>NC_137927.1:19664185-19716685 GCF_963457725.1 Sprattus sprattus
AAAAACACCTAACAAAGGATTCCAGTCACCAGGGGCTACAGTGCTGGGCTTCTGATAGAGATGTATGGCAAACATCACCACCCGAACACACTCAACCTCAATGTTGAGGTTCTTAGTGAGTTGTAGTGATTCAATGAAGCTATAAACTAATGGCATTACACACCCTATCCAGGTCAAACACCATTAGCTTTGGGTGTCACACTCATTCAAGTTAGGGATTACAGTAAGAAGCGTTCTGTTGCAGTCAACTACCACCTCCAAAACAGGACTGTGCTCCTGCACACATGACCTCCTTTTCTTGCCATCAACAAAACTCCTGAAAATTTGACATTTGGCAAGCCAAAAGAAAAGGATAAATTACCAATTCAGATGCTACAGAGGTTTTTTTTTTGTTTTGCTTTCATTCAGCCAATCTGGTTGGGTTTATCTTGCCTTTAATTCAAAACAGTTACTACAGCCACTTAGGGGAGCAGCCTGGTAAATGAAATCCAAACTTACACGCAGATATCACTTGCACTAAATGATGCCAAGCATGACACGGTGAGAAAAGAAGCTTCTAGCCTGAGTGTTTCTTTTTTTTTTCTTCAAATTCTGCTCCTCTGTCTATCAGATGTGCCATCAGACGCCAGGCACACTTGCAGAGATGGCTTTGATATGCAGAGATGACCTCAGCAGCGTCTAATTTCGCCGTTTGTGAAGGCCAGCATAAACATATCTCTTTAACAAGGAAGCCACAGCTCCCCAGCCTCTTTATAAGTATTCCCATTACGACTCCGAAAATACTCGGAGTGAGTGAGACAGAGTCGTCCTCTGTCTTAAGCAACACACGGCAAAACATGTGAGTCAATAAAAAACGGACTGAAGCATTTATGAGGTACACAAATTATTCATGATCTGTTTGTGGGAGAGTTTAAGATTGTCTTAGATTTTATTTGTTATTTAACAAGACTAAAAAAAGGGTATATATATATATACAGTATATACACCTTTGAAAACCCTATAAACTGATGCTGTAATGTAGTTGCAACACTGTATCTGATAAAACTTAGGAAGGAAAACCTGGTAAAGCAGATTAAGCTGCAGTTGATCATTCTGTCTTTACTGCAAACGGAAATACCCGCTATTGTTACTAGCTCGCCAGCTAAGCAACTTAAAAACTCTCCCGATTTTATTTACACGCAGGCACTTAGATAAAAAAATCTTGGTCAGAAGTATATTGTGGCCCCTGTTTCTCATGGGATTTCTGCTGCTATTTCTGACTGCATTCTACTCCATTTCAAACAACAATCAACTAACATGTGTTGAGTGTTCTGCTGGCACTTATGTCGGTAGCTGCTCCTGTATCTTGTTCCTGATCGCCTGGGCCAGACGGTCATGTGTTTCTGTCAGTCTAAGAAGTTTGCCAGGCAACCCGCCCGTCTCCCTTTTTTGCTCTCCTTCTCGCTCCTCCGTGATGCTCTCCTCTTTGACAGAGCTTGTTATCTTATTACAGCCCAACACATGGGGAGGGTGGTAAGGGAAAGAAAGAGTTTTTAAACTCTGTGGAAATGGCTGTCATTAGGGCCGAGCACTCCCCTGGGTCCCACAAACTTTAAATAATTTGCGAATCAATTAACTGGCTCCTCTCAACATAACACGGGTTTCACACCCTTTGGGTCGGGCGCATTATCAGCTGAGGAGAATTCATTGCGTTTTGGGAGAAAAGTTCATGGTTGAAATCATTAATTAATTTTACAGGACTTTTAGTTATGCATTACTCGCCACAGCTGGGGAAGCCAGGAGATTAATGATACGTTCCTGGGACCTGTACGTCTGCCGTATATAGTTAATAGGTGAAACTTGTGTCTCTTCAGTACCGACTGTACCTTGAAAGGAAGGAAGGCAGCCAAGTCTATATTAGGTTTTATTCTTCAGAGAATTAAATAAAGCACATCAAGCCATCAAAAGGACCATATATCTAATAAACTTTGGCAGGGGCCAAGACCCCAGCTTTGGTAGCCTGTTGCTAGGATGTTAGGTCTTACAAGGGTGATTCAACATGGAGGAGAGTGTCAACTATTAGATGATCAATGACTTCTCCACCGCCAACAACTGGTCGTTCAGACTAAACCGACCACAGCTGCGTAGCGGTGACGGGTTTGTGCGTCTTAGCACATATCGTCAGGGTTACTTGCTACTTTAATATCCCCTGTGTGTGTTTGTGCGTGTGTATGTGTATGGAAACATTCAGCTGAAAAAGAAAAACAGACTGTCACCTTGAGGTTCAACACCTGTGTACAGGCCTGGGGAGACTGGAGGAAGGAAAACACAGCGGGCCGGTGAGTTCACAAGCTACCGCCAGCAGATGCTGCTGTTGGAGTTTTCCATTGGAAAGGGCTGAGGATCATAAGCAAGATTGGCAAAGGATCCACTGCCACAATTCCTACAGTAACACTCAATGCTTCTCAGATGTTTTGAGAGAGAGACGAGGAATTTCTTTCATTACAATGTAATTGGATTTTCAACAATTAAATCTTATTCTAAATTCACAGTGATGAAATCTTATGTTCCTCGGGAGCTATTGAAACAGGAGATTTTAAGTGGTTGATGAAATTAAAATGCCGACGACAGCATCAACAAAAATGAGGAGGGGGGTCAGCTCCGTGGAGGAGGAGAGGAGAGAAGAGGAGAAGAGAGGAGAGAAGAGGAGAAGAGAGGAGAGACTAGAGGATGAGAGAGGAGAGGAGAGGTTGAGAGAGGAGAAGAGAGGAGAGGATGAGAGAGGAGAGGAGAGGAGAGGAGAGGAGGAGAGAGGATAGGAGGGGAGAGGAGAGGAGAAGAGAAGAGAAGAGAAGAGAAGAAAAGAGAAGAGAAGAGAAGAGAAGAGAAGAGAAGAGAAGAGAAGAGAAGAGAAGAGAAGAGCAGAGAAGAGAAGAGAGGAGAAGAGAGGAGAGGATGAGAGAGAAGAAGAGAAGAGAGGAGAGGATGAGAGAGGCCAGTCTGCCTGAGGGAGAGCAAAACAACCCTGAGGTTATTTATTTTCATTATCATCGAGATGGATGTTGATTTGAATTTTCGCCAGATGACTTCTTGAGCCATCCTCCTCAGGGGACATCAGTGCAGAGATCAGTGAAATCCAAAATGACTGCCTGCTCCTGCCGCTTTGAGAAGATGAATGGCGGAGGCTGACACAGGCTGGGTTCGGACCCGCTCTGTGCCTGCGCTCCAACACACTCAGGTGTTTCCCAAATGAGCTTGCAGACAAGAAAGCGATTGAAACGTGGCCCTTAAAAAAAAAAACATCCCGCACACCGCCCAAATGACTTAGCGCCTCATTTTATGATTAATTAAACATGCAGATTAAAGTTGCAAAAGAATTTAGATTAATGAGTGCGTAAGGCTCCTCTGATGGGAGCGATGGGGGAATCGGATGCTCCAAAGAACGTCATGAGCTCACAATCTAAAATGAACAAGACAAGGCTCCATGTTGAATCGTGGCCCCCGGGGCCAATGCGGTGTAGTCTTTTCTAACATGACCTGACAGCTTTAAAATAATTTCTCCATCAAAAGAAAAGTTTGCCCACTTCCTAATTTTTCTTTTCTTTTCTTTGGCATCAATCTTTTCCAATGTATTATGTGTCAGCATTTGGTCTATATATTTATGTCCTCTCTGGGCTTCATTAACACATATAGTGTGTACATGTATGTGTATGTGTATTGTATATGTATTGTTTCATACTGAGTGACTACATTCATAGGCAAGTTATTTAAATAAAACGTGTACACTACACAGTTATGGTGCTGTCTGAAGCATAAATACACACACACACACACACACACACACTCACATTTCCTAACTTTAAACCAAACCTGGGTGTGTGTAGCTCAACAAGGCGCACACTGTTACCCTAGCCGCTGGATGTGAGCCAGCACATAGGGGCAATGTTTACTGTTCGTAGTCAGTCGTTTTCAATCCAACAATAACGGTTTTATTCCCAAAATAGAGACGAGAACCTGCAACTTATCAATGTTAATATCTGTGTTCGCAGCCCTAATGCGACACAACAGACTGGTCCTCTGTGGTGCGGCCTACATGTTAACTGCTTGTCCACGCAGTGCTGAGAGCTGCTACTGTGAGCACACTGTGAGCCTTACAGAGGTCCTGTGCCCACCACTAGATTTCATTCTATGTCACTGTAAAAAACGCCCTGTGGAAATGCCTTTCTGCTACCTACATTCCCCTGGATAAACACACACACACACACAAATAAAACCGTTGTTTTTGTATCTTTTTTTTACCCTCCCACTGACACCAATGGAACAAGAATAAAGCGTTGTTGGATGTATTGTTTTAAAAGTGTTTTTTTTTTACATTGATAATCATATAAAGTCAAGTTCTGATATAGCCTAATTACCCCATATTTATCATAATATATTTGCCTCATCTTATTCCGTCTGAGCTACCAATGGCAGCTGCACCTGAGCTGAGTGACAAGGCGAGCAGACAAAGGTAGCAATCATTGCTGTCTCTTTGTTATGCTGGCCTTCTGTCTGCTGAGAGCATTGAAAGAGATCCACGTCTCTGTCAACATAGATGTCCATTGAGAATGGATTAAACAACACCAACACACACACTGAAGAGGAGAGAAGAGGACTACAGGAAGAGAGACAGAGAGAAAAAGGAAATGGAAAAAAATAAGCTGGCGAGGTGAAAGATGATCCATCCAAAAGAAACTGTTTGAGGAGAAATTGTGGGGATACAGTGTTGATATTAGTAAACGGCCATGAACTTTGAGTTGGGATCTGTTTTTTACACATGCACACACACACACCTACACACACACACACACACACACACACACACGCACGCACACACAAACACACACACACACACACCTGACCTCATTATGCAGGGCCAACAAGAGCTGACTTCCTGGCTTAATATAACTCTGTCCTGTCTCTCATCTCCAACTGACATTTGAAAAAAGATTAATACAAACCATACCTTCTGGGCTTGTATTTGCTTAACATTAACTGGAGCAACACTTTCCCCCCAGATATGATCTTTATTACGACCGAGGCGGAATAAAAACTCCCATTTAAGACATATTGTAGCAATATACCACCGCCGTACAGCGGCAGTGTTTCGGAGAGGCAGCGGCTGCGATCCCTTAAAAGGCTCCTTTCTTCATAGCTCTGAATGTGCTTATTGAAGAGACAGGCCACCATAAACTACCCATAACACAGGCCCACATTTGCATAGAGAGGAGAATCAAAAGCACTCTATATGGGAAGATTGAGGTGTGAGGAGAAAATGAGAACGAAAACTGCTGCAGCCAACGCGAGAAATTAAAATATTTGGATAATACAAACCACCTAATGTGTAGCCTTAACTCATCTGCAACTGATAACACTTCTCTTTCAGTAATAAATATGGCACGTGTGGATATTGGGTAACGTGTCAAGTTTTTATTTACTGTAAATTTAGCTTTGTGTGCTGAATAGGAAAAGAATGCTGTCAGGGAAAATAGTCCTCCTGTCAATGCTAAGGCTTTTTTGAGTAACTAATATCTACGGTTAAAAGAAATTCTGTTATGTCTTGACTACAGTCAACAGTGCAATCACAATTGATAAAGCCATGCCTATAACCAGCACTACTTCTTTTTCACTGAGGTGTCGTGCCAAATGGCCTTTTAAAAATGAAATCAAAAGGACAAGGAATACAAAGAGATGGAAACATTAGATGACAGACGAAGACACAGAGGAGAGACATTTCACAAAGGGAGAAAAGGCCTTACTCACACAAACAGAAAAACTTGATCCCCAGCTCCCAGTGACTACTGGTATGATTTTGAATTCATGAAAATGACCTGCAATTACAGAGAAAAAGGCGGAATTAGAGCTGCTATATGAGATAAACATGAAATGAAAAAAAAGAAAAAAATCCCAAACAATTTAAGGGTGACACTCCATTATTTTATACATCCAGTCCTGCTCTTCTGAGGGACTTCAAACAAGCAAGACAAAGAGCAAGAGGCAGAGAGGCATACATCTTGTGGAAAGGTAGACATGATTATTTGAACGTAAGGAAGAGTAGCAGCTTAGTGCTGCATTACTGTCAGCCAGAGAGTGGAGGTAAACCAGTCCCCAAGCTGGACGTGCTGCAGATATTCTCCTGTTCTCCCGCGGGACCCAATCCGAGACAATGTTTAGAATCCACTTCTCTAATACCTCATTAATCTGTCCCTGTGCTGTTTTGATTCCGCTGATAAATTACTTTAGTATAAAGTGGTTGTTTTATTTCATTTCTCTCTCTTTCTTCATCTCTCACTTTCTCTCTCTTCCCCTCTCCCTCTCTCTCTCCTCTCTTAGTCTGTGGCCTGCTAATGATTTATTTAGTAACACGCTCGGGTAGTTACTGTGTGCCTCTTGAAGTCCACCAAAAACACAGTGCTCTACTGGGGAAACACAAATAAACAGAAGCGCCTTTAATGTGGACGCACCCATTTTGCCATTATCTAACCCGAAAGGATTTTTTTACATAAATCTTTCCATCTTCATCGCCGTGGAAATGAGAGGGAGGGGGGAAAATGATATATATATATATATATATATATATATTTGTTTTAAAATAATTATTAAATAAAACAAATCAAAAAGCCACAGAAGTGAGAGTGTGTGTAGGGCTGCTGTGAAGCCTGCTCGGCACAAAGCTCATTGATGTTCATTTTCACACATTATTATGTTTTTCACAACAAGCTGCGATCTCATTAACATCTGATTTATACAATTACCCTGCCACAGCACCGCCAATTAAACCAGGACAGAGGTTTTTAAGGTCATACTTAATTGATCTGACTGCAAACTGTGCCACTGTACCTACGTCTCCAGTGGCATGGTCATGGAAAAAAAATAAAAACAAACAAATCTAGGAAATAGTTTTTAAAATGTTTGTTGCTATGGCATCATATCCAAAAAAAAAAGATGTAAAAGAAAGGAACATGTTCTGGGTGACAGTGCAAGGGATAGAAAGCCAGGGAGATGTGATTGTCATGACAACAACCTTGCGGCTGGAGGTAGCAATGAGCGAAAGAGGAGACTGACCCTGGGTGAATGGCAAGCAGTAGTCATCTTAAATAGTGCCTTTGAGCCAACAGTCTGATACAGCCTCTCAAAGGAGGAAAGAAACAGTCAGACAAAGTTCACACACGGCACTGCCACATCCATACCAGTGCCTGCCCACACACAGACACACACACACACACACACACACACACAGAAATTGTATCTATAAAAACACACACACTCACAAAACTGGGGGTGGTAATTCAACAAATGATCTTCCCTTTTGTGAGACATATAACACCAGGCTTGTTCCTGTTGTGCCTTAATAAATGAGAGCTGTTTAAATTGCAGGGGGTAGAAAATTAGCAAGGGTTTTGAATTTATAATCTGATGCTAATTGAGAAAAATCGACAAAGTGTCAAACGAAAAAAAAAAAAATCTGCCATTTTGTATTCATGCCTTATTTAAGCTAATCATTTGTCTGAGGGAGCATAAAAATATGTTTGATTAGGATTAATAATATAATGGTATTACAAATTATTCAAGCCCTGCAGTACAATGCAAGCACAAGGGACCGTCTATTGCAATTGTACAGCTCTTCTTGCTTGAGACTGGGCATGAGAGCTGAGAGCCATCGCACAGAGGTTCCCTTTGGACCGGCCCTTCTTCCTCTAATTAGGCGATCATGGATTCATTACACAAAGCCCAATCAACCCCAGGCCCGTTTTATTAGTTTCCCAACAGTTTTATTACCAAATCATTGTGTCCACAATTACCGTTGTGGCTTTTTCATGTGTATGCCTAGTTTTTTTCCCCGCCTCCACTGGCACAAAAGACCAGGCGAGGCTGAACCGTGGAAAAAGATATCATGGACTTTCACAAACACACACACATACACACATGCACAAACACAGAATGTGTGTGTGTGTGTGTGTGTGTGTGTGTGTGTGTGTGTGTGTGTGTGTGTGTGTGTGTGTGTGTGTGTGTGTGTGTGACAGTCACCAGCTGGTTACTCCACTGGAGCACCCCTGCCATAGGACAAATTACCAGCCAAAGAGCCAAGCAGCTAATTCCAATTGCAACCCATGTGGTGGGTCAGTGGGGTTTCCGCATATGCCGCATATCAGGACTGCCAACGGATCCTACAAGAAACGATGCATTCATCACAACTGCACGCAACGCAAACACAGACTCATCTACGTGGGACAGACACTTCGAACAAACCCCCAAACCCCTCAGTGGGTCAGCTCGGAAAGGTGGCCCTTCTCTATTGGTCTTGGTGGGGAAAGGAAACCTGGGGCCAAAGTCAAAACAAGCACATCCAAGCCATTTGATTTAAAACTGGGCACTTTTGCACTTTGTTCAAGTCTGCATGTTGAAGATGGAAGTGCCTAACAGAGGGCGTTGGGGCTGTGTGAGCGACACTCTTCTGGAGCGGTCACCGCCCAGGGAGGAGCATCTGTGACACACACTCTGAAATTGAATGAACCTTAAAAATGGCAAGCATGTGTTCACATACAGTAGGGGGTAAGGCCCTGATTGAATTAGGCAGGCGCATAACGGCGCGCTGTGTCTTTGACCGTCATATGATGGTGGCTCCCAATCAACTGACAAGCCTTCACAAAGCAAGCTTTTCTGATGGTCTGCTTTTGCCCTTTTGCCTTTCAATGTCAGCCCTTAGAAGAGGACACGAATCACATATGAGAGATGTAGTCTAAGAGAAGACAGTAAGGGCAGATAATGTTTATGAAAGGGTGTTGGCATGCTACACTGCCACCCAGCAAGTAGGCAAATTCTCAGGTTAAATATAAATGCATTATTTATCGGTGATGCCCCTGAAACCTATGAAAAGGTGTATGTGTGTGTGTGGAGGGGGGGGGGGGGGGAGTGGAGGGTGGTGGAGGTGTGTAGGCTGCCCCGATTCGCTCTCCTGTTCATCTTCCCAGCAGCCCCTTTGGCACCGTGAGCAGCCTGATAGCGCACCCTCACCGCAGCATTATCCCGCCCTGCCACGCAAATCAAATTCCTTTTTTCCCCTCTTGCCTGCACTCTCTTCTCCAGCCCAAACATGTTAAGAGAGGGGGTTCTGCTGAGGTGGTTATTTTTGGGGACAAAAGGGCACAATCTCCCCCATCAGCAGGTTTCAGGGTCCCACCTGGAAAAGGCCCGGGTTATCTCCTCACAGGCAGCCTGGGCAGAGACGGGACTTGGGTCGGGGGATGGGGGTGGTGGTATGGCGTTGGTGGTGGGGAGAGGGGTTGAAACGAGGCCATGCAGAGAGCCCTACACAGAGCAGCCAGACACCACGCATCACAGGGAGGGGAGTGCAGGGGGTGCTGCTATTGTCAGATCCAATATACCGCCTGACAAAAATCAACTTCTTGCTCCACATTGCCAAAGGCAAAAGAGTGTGAGAGAGAGAGAGAGAGAGGGAGGGAGAGAAGGGTGGGGGTAGAAAGAGAGTGACTGAGTGCGGTCCTGAAGTGGTAAGTGGGCTTAATTATTCAGCATAGAGATAAAGCTATTTCTGAGCTAATAAAAGATGGTGTCCACTGAGAGCAACAGTGCAGTCACCTGGCATCAGAGAGGATGTTGTGTGAGGCGGAGGGGGGGAGGAGGGGGGGGGGGGGGCTCAGGGAGGGAGTGTGATGCACTGTCTCTGGAGGGAGCTGTGTTTCTGAGGGTTGTCCGTCTATAGAGAGGCAGTACAGGCAGTGTAACGATGACCCCGCCAGTTCACTGCTGTAAAGAGGCCTCTGTGGAGTATTGCCATGCCTTCAGAAATGAGCTCCTGCATCACAAAGACCAGCTTTCTCTCCGTGAAGGAGGAAAAAGGGCCACAGCATAACATTGAGTTATGTGCTTCTGGAGATGCTCCAGAGGCAGAAAAGCCCAGCTGCTGAGGCACATTGTGGCTGCGCATCATAGCCATTTACACCATAAACAGGGTGGTAAATATGGTGCTACCACTGAACACTGCACCCAATCTCCTCTTCTCTCCCCCACCGTCTTACCCCCTTGTGTCCTTATACAATCTGGTTGAGTTTGCTATAGAATGTGACACCACTACCTCCTCAGCTATGATATATAATGGGGGATTCGAGGAATAGTCAATATCTTTTTTTTGTTCATGTATCTCCTGAATTGCAAAACACAGGAATTCCCATGATTGGAAACACTGCAATAATCCATGATTCCAGGTTCAAAGACAGTTATGCCATTTATTCAGTATCCTTGGATGCTTCACAAACAAGATACACTTCACAGTGGAGAGGAAGACACTGTGAGGTCCCAAGAGTTACAGGGAACCTTCTGTATGTCTTCCCAATTCTCTTTGATGCTGACTCAGACAGTTTCCTCTGCCTTGCAGGAACAAAGCAGACCTGGAGTAAAGAATACACGTCTTTTTGCCTCTGACGCAAGACATGTTTCTTGATGTCTATTCTATTCCTTCAGTTGTAGCGACTGAAAGAGCTTTTTCTTAGAGCAGTATGTATATGTATGTGTGTGTGTGCGTGTGTGTGTGTGTGTCTATATATTTATATATATAATATAATATACACACTGAACAGGCTTATGAAAAGAGGTCTGGTCCTCTCTCAGGTAATGTGTTTATTTTTAAGGCCCCATCTTCGTGTTTCCTGAGTGGCATTTCGCTCTCTTATCGCCAGGCTCTCGCGGGGCATTTTAGCTCCTCAAATCCTGTTCACCACATACTGGTTTTAGAATCTGTGAAATGAGGTCCAGAGAAGCGTAGCCACAATGTCTGCCTGTGTTGCCACCGGACTCAAATGGGCTCGGCGCTTTTTGTCCAGGGAATGCATAAATGGAAGTTTTTAACACCTCAAAGAAACCTTTGCCTTTGTGTGGCGACACTAGAGAGGTCTGTCATTCCCTTGAGGAAGCAGACACGCTGAGTGCTACAGGACAAAGAGCCCTAAAGCCCAGAATCAGCGGGAGCATCACTCCGCTATGGGCACCACAGACACACACAATACACACACACACACACACCAACAGCATACAATTATCACAACAGAGATGGTAACACACACACAGGCATTCACACAAAAGCACATGAAACTACCACACACACACACACACACACACACACACACACACACACACACACACACACACATACACACACATACACACACACACACACAAACACACACACACACACACACAAACACACACACACACACACACACACACACACACACACACACACACACACACACACATACACACACACACAAGTGTACAGAAAAGCAAACCCATGATGCACTGGATGATGGATTCTGAATATGCCACATTGTGAAATGTGTCAGAGGTGCATTCACAAGACAAACACCACAATATCCATCAACATAACCACATAACCACAACAGAGATGAGAATGGGGTTACAAAAGAGGATAAATAAATAAGGGGAAAAAATCAAAACAAACCTAAAATTGCAGACGCACTCACTTCCATACCTTCCTTAAAAAACAATTTCCTGATTCCGTAGTCAATTCTTCATGCGATTCGTATTATTTTCTTCCAGACAACAAACTGGCCACCAATTTTGAAAATCAGAGTCGTTAGGCTTTAGGTTGCTACAATGAGCATTTAAATGCAAATATCTCTGTTGTACAAAGGAGTTGCAACTTCTGTCAGTGGCAGCATAATCAACCTGCAATTGTCTCCTGACTCTACGTGACAGGGTCTATGGAGCAGGCATCTGTATTCAAATGACTACGCCATTTAGGGCCCGCCTTAATGTGGATATTTTCTGAAAGCTCTGTGCTGAAAGTCAATCACATGGTGAATTAAACCAGAATGGAATCAATTGATCCATAAATGATCAGGTTACAACATGGCACATCGGTGTCCACAAATTATTTGTGTTGTTCTTGCTCAGGCCAACACAAAGCCCTCTGTATTCTCGCTCCCCTGGTTTCACAGATTGCATTTGCAATTGAATTAAAATAGTCACAGTTTGCATTCCCCGCAAAAGTTCAGATAACATTTAAATGAGGGAATTCAAAGTGACAGATCATGGAGGCCCAGAAGAATGCCTCCTGTGTAGTCCTAGGAGCGAGGTGTGGTGGACTCTAAATATGGCCTGCGTCGAACTGAAGTGTGGGTATTTCAGAAAGATTAAAGACTTAATCCTAATCGCAAGGAATCAGTGAAACTAAAGCAAAGCGAAACAAGGAAATGAACAGACAGAAAGGACACTCAGACACACAGCAAAGCTCGCACCAAGTCAATTTGTGTCCTTAAGGCTGTCCAACTGTGTATTCACTTTAAAAATGTCCAATCAGCAATGCTTTCTTTCACAGAAGCAAGAAAAAGCTAAAAACACAGTCATTCCCTCTTTTGTCATGTCGAGGGCTATAAGACAGCTATAAAATGTCAGCCTTGTATTCCATCTTAAAGGGGGGGGTGGCAACCATGACATACACACACTCCTATAGACCATTTCTGTCTTTGCTGCCCTGAAAAAGGCAGGAGTCAATGGCACCCTTGCTATACAACACGGTTAAGGGCCCTAAATCTGACAGTGATTGCTGCATATGCTTTGTGTCACCCCCCCCCGTTCGACTGTTTTAACCATTGAAACAATTAACATTATAACCCCGGGTTTTTATTTACAATCACGGCAATCATTTTCCCTCTGCGAAGCCCCACAATTAATGGCCGCATGTGGGAATGCAAATGAACCCATTTGGGAGGGCAAAAAAAATGATGGGTTTGGGAATATTTCTGCGATATTAATTTTCTAGAGTGAGGACACAAATCTCCCGTGACATGGCTGGAACTGCGTGGGCACTCTCCTGCCCGCCCGCCCGCCCGCCCGCCCGCCCGCTCTCTGAGCCAGGCAGCTGCAGGGAGGGTAAGTGAAACAGAGACGGAGAGTAAGAGAAGGAGAGAGAAAGAGAGAGAGAGAGAGAGAGAGAGAATCAGAGTTATTCTCCTCTCTCCAGCTCCCTCTTTCCCCTTCGGAGAAAACAAATGTAGTGTTTGAGTCACTGATCGCTCACGTAATTGAGTTTAACACTCCTTTTCTGGAGGAAAAAAAGAGTCTTTGAAATGAGGAGGTCAAATTACCTCTCCAGTCAGGCAATAAATAAGTCAAACAAGGTAAGGGGCTCCTGCCAGCATATTTTAGTGCCGAATTCAATTAGCAAGGAACAGGGGATGTATGGTTCTTCACTTAACTATTAGATGCACGTCCTTTCCCATGATACCCCTATTGTACCCAGGCAATCAGATGGCCTCTTTGAGAGGCGTATCCCACAGTACTGAGAATGGCTTCAAAAAACCCAGCTATGCTTGCAATAACGGAGCCACGGAGAAATTACACATCACATGCTTGTACTAGGGAGGCTATGAGGTGGGGGCCAAGAAATTGTCGCTGTGTCCCCAACCCCCACCACTCTGTAAGACCAGCCCAGACTGTCATAACACACCAAACCTAATGGGCTTATTCAGAACCTCCATCCACCCTACAGGGATCCAATGATTCTTTTCCAAAAAAGAAAAATCCATTTAAAGTGGTGGTGGCGGCACTAGTCACCAGTTCACAAAAACGTGTATGTGTGATGCATTTTTTCCATTATGAAGTTGAGCCTATAGGCCCGCTGTGCATTGATTACAGCACAAGAGAAAGACACGCTCATGACGTCAAGCCCTTAGTCTGGGGCTGGAACACGCAGAAGGTGGCCGGACAATGTCTAGAACAAGGGGGAGTGAAGAGAGAGAGAGAGAGAGAGAAAACACTACCCGCAATCCACCCAACTGACTACAATGTCGGCTTTGTGACATAATTCTTCTCACACAGTGGATTTTTCTTTTTTTAGAGGGGGGGGAGAGAAATCCCAATTTTCCTATTCCACATCTCCAGTAATAACAACTTACATCACGAACCCTACTATATATCCCATGTTTCAGTGTGCAGTTTTACATTTTTGCAGGGGCTGGTGTGTGTGTATGGGGGGGAGGAGGGGGTAAGAAAAACACTGTGAAACAGTTATTATATTCCAATCATGCCCGCGGAGCTCGCTACAGCGTGGCACAGGCCATGCAAAACCGAAGCGGCTCCTCACCTTCACACCACGGCCAATAACCACACTCAAGACGGCCCACGGGCCAAGCGTCTGAGAGGGGAGGAAACGAGAGAAGAAAAAAGAAAAACACACACACAGACAAATCCTCACCACCACTGACGGACCCACAACTTCTCTTAAGGGGTTTAGTTTTTGTGTTGCTTTTCTTTATTCCAAACTGTTTGCGAAATGCAGCGTTTCTTTGTCTCCAACAGTGGTGAAAGTGTGTCAAACATGGCCAGCAGGTATGCATCTCTCTTTCCGTCTCTCAGTCCTTCTGTCCTTTCCCTACCTCTGCTGTCCATCTGATCAGCCCCTCTTGTGACTTTATCTCTGTCTGTCACTCTCATTTACTCTGGCCCCTGCTGATGGCGGCATGAGGTTAGCATTATCGGTGTTGAAAGCACGACAGGTAGGTCACATGAAAGGTCGCTAATTTTCTTCAGCCAGCAAAACACATGGTTCTCATTATTGCGCAGAAAAACTGTCAAAGCTCCAACAAAAATATAAGGAGGTGTCCACGGCCACTACTGTTCGCCCCGCAATATTTTCAAATATATCTTAGATTACATAGGAATATAAATTACGAGCCGGCGTGTGTTTTGACGGGCGAATCCAGAAGGAAGCGGAGATGTAAATAAATAAAAGTGAAAAATCTGGGCACAAAGAGAGGTGTTTTAACATGAAGGGAATATGATCTACACCATACAAGCAAAACACTCCTTGGGTGCAGGCCGGGTCTTTTGGCATAGGAGAGGAAATGCAGACACGTTTGGTCCACTTTCCAAACATAAAAAAAATGTAAAATCAGTCAGATTTGCTCACACTAGTATCTTGTCTGTCTGCCCTTTTAACTGCTGTTGAAAAAACATAACAGTGTCGAGATAAAACTCTGGCATAACACGCAAAGGCACGACAACCGTGTAAGGCAAACCACCCCTGGCATGCCATACCTGACACCTTCATGTTTCACACAGCACAGTGTTTAGGCTGACAGAATTCCATTGCTTAATGATGTCAATGTTAGGAAAAGAGCCCAGTGCATATACAATTGTGTTCTTTATTTTTGAAAAAGAACACAAAAACAAGGTAACATGTTTTGTGCAAGTGGAAACAAGTCTTAAGTGGCTCCAATCCCTTTGCACCGTTGCAATATATTGTCGAAATTGGAAATATCCACTCCTTGGCCGTGAAAAGCCTGAGCGATAAGCAGACTTGAGCCATAAACGCAAAGGAATCAAAGCTTTTTTATGTATAACTCGCGGAGCGCAAAACCATGCGCCAGACAAATCAAAAAGAGTAATAGGCAGGTTAGCCACTGTCATTTTAAGGAGGAAGTCAGTTGTGAAATTGTAAAATTGTGAGACCTCACCGTCTATTTTATACTTTGAGAGCGTCCTCTAGAAATGATTCATAAAACGCCTGTATCACATGCTCAAAGTGGACCTACTTAGATTAAGCTGGGGTGAAAGGGGGTGAAAAACCAATGCTCATCCCCTACTTGAAGGTAACTACTAATAATAAGGCTTTTTCTCGCACCGCTTGAAAAAGTGCTGCATACTTTGAAGTTCTCCAAAACGCGCAATCTTCACCGTGCTCCCTCTCTCTCTTTATCTCTCTCCTTCTCTCTTTCCCTTCGCTCTGTCTCTTTGTGCAGAGGAAGGCTCTGAGTGCTATGTACATTCCTGACGGTTTCAAGTTCAATTTGCTGTGCAAGTGGACAACATTACTCCTGCATGCCAGGCTGATAGCATACGAAAACAAGCGTCACACTCAGTCCATCCCTCGTTTTTTTATAATCAAAGGCAGACATACAAGACCTAAACAGTACTAAATCTGCTCCTCCGAAGGCCCAGCTGAGCAAGGCCACGGAGATTTGCAGTGTTACCCAGACCTGGAGCAAGCGAACCGGGGAGCCCCAATGGCAATATAGGCCGCTATCTCGCACACACGCACACACCCACAAACACACACAAACACACATACACACACACACTCACACACACACACACACACACACACACACACATTTTCAGCCAAATAGCCAGAGCAAAAAAAGAGGCCCTGATGAAATCTGCTGTGAAGATGATATCATGGCGTGTGGTTACACGGCAGTCTGGCAGAGTCGTCCTGCCGTCGCCGCTGGAAATCCTGCCGAGGGTTTCAGCTCCCCTCTTTCCTCACTCACATCTGAATATTAACCCCCCCCCCCCCACACACACACACACACACACTTCTTTTTTTCCATCCCCTCCTCCTCCTCCTCATCGACAAAACTGTCTCAATCAGAGTCACTTCCCTCTTTTAATCACAGGGATGTGATTACATCCTAACAATCCCGTCTCGCTAAACTCTTTCAGGGAGCCCCGTGTCACTCAGCTAAAGCTCGCTATGAAATATCGTATTGGGGGAGCTGCCAGGACTCAAAGGGAAAAAGTGCCGCCGACACACTCGAATGACACAGATACTGCTGGCACGCCCGCTGGCACTAATTGAAATTATTACAGGCACTAACATGTGGTACCATGTTTCCTGCAAACTGTCGCCGTCCGAGGCCAAGGCGATGGCTACGGCAGTCGCACGTTTAGCTGAGCCTGGGCTGCTCGCTCTCTCTCTGATGTCGGGTAATTGTTTAAACCTGAGTGGAAATGGCAGCACGCCTTCTTACTTCAAGCCAAAAAAACAGCACTCCACACAGCTCCGCTCCATTCCTCCTCTCTCTCTCTCTTTCTCTCTCTCTCTTTCTCTCTCTCTCTCTCTCTCTCTGTCTCTGTCTCTGCCTTTCCCTTTCTAATTCCGTCCAACAGCGACTTCAAGGAAAGCCTCAGTGATTCCATGTTCATCTTGGAAGAGCCAGCTCTGGGGATGATCGCAGACCACAAGTTGATAATGATGACGTTTTAATTAGAAGCCTCTCTACGGCCTGGACGGCGGCCCGTGCTCCTCCACCCTGCAGATGGCCAACCAATACATGTAGCTGCGCCGCGCAGGAGGAGGACCATCCCGCCCGCCTCGGCAAGCCCTCAGCTCCACCCCTGACCAAAGACACAAAGTGTTCCTCCGCAGTGACGGCCCGCCACAGCTCCAGGGCCTGGTGCCTGTGTGTGTGTATGTGTGTGTGTGTGAGAGTGTGTGTGTATGTGTGTGTGTGTGTGTGTGTGTGTGTGTTTGAGTGTGCTATGGTGGCAGGCCCACAGTGGACCTCCCATTTCACACACACTCTCCAATGTGTGTAGAGACACTCTGTCTCTGTATTTTTTTACACACACACACACACACACACACACACACACACACACACACACACACACACACACACACACACACACACACACACACACAAACACACACACACACAAACAAACATACATACACACCCATGTGCATGCAACATATTCAAACACAGACAAAAAAAGAAAACAGAACCCCTTCAGTCGTATGTACTATTCACACTTGTGTGCCCACTGAAGACCAGAGGGAGTTTGGGCCTCCTAACCTGTCCCTGTGCTGTATTACAGCCGTACCGCACTGAGAGCGGCGTGCAAAATAATGTCATCGGCAAAATGGCTTCCAACCAGCACAAATGACGGGTTTCCCATGAGGGAACTAAGCGGAACAGCGCGGCAGGTTCCACAGGGTAGAAAATCTGAGGTCTGCAGCTTGGCTTGTTCATAGAGAGACTTGTCATTTACATGCTGTTGCCTGTGGGCTCCTGTTTTAGTCTGTGTCATAGTTTCAGTTTCCCTACGAGCCTGGTTAGAGTACTGTAAGTGCCCGTTTCTACACTGTGTGCTGACTGAGAGAGAGACATAGAGGTAGAGAGAGAGAGAAAGAGAGAGAGGGTGAGTGAGGGAGTGCTAGAGACAGAGAGAATGAGATAGAGGGAGAGAGATAAAGAGAGAGAGGGTGAGTGAGAGAGTGCTAGAGACAGAAAGACAGAGAGAAAGAGAGGGAGGGAGAGAGAGAGAGAGAGGGTGAGTGAGTGAGGGAGTGCTAGAGACAGAGAGGTATAGAGAGAGAGAGGGAGTGAGAGAGTACTTTTTCTGAGTGCTCATTGCTCAGTGGAAAAGAGTTGGTGAGCCTGTTGATGTGCCAGAGTCCTCCCTCTCACTCTGATCTCCTACCAGTTTATATGTTACTATACACTTAGAGACTGGCTGAGTGTGTGTGTGTGTGTGTGTGTGTGTGTGTGTGTGTGTTTGTGTGTGTGTGTGTGTGTGTGTGTGTGTGTGTTTGTGTGTGTGTGTGTGTGTGTGTGTGTGTGTGTGTGTGTGTGTGTGTGTGTGTTTGTGTGTGTTGGACACATGTACTTGAGCTGCGCATGGGTGTTGAGCGTGTGCCAGTGCGGGTCTCCTTTACGTTTGTCAGAGAAGATGATGGGTAATGCATGGGAGGCGAAACCACAAGATTTCTCCATCGTTTCAGCACTTTTTTCTTTACCCAACCGACAGGGGAAAAAAAGATTATCAAAGTGGATTCATTTTACAGTTCGACAACAAAAGCTCCAGCAGCCTTGGTTTTCAACAATAAAACAGTAATCCAAAGGTAGAAGGGAGGTGCTTTGACCAAAACCAAACAGAGGCTGTGGTCACTGAGTTCACTAGCTGAAGAACTTTCTTTGTGCAGCACTCACTCTATTTTTGGGGTCTGTTACATAGAGTTCTGTTCATTACTATGAGCTGTGACAATTTGAAACGTAAATATCTTCCAAAAAGCCTTTTGTTTCCAAAAAGGAGAACATTTCTGCTCTGAGTTGATGATGAAAAAGCGGATGAGTTATAATTTAATTTACGTTTCTTTTCCACTTCATTCAAAGCTAAATGTAATTTTTTTCCGACATGGTGTTTATACTTACAGTGCGGTTAATATGTGCTGGCGAAACATCTCTTGTGTCTGCACAATGCCAGTGGACTGGTAGAATGGTGCCACCTTGTCACATGGAACACATTTTACTTATTTTTATATGTACGTATATATTGACAAAGCTTCTCTAGAATGGAGAGGTCGTCAGCCTATCAGCAGTGTTTTATGTCACTGTGTGTGTGTGTATGTGTGTGTCCCTACACATGAAACCATGCACACACAGCTTGTACATCAGGCACCAGTGGAGATGTAGATAGTCTATTCACACATTGACAAAGAATTACCAAGTAGCAACTACAGCTTTGAAATGATCCCAACATCATTATTGCCTCAAAGACCTTTGAGCATTCTCAGTTGAGACAATGAGTTTTTAGCCATTGTGACATAGTCAGAGGCAATGCTGTGCACAGGCACACAGGCACACAGGCACACAGGCACACAGGCACACAGGCACACACACACAAACACACACACACACACACACACACACCCGTTCTCTGGTTTTCAGTCGCCACAAGTCTCATCAAAGCCTGTTCATGGAGATCGCCATACAGTCAAGTGCTCTCTATCTCTCTCCTTCTATCTCTCTCTCTCTCTCCCTCTCTCTCTCTCTGTCTATCTATATCACTCTCTCCCTCTCAATCAAACACACTCACACACAAAATGTGTGAGTTTTAGATTGTCAGTCAGGTTCAGATTCTGAATGTTGGTATTTTCCTAACCTTTTCATCCTCCCCACTGACGAGATTGGGAAGAGAGAGAGAGACAGAAGAAGGAGAGGGAGAAAGAGAAATAGAAAGAAATAAAGAAAATAGAGAGCTAGGTTGTGGTTGCATCTGCTGAAGCCATTTTCTCATGACGCATGCTGAAGGCAAAGTACCCTGTAAAACTCCAAGTCGGTGTAAATAATCATGAAACCAGGAAACAAAAGAGCAGGTTTTGGAAGGGAAGAAATATTTCAGCTTAACTACTGTCAGACCTACAGAACAGCCACAGCATTCTTCCCCACCCCCCTTTCTTCCTCTCTCCCTCCCTCCCGTCTTTTGTCACATTAATTTGTTTTTGGCCTAATGCGTTATGAGTTTCCACACGCAAACTGTGGGTAATCTTATTTTGGCATAATGTCTTCCTTACTTTTCCATATAATTTCCCAGACTCCTTCAGATATCCTCTTGCTTCTTCCATATGGGAGCAGTTGGAGAGACCAACACTGTGGCTGCTGCTGCCAGTCACTTCACGTTTAATTGTGCTTCAGGAAGCCCTACCACACAGCCAAGAGTCCCTCTCTATCTGACTGATGCCTAGGCTCGACCAACACAGAGGGATATTTTTAATATTATTATTATTTTTCAAGATGCTTAAGAACAGGTAGACTAAATATTACTTTCCCCTCATCTCATCATTCAAAGCAGTAATGTGAGCACTGTTAATTGTTTTGCCACTTATTTTTCATCAAGGGCAGAATTTAGATTTTAAATGTTTTTATTTGTCTGTATGCATATAGTATATGAATAATGAGGACTTCATATCTTAGGGTCTTACTTTCTCCCCTTTGTTCGAATGACTTTTTGTCTTCTTTTGCCATTAAGCACACAAGGACAACAGAGATTAAGAGTAAACCCCCTGGATGATGACTTAATTATTCAAAACGGCGCACAATGCTGTAAATAAAAACTGAGGCCATGCTCTGAAGTGAAAACTGCTAAACTGAAATATTTACTGTGAATAAAGTACTGTAGTCGCCATCATACGGCATCATGGGCCAACCTCAACCGAGGGTCTTGCCCAGTAAATCAGGATGCCAGATCACATTACATCAATTAGTGACCCTAAGTCCCTTCAAGACACAATAAAGTTTGTGATCTGTCTTCCGGTGACAGCTTTGCCATGAATGAGGATCACTGCGAATGCTGTGAGTGGTGGACCACTTGTGACACCCACATAAACATGCTATATGTCAGTGTCCACACACACACACACACACACACACACACAAACACACACATAATGTACTGCATTTCTCCCGCACTCTCTCCTGCCTTCACATACATGTTGTGCACATGCATGCACGCATGCACACACACACACACACACACACACACACACACACACACACACACACACACACACACACACACACACACACACACTAATTCTGACAAGATGTGTCAGCCAAATAGCTCCCAGCATTGCTTATGCTGGAGTGGAGAGCCCTTTCACAGACTGTCCTGCTTAGTCACAGCTACAGAACATATTTTACATCTCATTTCAGATTGAGCTATCAGATACGAGGCAAGCTGTCAGCCTCTGTTAACTGGCTAATATCTAATCTGTGTGTGTTTGCAGTGATCTGGGGCCCTCTGAAATGGGCCTGGCTACAAGAGCACCACTCTGCAGCGTCACACACACACAGACCTGAGGAGAGCACCAACCTGTTTTGCCTCCGAGGTGTTAGATTATCAAAGCCCTCAGCGGTGAGGTGCAACATATTATGCTCACCATGGCAGACTGTTAAGTCATTCTCGCATGGATGACACAAAACACAAGAGGCTGCATCAAAGCCTTACTTTGATACAATGCACAGATGGGAAAGATCGAACCGTTGCTTTTAAAACATATATTGGATTTTTTAAATGTCTAGTAGTCTACACACACAGCACATAAAAATGTTCTCAGTTATTTGCTAAGAGTTGGACCATTTAATCAATGACCCTGCAGAAATGTGTATATTCAACCTGCAGGCATATTTTCAACAATAAGCCAGTTGAAAAAAACTTGGACTGCTATTCTCCTCTGACCATTAAAGACCATCGATTGAAATGAATGGTGTTAACTTGTGCTGTGATATTTTCAGAGGCTGCAAAGTCCTTGGCATCACACCGCCCAGAGGGGGAGGAAAATCCAACACAATGGGAGGATCACAAGGAACGATGGCTTTGTGCATGAGCCTCATTGAGCCCCAAGCTACAGTAATCTCTCACCCCAAGACAGATCTGAAGAGTTCCGAGAATTCAGGAAGGATAAGGCACTACAAAAATTACCAACAGCCCAATAGGAATCCAAAAGGGACGACCGCTCGCTATTATTTTGGCCAAGGTCATACAGCGCTTAAAATGAGATGAGGAATAATTTACATTATGAAGTGAGGATGAGTTGCCGATGAACGCGACAGAAAAGAATGTCATAACAGCTAATGATACGCAGCATACAAATATTGTAAAAGCACCAGCATCACTCATTCATGTAACGAGAGAGGGGGAAAGAAAATAGGCCTGACTGCCTGCCAAATCATGTTTTCTGAAACAGGCAAAAGAGAGAGGAAGGGCCACAACAAGAGGCTAGGGAGAAAAGGAAAACTAACTTTGTCTTGAAATGGTTTTGGCTCGAGGACAGCTGCTCCGCAAAAGAGCATGGACTGGCATAAACATTTGTACAAAATTATAAGTGTATTTGGAGAAGCATGCAGGAGTCAACCGCCCGCACACGGCTGCACGATCCTGACAACCTCCGCCTCAGCCGCACACACACACACACACACACACACACACACAGGCTTGAAACCACTGTTTTAATTACTGCCAGCCTGCACAGTGGGCCTCTTTGATATGGAAATAGCCTGCGATCTTCATATGCACTGCAGAAATCTGCCTCTGATTCATAAAAACAATGAGCTACGCTAGAGCCTGGTACCTGATTGTGCTGATCACAGATGCCCCGAAAGAAATAAGCCTTCTTCTGTCAAAAACACACATCCCAGACCCCTCCAATTAATTCTACATATTTATGTGTGCTTTAAAAGAGGGAACGGAGGGCTATTTACTGTCAAACCACTAACACTACTGGAAATCTGCAGCTACATATAATCATGCACCACTTTCCTGTGAATAATTAGCTTTCTAGGTGAGGCAGAACTCAAAACAACATAATTACCCAGGTTTAGATTTACAGGGTATCTGTTGCCTATGTTCATCAGATTGACATTGTTCATATAGACCAGCCGGTGAATCCTATCCATTTGACCTCTTTCTAAAAATAAAACCAAAGATCTGCATGTCATAATCTTATTAAGAGCATTTGCGACCAGTCGTTTTACACTGGCATGCAGCTATTGCAGAAATTCATTTTAATGTCCTCGGTTGTTGCCATGTTCTCAGGACACTCTGGCACGAGGAGAGGGCGAGTGGTGTGATGAGCGCAGCGTGCCGTGCCGAGGCGCGCCGCACCGATCTGCGCCGAGCCGAGCGTGAGGCTCTCTTTCAGCACATCCTTCTGCTCCAGTGGAGCACAGGTGCAGATGGCCCCCACTGCTCAGGCAGAGATGCACTCTTCATTTATAAAGAGACTACAGGAATCAAAGACCGCGCGCTCAATTTTCTATTCTTGGACAAGGAGAAATCCTGACCCAAGGTTAGCAAAAGGGGGAAAGAGAGGGAGCGAGAGAGTGAGAGAGAGAGAGAAAGAGAGAGAGGGGGAAAAACAATGAAAGCCCTTAAAAAGAAGCAATCCATTTGAGCAAGGACTGTGGTTAAAACACATGCCAAACTGTATTGCTATGCTACAAGTCTTACATGTGCCGTAGATTTAGCCTCTTTTTTCTTTGAGGCAAGACTGCAATTTGGGCGTGTTGTTGAGCCACAGATAAGTATAGGCTAGCTAATTTGTACTTATGGTGTGGAAAGAAATACTTATGGCTAATGTTAAAGGTGCACACACAAGACCATAAAGCTATTTATTCATTTATCTAGTATATTATTGTTATGTTTTTCAAGGTGATAACTTTGACCACACCTCCAATAAAGACACTCCATTGTCCTATCAAACAATCACAATATAAGTGTGATTCCAATACAGCGACTCAATAACTATGTGCTACTGTTTTTACTAATGTTGCTAATGTTGCTTGAGCAAATAACACTGAAATCAACTGCCCTCAAATCACATGATTACAAACTGTCTGAAAACATATGGCACTGGAAAATCTGTAACAACAGGCAGGCCATTTGCAAATCAGATAACAAGTGGATATCTTCTATGCTGAAGCTATTTCCTCAGATATGGCTAACACAAATGTCACAACTGCGTATTCCTTTATAGTACTCCTCTGAAGTTGCAGTGCTGGAACAAAGCTACTTTTAATTAGAGACTGGCTGATGCGCAGCAGCAATGGATTTTTATCAGACTGAGGCTTGGTCTCTGAATAATGCAGGGGAGAATCTTGAAAAATTTCACCACAAAAGAGAGCTCCTCTAATAAGCATATTGCCATCGGTTTTGATCATTGTTGAGATATTCCACCGCAAATTAGCTAACACTTATAAAGACAGATGTCACAACATGTGCTGCCACATTTATTAGCCCGCTCAATTCCTCCCCCTCGGCTGCCAGGCTCCTTACCTTTAGCAGACCTGCTGTTGTTTACCCCTCTCATGTTGTTTATCATTAGTGCCTCACTACCATCCCAGTTAGCCTCAGACGCACAGGCAGGCACACTTAGGGCGTACCTGGGCAAAGTCTGCAGCTACTGCTATTAGCCATCGCCTCTTGAATTGGCCTTTTTTAAACACACACACACACACACACACACACACACGGACACACACGGACACACACACGGACACACACACGGACACACACACGGACACGCAGACGCACTGTACATCCCTGGGGTGCTGTGATCACTCGTGTGTGGTGAAATCTCTCACACCCCTCCAAGTTCCAGAGACAATGTGGATAAAATCCCAATATCATATCCTAATCCGATTTGACTGGCCAGTGAAAAGCTATGGGTGTCACCCTCTCACTTCATTTTCACACAAGTCAGTGTGTGTAATGATTTGGAAATATAGTACAGTGTTAGTTATTTCATACTAGAATACCACGTAGCATTAAAAAACATTTAGTAGAAAAACATGGTAAATAAGGTTGTAAAAGAGAACAAATGACCAGCACCTCTTTGAGAAGACTGTGATCCCGAAAGATCAGATTTTTTCATGCTTTCAACATTATTACAGCTACATGTTATGCCAGTCATAATATAATTCTGATGCAAGGAATTCAGTTTGGCAAGGATATCATCCATGGATAACACAGTTATAAGGAGAGTTGAGCTATAAAACTGAACCTAAAATATTTCCGCTCAATTTATCTCAGAGATCGAGGCAAGGCAGTGACAGACGAATTAAACATATTGTGAAACCGTTAAGTTCTTTCTTTCCTGCACTTTCAGGTAGACCTGGATATGTATACGCAAATGTCATGTTATTTCTTAAGTACATTGAGACTACTAATAACATTTATTTTAGTTGTACACGCCTCTTTGCGAAAATGACAGCACTTAAACTATATTAGAGTAGTCTGCATACCAATGAAAAATACGTAATTAGTTAACCACCTAAAACTGAGGGTAATTATTGTCACTTTCTGTCAAAGAACTTGAAGACATGAAATGTGGAACTCTATAAACAAAGGGCGAATGAATGTAAAATGAAGCTTGATGTTCAGAAATTAAATAACTTGTCAGCAAGTCAGGCCATAGACCACAGATGTATAAATTCTAAAAAAAAAATCAGTATTCAATGTTCATTTACTGATTCAATGTTTGACTGCTAATGCATTTTACATCTGCCAACCAGGAAACACTTGTCCCAAAGGAGGACATCTACATTCACTTAGGAGTCATGCACATCACTCTAATATCAGCTTGGCCATCCAACCTTATGATACTGCTTGACATTTATGGTATGCAAAATACAAACCAGCTGAAGAAATCCATATTTTAAAATTCCTACTAAACTTTGACAATTCCCTTGTGAAGAATAAAACACCTCTGATGTGACTTTTCTTTGCTTTGCTTTCCTCAAACGCTAGCATATCACCACAGCACAAGTCTGCTAACAACCTCGTCAGCCACCTCATAGACACACACTAAAAGGGGAGCTGATTATTTCCCGTTATGTATTTTTGTGAGGAATAATCATGATTTACTGTTAATATCAATCAGGCTTCGATCTTAAGGCCAACAGAAGAGTAAATAAGCTCTCTTAAATGCAAATGCGTTTGTTTCAAAATAACTCATGCAGTTACCATTTAAATTGTATAGAGGCGACAGACAGCTGTGACTTGAACAACACCAAATTCACCACACTGGTAAACTTCTTGTGCATTACAGCCTTGATCTGAGTGACTATTGGTGAATTAATGTCATGTCAAAGCACACCGACCTGTGTCAAATGAGGCACCAAAGATCAACACAGACGTGCGCATCCTTGCGCTTTCCTTATACGGGCTCTATTTAAGCGAGCTAGTCATCATAGAAGGAAAAAAGTGCGCAGCACACGTTTTCCGCATGTAAGCTCTGTTAACAATCTCTGAACTTACTGGCACCACATGCGTCAGAGCGTCGATATCTCTCCTCCGGACCAGAACGGAAATGCACTGCACTCGCGTAAAACCACAAGTTCCTCCCCAAATCCACTTGCAGAAAGCCCTACGAAACAGACAACGGAGGGTACATGTAAGACTGGAGTTCATTCTGGGGGAAAAGGCTCAGCTCCTGAAAATATGACTGCCAGTCGATGAACGTCCTGTATATTCTTACTAAAAATACAAAAAATATAACAGGGAAAAAATAACACAATACACAGACTGAGAGAAACGAAAGGATATTAAAATAAATACCATAACTCCTTTATAAAGAAAGAAAGCAATTCAGTAAATATTGTAATCACGGTTCATATACATCATATACACAACATTGAAATACAATGGTTGTTTATCAGAGACCAAATACGTATTTAATACAGGCTCATATTTGGTTTGTTAGATTTTTGAATTGCCATGGCGCGTAGGGATTAAAATCTAAATCTTTGACATTTGCAATTTGTTGAAATAAGAGTTATTAATTAGGAAACGTTTAAATAATAGGAGAATGTGAAGGACACTGTAAATTATTGCGTGTTTGGAGTAATGGTCAATGAAGTTCAAAGGCTAGGTGAAACAATCACGAACTGTCAATCAAAAGGTCCATTTTCTCAATACATTCGAGCAGTCAGAGGCAAACTGGCTGGGGTGAATAGAGTCTCTCCTATTGAGAGGCCAGACAGTGCAGCATATCCCTGTATAGCAATCAGGACAATGTGCTGAATTGGCAGTCTAATAATAAATGTGCCATTTAGACTTCCATTGGGCTCCAGTGCCACCTTACCTTATGAGGGAACTTCTACTCAGAGCTAACAGCAACTGTTCAAAACAAAATGCCATTACGGGATCAACTTCTCCCCAACAGTGGGACAAGCCAGGGGATTGTTTTTCAAACAGCCTCTCTCACTTCAGACAAGAATGTATTATTAGACACCGGGTTATTCTTACAGACTGGACACAATTTCCAAGGGGAAAAAGGAGAAAAGTTAAGCTGTGTTTAATTAAGGTGTCGGATTCCGCCTATCCAAGAGAACAACAAAGCTTTTGTGCATGTTTCAGCAGTAAAGGAAAAAAGTGGAATACGCAATATATTTTCTCTCCATGACGGTGGTCACTGAATAGTATTTTCACTTTAACCGATCTCTATTTTTATATTTTTCTCTATTTTTTCCACCATTTGCGCAATAATCAATCAGCCTGAAAAACAGCTTGCAACATTGGTTCCCGAATAAAAAAGTGGTAACTGTCAATAAATTCATGCTTCATCGCACAAAGTTTTAACAAAAGTATTATCTGTTTGACACAACTCGACAATAAAGTGTATCGATTACTACGGCTCAGAGACGACTAATTTGGGGTTAAACACCCTCTACAGAAACAGCGTTAGGTCTTTCACGTAGGCTAAAGTGTGATTGATTTTCAGGTTTGCCTTATTGATACCAGGGCAGTTTAAAAAAAAATCTGTTTATGTCTTAAGCATGATGAAATTGATCTAGACGAAATTATTGCCTTGTGCTTTGGTCTTTGAACATTCACATACACTGTACTGCCATATATGATCAAAATTCGTGTGTGAAAAAATGACAGTTCTATCGTTTTACTTACTGATCCTTTTCATGAAATGCAAAATTATGTTAACAAAAATAGCAAACAAAATATGCAATTGAGATTAATAGCAAAATAGCACACATTGGATACGTGTGAAATAACGACAATATGACAATATGCAACATATAACCTATGAAGCTACTTAAAATCCTTGAGGTAGAGAAGTAGAAAAGGCTACTTACAACGCACCGTTTAGAAAGTTCGCAGGCTAAAGGAAGCCTGTTTGTCCAGGCTGAGTATTGTCTTTCAATGGATCAGGCGGAGGATGAAGAGTTGATTATAATTTATGGCTTATGCATTCTTTTAAGGTCAATTCGCCTGACCTCAAGAGAAAGTTAAGTCAGGGAGATTTTTAAGCGCATACAGGGACAATTAACCCTTGTAATTTGCATGAAAGCGAAATGTTGCGCGGACCGGTCCACTAACAAAATGTTTAGAGTAAACAATACAAGCTCTTCCAAGATTCATCGTATTAATTACTTCGAAGGAAACTTTTAGCGCGTTAAACCTGATAACTGCAGAACAGCAGCACACAATTTCGAAACACACCCGTTATTGTCAATGAATAGTACCGCTCTGTGGACAAAAGTGAAATTGCTTCCCACCGAGGGGAACTTCACCAAGCATCCGGATACTAACCTCGTCCCAATAAGCCGATATTTTAGTTAGGCTTTTTTCACTTGCATATGGTCTAATTACAAGAAGAAATTTCAAGTGTGTTAACCAGTAGATTTGCGCATCAACTGAACCGTCCGTTGGTGCTGTCGAGGCAATCGTCCGTAGCCCGCTGCGAATGCGCACAATAAAACAGGCTACACATAACACATTATACAAAGACGAAGAGGGCGCACGGATGAAAAGTTTGGCAAACTTTTAAAACTGTCATCCCTAAGGGAAACATAAGAAATAAGAGAAATCCGCCTCGGATGGCAATCGTGGCCAGCAGCGCCTTTCTACGCCTGTAAACCCGTGTCTGCGGTTAACACTGAGTAGCCTAGGTCTCGTAAGGAAAATACGATAGCCTTATTATGCGTGCAAACAAAAATTAGAACGTAGATTGCCGTCCATTAATTACACCCATCTAAATGAACAGTACCAATAAGAACATAGTCTAATGTTGAATAGAATTTGAGAATGAGTAAGCAATACAGTTACAGATGAAGAAAAATAAGCTAGAAGGCACTCAGAATTAACGTTAACACGGAATCACGAAACAACAGGTTCCAACAAAAACAAGTTTACCTGAATATAGTCAGAGTACCAAAGACAACGCTGGTCTTCGCCGTATCCCGTTTCAATATAGGAATTTTAGAAATAACGATTGTAATCTGCTGAGCAAAGAGAAGAAACTAAAGTCTACTGTTGTTCCCCTGACCATAGAAAGGGAATCCCGTTCTTACTGCGAAGTTCAACTGTCAAAACTGCAAGGAGCTGTTGTTACTACCTATCGTAGTTGTCTCCCCTCTCCCTTTCACAGAAACAAGAGAAGACGATGGTTAGTGCTGTCAATCTTGGCAATCAATGCGAGCGGCCATGTCGCAACTATTCAAAGCATTTCCCGTCGTGCAACATCAGAAAGTGAGTGGCCAGGGCATTGATCTGAGGAAGGCAAAGAGGCAGGGCTCCCCCTCCCAGACAAGAGATGCAAGAGTGAGAGAGCGAGCGAGAGAGAGAGAGCAAGAGAGTGAGACTTCTCTCTCTTACATATGGACACATATCTTTTATTAAATTATATAGAAATTTAATGTGAGCTCAATGTATTATATTTCCTTGCAGGCCTAGTGTTATATGAGCCGTTTTAACCAAGTAGTTCATATTATAAAGCACCTTAAAAAACGTAATCGCAAAGGGGAATAACAATGAGCAAATGCAAATAGTGTAATTTGTAAAACAATATGCCCATTTGTTGCTGTGATATCTATTTTATTTTTATTTTCGAGAGAGGTGTTGATAACTTCCTTACAGTAATTATGTCTGCAGAGCCTCTTGTAGAGGTTTTAGTAAAGTAACTATTCAGCAGGCTGCTCTTTGTGGATTGAATTCCGCGACAACTGCAATTTAGTGATCGATTTCATGGCGAATTGTGAGTTACCCAAACATTTAGTCAGGTAAAGGTGATATTGTAGGCATTTTACAATACTGGGTCAATTCAATCAAGCACGGCGTTTATTGCAGTGATTTGACCCAGGCTCTTTACTGTCTACTAACCGATGCTGGTGGCTTGTGCGAATTGCACCATTCCAGCTTTGACAGTCGGTGACTCTGACTATCAGAGAGACACGCACTGACCATAACATTTTGGTTAAGTGTCACTGACATTACCGTGAATATTTTCTTTCACTCACATTATCGAGAATTCTTCAAATGCTTGCGGTAGTGTACATTTAATTTATAATTTAAAACGGCACCACAAAACTCTCTATGTAGGCTATAGGTAAGATGCGGAGTATAAAACGACCGAAAAAGTCATCCATACAGTTGGAAACATAGTTTTGTGTGTGCAGTACCTTGTACAATTAAAGAAAAAGTCTGTGATCTGTACAAACGACCATTGCCAACTGAATGGTATTTCAGTGCGATATAACTCAATACAATTTCTCAATATGTTTCTCCAGACAAATTACGGAATTTGTTCAAACACAAATACCGAGTGTGGAAGGATAAAGTCGATTAAAGAGAAACTGTATAAGCCCATAGATTACGACTATTTATAGACCTATTTCCTTCTGTTACTATAAATAAGAGACATTACTTACTTAACCTGCTACTATTATAGATATCAGAACTTGTAACTTTATTTTAAACCCTAAACCCATAATTTTAATCACAAGGAAGAAACAATCGGAGCAGAGTTCGGGGAACAATTTTCTTTAATTAAACTAACATGTTTCCTGACATGTCAATCTGATAGTTCGTAGGAAATTGTGCAGTAACATTTATAGGCGGCTGTTTTAATGGGTATCGATCATCACTTAACTTCCACGTAAAGCCTACTTTGTGGCGAGATGCTGACCTTCTTCTATAGATTTACATTATGGACTGAACATTACTTTGCATCAGAACTTTGTCCAAGCCCACTGGACTTACACTTAAGCCAATCATTTTCATCAAAACATTTTTACAACGTCTTTCCCATCTAAGAATTGTATTGGAGAGATCGGTTGTTCTACTGATTAGGCTATATCGTAGATTTTTGTCTCTACATGGCACATAGAAGTTTCAGATTGGTCATGTATTCCAGCATGTATTCCAGACTGCATAACACACTCTTCTGTGGACTGTCTTTTGACACATTGTAAATAATCATCATGTCCTCGAACATTCCCATAATGAAAGAATGAGGAATTTAGTTCTCCCTGTTTTAGCATACCGATTGAATCTACTATAATAAACAGTGGAAACTAAATACCTGCTTTCTCAGTCAAATAAAACTTAGAAGTCCTCAAAAGTCTATTTCAGTATTGGAGAAACACTATGAAAGACATTCACATCATGTATCGGCGCAGCAGTCCACATGGCAAGCGACATTGCAAATAATATGAAAACAATAGTTTACATTGATAATACAGTGTCGTACTTACAATGACAGGGACAGATGCAGAAGGAAATGCTGTTTGTTCACTGAAGAGTCACATAGGGCTGAGAGGGAGGGAGAAATAGAGAGAGGGAGAGAGTGAGGGAAAGAGAGATAGAGGGAGCGAGTGAGAGAGAGAGAGAGAGATGGAGCCAGTGAGGAAGAGAGAGAATTGAAGACATAGGGGGCATGCCAGAATAGATATCCTTTCACAACATCTCATCACATCTGTTCCTGCTCTTGTCTGTCTTTCATTTTCACATTTTCACATTCCCTTTGTTCCTGGGAAAACCATATCCACACGTCACATCTTCATCCCTTGATTTTCATCTGCACCAAACTGAAGATAAATTAATTAAAACAGAGCTTTGGCTTCACGGCAATAAACCTTTTGCACTTATAACTTTTCTCCATCCATGACTATATTGTTATATATTTGCGTTGACATTAAGATTTTCAAAGTACAAAAAGTAATCAGGACGGTTTTCATAATGCTTTACATGTCCTGATTGATGTCCACTTTAGTAAGCAACATTTTAGATCTGCCATGATCTTTTTGGTATTTGGTATGACTCCTCACAAAATAAGAACTTTACTTTATGTTTTTCTGCAAATACAAGACCAGTTTCTCCCAAAGTCTTAAAGCTATCTTCACTGGATGTTCTCTCAGGAAGAAAATGTGAACGGAGACGCTTCGCACGTATACAGTCAACATTTTAAATGTTTCGAAACTTTGCAAAAAGGTAAGAAATCACGTTTCAAATATACTTTAAAAATGGCTATAAATCTGTAGTATCGTTTTTTACATCGAGTGTGTGGAACAATGTAACATCTAACATCAGTCATTAAGTAGCTTAAAGTGAACTTAATTTAAATGGTTCCTCAAAACAGAAATTCGACGAGCAAGAACAATATCACAGAAATCGACGCATAACCAGACTTTAAAGTTCTAGGTCATTTTCTATCATGGTCAGGTAGGCTACAGAAGCAGCGGATGAGTGGACTTTGGTGTGACTTAGACGCCACCCTTCGTTCAATGTGAGAACTACACAAATCATCAGCTGCACATTTTTGGTAGCTCTACTGTGCAAAGCTGTGTATCCAATTTAGGACAACAATCCATTGCCACAGTTTCCAAACGATATACAATTTTTTAAGGTCTAACAATTGGTTGTGAATCTATATGGTAAAATAATATGTGGACACAGAGTTGTGAAGATAAACATTTATTTTAACTGTAGCCTATTATGTTTAGCACAATCATTTCCCAAATTTATATTTATACCTTTGTGAAATTCATATTTATACCTTTGTGAAATTCATATTGCAGTTTTATCTTGTTTCAGAAATGTTGATGTATAAAAGGCCTGCACGTTGACTCATACATTTGAAATTAGAGTCTGAGGCCAAATTACAATTTTAGTTCAGCATTTATTTTTATCTGGAAAAATAGAGTAAAAATACGATGTACAGTCTATGAAAAAATAAAACAGCATTGAAAACACATTCTGTTATAGTTTTTTTTTCTGTTTTTAGTCTTATCAACTCTCAATGCATCTGCTTGTCTGTATTGTTCAATAAACATGCCCTCTATGAGGTCATTAAGATCTTGTAATGTGGTGGGAGGCCACACATGTGCAGGTTAAAGCCTAGCATGATGGTCTTACCAACTGTAGCAGGCCAGCTTGTTAGGAAAAAGGCAGTGTGCATCACATTAGCATATGATGAGAGGCTTTGATGCAACTTGAAATGCAAGTCTACTCTATTAATATTTTAAAGGGACTGCATAAAAATCAACATTTTTGTTACATTAAATTAACATGTGTTCTCCTCCAATTCTGCATGTTTAATTAGGGAGCACTATTCTGTCAGACGAACTACGCCAACTGCTATATGATTTGTTGTGATTACTTGAGAACTAGATAACAACACTTCACAAAAATCTGTCTAGAGCCTGAAGTGCAGCGTGTCACTGAAGGAAAGAAGAAGAAAAACACCTTGAAACTGACATGATCATCCGCATTACAAAAATCATGTTGTACACAAAGGTTACACCCTCTATAGTCCAACTCATAGTAGCATTACGTGTGTGTGTGTGTGTGTGTGTGTGTGTGTGTGTGTGTGTGTGTGTGTGTGTGTGGGTGTGTGCGTTTGTGTGTGTGTGTGTGTGTGTGTGTGTGTGTGTGTGTGTGTGTGTGTGTGTGTGTGTGTGTGTGTGTGTGTGTGTGTGTGTGGGTGTGTGCGTTTGTGTGTGTGTGTGTGTGTGTGTGTGTGTGTGTGTGTGTGTGTGTGTGTGTGTGTGTGTGTGTGTGTGTGTGTGTTTGTGTTTGTGTTTGTGTTAGTGTGTATGTGTTTGTGTTAGTGTGTGTGTGTGTGTGTGTTGTGTTGATGTGTGTGAGAAAGGTGTTCTTCTAGAGTTTCAGAATTTTGTGTGGTCTTACAACTGTGCATATCTTGTAAATGTGTAACTTACATCTATGTTGGCGATTTCAATTATTGTATTATTAATGTGTCTAAGTCACACAGCCCCTCTTCAAGTTACTAAACCAGATGCCTAAAGAGAGTCAAAGATTCTTCTATGATAATTCTGATACAAAATGACACAAACAGGAAGAAAATGGCCGAAAGGCACTGTGTTGAACAAAGGAACCTTGGCTATCTGAATCCTTTTCAGGCCTTTCAGAGATTGCAGGGACTCATCAAGGATGAAAATGACAAACTGCCACTTATTATGTGGCAGGAAACAGAGGGAGGGATCATTTAAATGTCAGTGGTTGGAAAAACCATATCCATTATGACATTTTGTGTTGATTTCAAGACTTTATAAACATTTTAATTATAGATAATGGCTTTGAGGGAGGAACATGTGCATAGCATATCCAATCTTTGTGATGAATAAAAATGACCACCAACAACTGCTGTGTTTTTCAAGTGGAAAGATCCAAAACATTATCACCAGTTTGCTAGTTTACAAAACATTAAGCACTGCACATTTGCTGGCCACTTATGATGTTGGATGATGATTGGGAAAGCATCTCCGTTCTGTTTCTCTGGGCATCATTTTTGTTAGTATTGCATTCCTATGCATTATGGCATAGATTCAAATTAGATGGAGCTACAGAGATTGTATTTGTCATAATACATTTAGAAACCCCTCTGTCATGTAGCGGTACACACTCCCCAGACTGTCTTCAGTTTGAGCGCAGGCTGGCAAGAGGAAAGTGGAAACTGCCCCAATGCCAAGAAAGGTAAAGGAATGTAACATGGGAATACAGACTTGAATGTACACCAAGCAAAGGGGTCCACTAAATCAATGCTATAGGGCTATATGCATACAGCCAAACACTAACCTGATTTACATCACATCATCTTCCACAGAGTGTACTCGCACATTTGAAGCCAAGGCTAATGACGGAAGGAGGATAAAAGAAACTACTTGCTAAAGAATATACAAAAGGATCTGTCATGCTTATATAATGACAAAAGCAGCACATGTCCTTCATCATTGTGGATGGTTTTATTTTCATTTCGTTTGAAGATGAATATGTTAGCATACGTTAACGTGAATAAAATGTGTGTGGTTCAGTGGTATAAGAAAGTACCCCACACTGAAGGTAACCTTACTTATATGAGGAAAAGGCTCGCTTGATTTTGAGATAGCAAATTCATTCAGAAATGTAGCACAAATATAAATCAGATGTTCCTACAAAAGGACAAAGAGCTTCTGCTTTCAGTTGCTACTGTGCAAAATTCATGAAGTCTGGCCAAGAATCTTTGAAATTACAACTGACCATGTTCTCTATGATTGTGCTGGGTAGCTGGAAATTGTTTACCAGAAATACTACATAAAATATAATACAACACATTCAAATCTTAAAACGTCTACAGACATTTACCTATTTGAAAAACTGAACACATTTTCTAGTCACCTATGTTATCATCAGCCATTTGTACTCGCCATGACTTCCACACAATATCATGTTATAGGAAGGGTTACAATCTTGAAAGGTACCCCATAGATATTGGCTCAACATTGACAAAATCGCTGCCTTTAATTTTTAATGATCCTGAGGTTATGTAATTAACTCTAGTATAATTTGCATACTTACAAATGCTACTAATCCCTACTGGTCGAGTGAAGTGGGATTCTCTTTTCTCATTAGCTGACCTAAATCTCCAATGTGAATCAAAGTTATTTTTTTCACGATATAACATTTCCTTTTAACATAACAAGGAACATCCAATTAATTATGGTTAAATGAGGACTGTGTCTTAATTAGGTTGTGATGGAGATGCTTAATGATTTAACAATTCAATGTAGTGGTATTTTATGCCGTTTGTACCCATAAATGAAGACCTAAGCAATCTACATTAGTACAAAATGTCCCAGGGCTCTTGTCAGGGGTAAGGTAATCAATTAAGAGTCTTTGATCAAGAAGCACATGGGTTAAAGTGATTTGTTGACTCAGATTGTCTTTAAGGTGGAGGTCATTGTATCTCATAGCAACTCTGTTTCTGATGCTTTTAAGTAATAATTTCAAAAGACCATAGGAGTAAAAGACAAAAAGTTACAAAGCTAACGCTTTCTTTTCAACTTCCAGCTGACATCATTAACTTTGTCTTTAGAATAACTATAGCTTTAACTAGGACATATCAAGCAATACGGGCTATGTGTTAAAATAAGGACTAGATTTTTCATTTAGGAATTATTGGACTGGTCTTTTCAGACTATGAGCACCATCCATGGGTGGGGAAAGGTGGGACTGAACTGGATAGAGGACTGGAGAAGCACAATCTCTTGACTCCATGATAAGACTAGAGTTCCTCTACTCTAGTGACTTTGCAAGCTTTCATGCAAGTTTGGCTGACTTTGCATTTGATGTGTGTGCAGCACACAGACAAATGAGGGTATTATGAATAGGCAAAGATGTATGCCTTATCTCAAGATTAACAGGAAAGTAGATGTGAGATGCAGAATTTAGGTGATTATCAATCTTTACCTGGTTGTTTTGTTATTACTGGTTGGGTGCTCATATCATCATGCTCATGGCCTGGTCACATGATTCTTCCATTTAAATCTTTTCGTTTTAAAGGTTTAGAATGAATGCTAACTGTGGTAGAGTCCAGAAGAATACAATTACACCTTCCACTATAACTTACTAGGAATAGACAACTATAAAATACACTTTTGTAGGTAAAAAAAAAAGCCAACGCAAAATGCAAGCACACTGATATGCCAGATTTTGTATTACAGTGCCAAATAAAGCAGGCCTGATGCAGCCCTAGTTCTTAAATGTGATGGTGTCAGTCAGGCAATGGGCTCAGCTTACATGTTATATTCATTCATTTGTGTAAGCTGTGGCACCCTCAGATACTTACCCACTAGAACTGTGAGCTCAAAGGAATTCAGACCTGCTCATATAACAGGAATCAGGCACAAAACCTGCAATTAAAAATGGGTCCTGCCAAGAGCAGGCTTCATACAAGAGGAGAAACGTATAAAATGATGGCATAAAAGCAGTTCATACAAACAAACAAAAACCTTGAAAACTCCTGAGTTGCTATCTAATTTATCTCACACATGCAGTCTACACGGCTGAATGAGCTACAGAGCTCACTAGCACAGGAAAGCGTTTTATCAAGCTGCATGCTCCATGCAAGTCTTTTAGCAATGCAGCAAGGTTCATCTAATTAAAAGCACCTATTAATGATTCATTTGCACAACATTTGCAAAACACAGCAAGAAATTCAAGCCTGGTATTTTGTTATCATGCCTTGAGACAGTGTTTACCTTAATGCGATGCGAAAGGTGGTGCTTGGAGGCTTCCCAAGTTAAAAGAATTGTTGGTTCAGATGCGAAGCCCCAAGGCATTTTGTTCATTTATGTTTACAAAATGTCCGCCTTACTGTAGGGATTGTAAACTCAAAGCATTTAAGGAGCGCAGGAGGATTTTATTGTTTCCTTTAACACAGCATATTCTAAGGGTAAAAAACTTAATTGTGTGCACCGCTCTCATGCTCTTTTTTCACCTCACTTTGTCTTCCAAACCCACAAACCACAACGTCTGTCAACACATCTTAGTCTCTACCAGTGAAGACTCGATTATTAAAATAAAATAAAAAAGTGCCAATCATCCACAAAAAGAAACTCTTAAATGGGGAACAAAATAACAGCAGCATCTTGCGCTGGAGCTGAGGGCTTCATTTCACTATTCTTCTGTGGTAATGCAGAAATAATACCCTGCAAGAACGTTCAATGATAGTGAGCAGACCTCCTCAATTATTAACCTTCATCCTTATGAAAGTATGGATATTAAATCAATGAGGATAAAAGAGCATAACATAACATTCATATTTCAAGAATCTTTTGTATTATCTCTCTGTTGTTCCCTAAGGTGACCAACCGGAGCATGAACATGCAGGAGGATCCCTGTGTTGGAGAAAGGAATTGAAGGCTGTCTAGCCCTCCCTGCTTGCTTCAAACCGGGTTGGGGAATGAATGAGAAATAACATTATACTCACAAGTGCTCCCTGTTTTATCTCAAAACTGTTTGACGTAGCATCCAAACACAATTGAATTGACTGTTTTGTGACACTTTGATAACTCCCTAGTTGTAATGTTTTGAAGTGGGTTAAGCTTTGTGGTAATTGCAGGCACCTGTTGGTTATAAAACATGGATTTTTGAGATGTGCAATTGGAATCATGCATGGATGTGTAGTTATTGCACTTATTGCAACTGTCCCGCTTTGTCAACAGTCCATTCTCTTTCAAACTACCAATCCCTAAAGAATATGAGCCTTATTCTTGTAAGAATGATATATTGCAAAAACCTTGTTTCCTGTTTTGACGTTGCTTTCTCCCACAGCTGTTTTTGTTTTTGTCAGGCCTGACCAAAGATGCAGTGAGCAGACACACATACTGTACAAGGCTTCTGATCCCATACACAGCTGTGGCCAGGGTCTGAGCACTGCTGCATTCAGAGCTGCCACTCCCTGTAGGACTTTCCTCTGAGCAGGTAGCTTCTGCTATTCCGAGGTTGTCATTTTAGTCCACTCAAGGGAACATGGGTGGGACAAGAGATCACATTCTGAGTTTCCACTTCATTAATTCAGACACTTTTAAGCATTTAGCAAACAGCCATCAACAAGCCACCATGGCTCAGTTGTGTGGTGAATATGCTACTTTGTAAAAATATTGATGTTTACTCCCTATTCCCCTTCCACAGTCACTTTGACAGGAAAGAAATATCTTTATACGTTTGTATTCTATTTAAGACACAAGACCGATATCCGTCTGAAGCTTATGTCTTTATAACCTGAAGGTCACAAAATACCCAAAGAATTCTGACAGGATCTTTGCATCTGCTCTGAACTCAAGACCATATTCACAGACTTTATTTTTTTTTTTTCAGTTTATTCGAATTCTAGAATATAGGATGCTGGCGCTATTTAATGAAATGAAACAAACGGACATTTGCATGAACTAAATGCATCATAAACTTCAGGCTTTCAATTAATCAGCAATATTTCCAAGAGTGTGATTCTGTTAAGTTTACAAAAAGCACAAATCTAAGTGGAAAACCGTTTTTGGAGAAATTGCAGAACAGTTTGTAAAGGATTAATGTGTGAGGGATTTATTGCATTTAACAGAGCAGGATGAAATTAGCATAATAGGTCTTTTTCATTCTCTTTGAAGTCTGGAAAATAGAATAACAAATGTATATCAACTTGGAGCCAAACGTCAATAAATGGAAATGGCATAATTCTCTATGGATGGTCTTGAGTGGATTTCTGCAGGAGGAGGAAAAATACCCCATTTACTGCCAAATAAGCAGAATAGCGGATGTGATCTGACTGATGCCCACCAGGCTCGGGCGCTTGATGCACGTGAATATACAGAAAGAAAGTAAACACACACCGCACGCACACACACACACACAAATAAATGTACACACATATCCAAGTAAATGCACTCTACGCCAAATCCACACACAGACACACCTACATGTACTCACATACACACATACACTCATACACACACACACACACACATAAATGTACACAAAAATCCAAGTAAATGCACTCTACGCCAAATCCACACACAGACACACCTATGTGTCCTCACATACTCACATACACACACACACACACACACACACATGGACCCTCTCTACACTACTCCAACTCTGATGAGGAAAGCTGTGGCAGCTCCTACTGTGGAGCTACGGGAGGCGCATGGCCTCTCACAGGTGCTTTCAAAGAGGGCCATGTTGCAGGGGAGAGAGTAATTATCTGCCAATTAAAGATAAAGATCTCACAAGAGAGCACACAAAAGCAACCGCTAGCTCGTCCAACAGCAGAGCAGAAACCCTCTCATTCACAATCTTTTATTTTTGTTTTTTAGTTGCTTTAAGTGTCTCTATGACTTAAATATTTATGAAGTTAAAGAAACACAGCGCATTTTTCAGGTCCATCAATTATAACAAAACACAAATCATTAACAGACTACAAAGTGAAGTGTGTAAATTTCATGGCAAAACATCAGGTTGCTTTGCTTTAAAAATTCAAAATGTGGTTGGCCTCACAGGTGGTGCTTAACAATTACAGAGAAGGCCAAATCTATTATGTTATGTTATCTATTCTGAAACACTGCTAAGCTAACATTCAACCACCACCACCTTTCTTCACGGTGGCAAGTACAGAGGTATTGAATTAAAAATGCCCTTTTGAAATGAGCACCTTTGAACTGTAGAAATATTTCAAGATTTTTTGCACTTCACTACACATTTTTTTGTTCTGAAAGTTCACCTCTGTTGGTCTGAGCCTGCTAAAGTTTTCTCCCTTTTCAAATAATAGAATAAAATGTAAAGCAATCAATAGAAATGTTCAAAGAGAATCCTTGGAACTGTGAAGAGAACGTGTTTTGTACTTTCCCTTTGTACCTGGTTAGCATGGAGCAAAGGTAACAGTACGGCAAACCAAAAATCTTTTAATATTTTTCTTTTCTTTTCTTAGTAGCCGGGGCTTTGGAAGATGGACTTTCACTACCTGGATTAAATATAAGGTTTTGCACCCCAAAATACCTCAATGGGAAGAGTGCAGTGCTAGAAGAAGTTATTGTACGGCAAAGCAATAAAGAAAAAAGAGACTTCAAACTTTATTATTATTATTCCCTTTCACACAACCTGTGCAACATTATATCCCATGTCTCTCTGTGAAATATAAGGTTGAATGCAATTACCTTGCCTACATTCTGAACTCTGTCGACGCCTTGGTTGTACCTTAGAGCAATTTTGCACCATTCTCTGAACTACTACACTTCCAAAAAAGAATATGCTTTGAAAGACAGTAGTGACACAAAGTCACACACACACACACACACACACCCATGCACACACACACACAAATGCAAGGACACACACATGCACACATGACACTTTCATACCAGTCTGCTCTAAAACTGAAAAGTTTATTTAATGTCTGCCAAATTGTCAAAACACATTGGGCCATTTCTGTGTGAAGGATAGCATTCCCAAACAATCATTAACCACATTTCAGAGTTGTTTCAGCTGAATACTGCATTTCTTTGAATGACAAGATCACTGAGGCAAGTAACTTGTTAATGTATTTTAATATTTACATATTCTTTATTTAAAAAAATGTCTGCCCCATCCCAATTTTTTTCCTCTTTTTTTTTCAGAAAATATTGTTAAAGGTTATATCTTCAAGATGTTGTAGGCAAAAATAAAAATCCTTTTGGCAAGCTAAGAGGAAACTGGCAGTGCTAGATACACAAAAATAATATTTCAAGTGATTTGGTGTAAGAATATCATCTGAGTTGATAAAAAATACAATCAACAATTTGACACAATTATTACTGTACCGCATTTTCATTTCTTCAAATCTCCCCGATGCATAATACTTTTGCATTTGTTCTACCCTCCATTGCATTTTCCTTCTGTAACTCAGATCTCACTGCATTACAGAACACACCTTTTTCTCTCTCGGAGACATAAAATAGATCAGCTCGGTATCCGTTTCTCACTATGATACAGTATAGTGTTAAAAGTGCAATAACATGTATAAAACATTGTTTTTCTTTTTCCTATTGTATGATTACCATTGTTAGACATTTCCATAGTTAATATATGCACAGCAGTCTTCACAGCAATGTTTTCTGCTTCCTATACAAAATAATAGCTTATGGTCTATGACAAAATTATGCATCATTAAATGTGTTACGCATTTAGCGATGTCTGCCCATTCCTGTGTGCACTACTGTTCATCTAATGAGGACTGAATGTAGATGGGGAAAGCCAAGCATTGTCAGTCGGTCTGTCTGCAAGAAGTCTGGTGGGGAGCAGTCATCACCACATCAATGTCCTGATACAGCTTTGGCTGCAGGAGAAACAAAACATCGGACGTTAGACACAGAGAACTGTCATACCATGACATGCCTACTGAGAGCATAATTCTACATAATCTGCTGGCATTCTTAAAAGGCATATGTAGATGTGTGAACACATAGTTTGTGAAAAACATTCAAATGAAACCAAAGTCGCTCATGACTAACATACGTATTTCTTTACTTATCTCACAGTGAAGGGCATTAACTAGAAGGGGTACCTGACCTTTCCAAGTTATGGTCCTTGTGGTCAGGTACCCCTTCAGAAATAGCTGATAACAAGATGCAATTGGTATTGGCAAGGTGGTAAGTGTACCAAAAGTAACTGCCGACTGCGTGCCTACATCTCTCTGTCTCCCCAAACAACTATACACTGCATGATCCATTAACAGCCAAACAACATATAAGGTGTGTACACTGTGGATCTGCCAGCAGTAAAAGTGAAATTTGAGCAAATACGTCCAGAAGTATGATGAAGAATCTTGGATCATGATTAGTCCTGGTTTAGACTCCTATTATAAATGACACATTGTCTGAGGGTGCACCTGCAGTGTCTATGTCCATGTGATACTGACACCTGCATTAATGAAAATAAATGCACCCATTTGCTGGGGAAATTTCAACTCAATGGCTGTCATCATGAAATGAAACAGTTGGTACAGTTCCAGTGCTCCAGTAATCCCCTGTGCTGTATGTCCCTTTGGGGCCACCACACCTGATATCTGAAATGCTAATGGTACAGCACTGCAGCCAACTCCTCTAATTAGTGACATCACTTGCACAGGAAGCACAGCATGCTGGCATTCTGTCTGCCCAGGCTCATGCACATGCACTCACACATCCTTAAACATTTGGTCAAATCACAGAACGTGCATCGTCACATTGACACAACAACAACACCATTTAAGCATGCAATACAAGTTAAGACAGAACATGCTGAGGTCAAATATACTGCAGGTATGTAATAGCAATTGAACTAAAACACTGATTGGTCACTTCATACTGAGTTCTGAGTAAATGCGATGGACTCAGAACCTCATTTTAAGCAGGCCTCTGTAATTATTCAAATGTTTATTCTGAAGTTCACCATAGAGGGGTGAATTAGAAAACAATCGCGTCTTCCCATAAGGCCTACAGGAGAGAATACTGGCATCTCAACACTGAGAGGGGAAAAGCCTTCATGGGAGCGACCTGCTAACCTGTTACCAGGTCACAGATGGCAAAGAGTCGGCAGGAAGGGAAAAAGGTGAGCAACACTTGTGTAATTAGACACAATTCACAATAAGCCTGCTTGTTTACCCCCCACCTTCCAACCAGCTGCTGATGAGCTCGCTGAAGCCATTTGCACACAATTCACACGCTGACTATTAAACTCCCACCACACAGATGCACATGCTGGATGCTGTGACACACACACACACACACACTAAGACTTACACTACAGCAGGTACAGTAGTGCCTTGCCTTCGTGAGCTGGCAACATCACAATAGCACGGTGTGAACATGCAGCTGGTGCGGTGCCAACACACACACACACACACACACACACACACACACGGAGCGCCCGGCGTTCGCGGAAAGACAATTTAGCAGCGCCCCGCCAGCACATTAAACGTGTGAAACGTGAAACAAGCCATTAGTGCTTACTTTTGTTTGCTCTGATTAGACAAAGGTGTAGTGAAATCCATTACTGAGGGGAGGGGGAGGGGGAGGTGCCTGAGGGGGGGAGGTGGAGGGTGGGAGAGGAGGAGGAGGAGGGGGAGGAGGAAGAAGAGGAGAAAAGGGCGGAGGGGAGGCGGAGGCATCGTTAGCCTGCTGGGGAGCTGGAGGTGAAGGTGGAGCAGAGAGAAAGAGAGAGAGAGAGGGACAGAGAGAAAAAGAAAGGAGAGCATCATTAAAAAATTACCAGCACCAGCCAAGGAGTTGTTTAGTGGGTGTAGCAGTTCCCCGCTCACTCTGCAGCTCACACACACACACACACACACACACACACACACACACACACGCACACACCAAAAAATGTGAACATTACAGAACATTATCACACCCGCCTTTAAAGGCATGAGTTAAACCCTGGACACTCTGTTCCCAGGACATCACGAGGATGACAGGATACACTCCTTTCCAATATCACCAGTGAGCTTAACAGCCTACCCCCCCCCCCCCCCCCCTCCCCTCAAGTTAGCCCTGTCATCCTAGCGATGCCCAACTGAGATGCTTTTATGGTGCTCTAATGTGTCTGCCTCAAAAGTTTAAACGAAACCTCCCCTGGCCTTAACTTAGCCTTCTTCCTCCTGCTCACTGGGTGCTCTCGCCACTGCTGGACCTCAGCCGCTGGGCTGCTGCCTGCCCAGGTGCATTGAGGGGAGAGAAAATGAAAACCACGTCTGGCAGGGCAGACAAGAACCCCCCCCCCCCCCTCCCCCAGTGATCTCACCCTGATCTCACATCTTCCTCACCGGAGGAGACGCCGTAAAAATGGCTGACTTTTTGCTCGGTGCCCGCATACTAAAGGCCCTTCACGCAGGGCCTGTCAATTCTAGTGAGCTTGCTTGTGTGTCTGTCTGTGTGTGTGTGTGTGTGTGTGTGTGTGTGTGTGTGTGTGTGTGTGTGTGTGTGTGCTTCAACGGCAGCAGCGGTGAGAGGCGAAAGAGCATGAGAGGTGAGCGTGAGCCTGAGTGAGGGAGTGAGGGGGTGAACGGGGGAGTGAGCGAGCGAGTGAGTGAGTGAGTACAAGTGAGTGAGCCCCGGCTGCAGAGAGTGAAAAGATGAAACGTGAACTGGGGGGTGCTTTTATGCGGCTTCTGAGGCATGTTCAAAGAGCAGCCACGGGACACAGGGGCTGGAGCCTGAGCCTGAGCGCCGCCGCATTGATCAGCGCTGAAAAATAGCCTCATCAAGAGATTCCTCCCCATCTGAAAGGTTTGACACGGCTCGCAATTAGCACTGTCTTTACTCATAAGATCCCCCGCTAATAAGGAATAATGTGCCGTTATTAGAGATGGGAGATCCTGATAACTTCAGCTTGGCTTTTTTTTCTTTATCTCCTTCTTCTTCTTCTTCTTCTTCTTTGCCTTCTTCATCTTCTTTGGCTTCTTCTTCATCCAGGTGTCTTAAAAGTAGACACACGTCTCTCTCCTTCAATCCTATCTCTGTCATCTTTTCACTAGGGCTCAATGAGAAGTGAAATGAAATGTCTTATCTGATGTCAGGGTGGTATTGATACTTATCATTTTTGATGCTTTGCAGTTACCTCAGTGTGTGTGTGGGTGCTTGTGTGTGTGTGTGTGTGTGTGTGTGTGCGTGTGTCTGTGTGTGTGTAGCCATGTCGAGAGTTCAGAGCTGACATGCCACAAAAGCTTCAACATACGGTAGAAATAATGAGGGCCTGTGAGTGTCTGTGCACACCTGCCACCTGCTTGCTCTTGAGGGACGCTTCGGAGGCTAGAGCATAGGACATGGTGATGATCCTCTCTTGTTCCTGCAATGCAGAGTCCAGGCCGGGGAGCTCACACTTATCCACCACTACAGTTGGCTGCATGTTCTGGACACTGTGAGTCACACACACACACACACACACACACACACACACACACACACACACACACACACACACACAATTGAACATGTTATTTAAATGACAGCGGATAATGGCACATGGGTGCATGGAAAAAAACCCAGTCGCTACTTATGACATGAGTAATGCAGTGTATAGAAGCAGACAGTGTTGCACCTGGACTTGGCCAGGATGCTCTTGATGCGCTCCGCTGTGCGGTGGCGAGCCTCCATCTCCTGCGGGCTCAGCGGCTCCTCAGGCTCCAGGTCCACATAGCGCTCTGGGATCTCCACCTTCTTGGGTTTGGACAGCTGCAAGGATACCCACAACACACACACACACACACTCAGGTCAGAGTCAAGCGGTACACAACGTTAGGATCAACAGACAAGTGGATCATGAGAGCTCTCATCAAGGTGGCTGTTGCCTCAATACAACATGCTATGCAGGACCTGAGACACATAGGAAGCATCTTGGACACAATAGCTCTTGAGAAAGTGGTCGATGGTTTGAAGTACATGGTAATACAGTAAACGCTATACATTTCCTACTAGAAAGCGTATGCTAGAAAAGCTTCAAGCCACGAGACTATGGCAGCAATGTAAAAAGGTAAGGTAGAAAATGGGGCGGGATAGAAAAAGGGATCCCACGAGACGGGGTGAGCCCTTGACAAGATGTGAAGCAGCTACAGGAGGAGATGTCTTTAAACCCCACAGAGCAGTTGGCAGTGGAACGGATCTAGATCCGATCAGCTCTGGTGCAGGTCTCTGCCAGGTCAATGATGCTCAGGCCCACCTCTCGGCTAAGGTCCACATCGTAGTCCACGGGCTCCAGGTCCAGCTCTTTCATGGAGCGCAGGGTGAGCCACTCGTCCGACTGGGAGCGCGGCCTCTCCCTGTGCTCTGCCGGCCTCTCCTCTCCCTGCACCGCCCGCTCCAGCAGCTGCAAGTCGAACTCTTGCTCCCGCTTCCACTAGGATCACACACACAGACACACACGGCAATCAAACACACACACACAGCCATCACACACACGCACACACACACACACACACACACAGGTAGATAGGTAAAAAGATATGCACAATGTAACATAATTCACTGAGCTCATACTTGAACTTCATTCCAGGTAACCTTCACTTGGCCAATCCTGCTGTTTCACAGTATCTATCTATTCACTGAAAATTATATAAACCATCAAACGAATAAAGCTATTGTTTAAACCCATTCTAGTGCATTACCCTCTCCTGCCCTTCTTCAAACTTTTTACTTGTTTTCATCAGAAAAGATTAAAGATTAAAGATGTCATGGCTCTCACATATACTTTCTAAATCTCTTTACAGTTATTTGTAATTGGACTTGGATATTTGAAACACAAATTGATGAATAGTACTCTCCTTGTCACCTTGAACAGAGAATAGTGCTTGAGGTTTGAATGCAGTGAAAGGGAGCGCTGGGGTCATGGCTGAAACTCTGGTGAATGGCTGCCCATGGCATACACATATCATACACAAATGTTCAGAGATGAACAGTAGAGCATTACACTCTGCCAGTCCCTCACCATAGAAACCCATCAAATGTTGGCGTGGGCGTAAGCGTGTGTGTGTGTGTGAGTGTGTGTGTGAATGAGACAGAGCCGAGGATCTAGGCGGCACTCAGATAAACAGATGTGGTCTGGTTTCCTTTGTGTCAAGCAAATACATACACTGCTATACATCACTGCCTGTTCTTTCAGGGAGAAACACCAAGTTCCTTCCTTTCTTCAAGTTACTTGCCTGAGGTCAAAGACCTCCGCTCACATAAAATATGACATTGATGTTGGTTTTAAACGACACAACTAAAGAAGTAGCAGAGACTTCTTTTCTTACATATGATGTGCAGAGGTTTCAATTTCATGAACTGGTTGTAAAGCTGTGCAGTAATATTGAACTCTAAGTGGCAGGACTCAAAGGGTGCAATGTGTCATTTCTGAGATGAATTCGACATACAATTTATTTTAATATTTATATATATATAGCATTTATACACATTCAACATTGAGTCTGAAAATCCATGAGATTTAGTGACATTGGTGAGATACAGTGTTGATTCAGAGATGTTGAAAAGCCGCATTTATCCGTGAGACACACACACACACTGATGTCTCAACCCCAGATCCTTTGTGAAAATGTAACTGGGTTTGTATAATCTGCGTTGTTGACAATCACGGTCTCGCACCGGACTTGAACTCACAACGCTGGACATTGTTTAATCCAGGCAGCCAAAACCCATGCTAGCCTCTTAACCCATCGCGTGTCTCTTAAGGTGTTGGGGAATGAGGTTAACTCACTGTACAGCACTGTGGTTTACTTGCTGACCACTGTTACATTTGTGTCATCTGAGCTCACAGACCTTAGCGTAGAACCTTTCCACAGTGAAGACAAGGGAAATCATTGAAAGTCAAAGTAAAACGTATGCAGACCGACAGGCATCATTGTGCTTACTTGACAAAATAAAAGCAAAATAAAGTAATATAGCGGGGTGAAATGAAGGACATAATTAAATATCCATTACAAACACACTTTCAATAAGAAAAGAAGAAATAATGAACACGGCCATCATTTATTTATTAACAAACTGTTTATTTCGACTGTGCAAACCCTTAATATTTTCCAAGCAAAAGTCATTGGAGCGTTGCAATCACTAATCAGTTAGCAAATTAATCTATGACCTGCTATGATCCTCCCTGTATGGAATCACACTTGTGATGCGAGACTTAAGTACTGAGTGAGTGTCAAACCAACACACTGTGCTTAAACTAGCCGTTAAACCAGCATTCACTAAAACGCTATCCTCTAACTGAATATTATGAACACACGCGCTGCTGCAGAATACCACAATGCGCTCAGCCACATGGGTAGATAGCATGACTATAAATCATGAGCAGTGATTTCATGCTGTTGATTCTTACGAGCAAAAAAGCCAGCATTAGATTAGATTAGCCAGTGATTATATGCACAGCGAGGGCAGATCACTGGAATACGAGTCATTATTCAACACTGTATTATTTATTACGGCTTGCGTGTTATTGGGTATAAAACACATGTAAAACACAACTGATATTTGTGCTTCTAGCAGATGTGAAGACTTTGGTAATTAGAAAATGTGAAATAGTTTAGAAAAACTAAAATCTATGAGATCATAATAAATAGACTTGAATGTCTGTGCTGTGGAACACAATGATGCCTGGTCAGAGACAGTTAAGACTCAGTTACAAGGTGTGATTGAGACAGAAAGGGAAAGGACTCAAAGAAAGAGAAGAACAAGAGTCCTAATGAGAAGAAGCAAGGTGGGGAGAGTGACATGAATGAAACAATGCGGTAAGGCCTGTGAGCTCCTGAATGGTTTAGTCAGGATGACATGTACAGTGTGTATGTCCAGGGTGTGAGTCGTGAACGGGCCACGGGTCCATTCACCGCATGAGGAGCCACAGCCATGCCACCAGCGTTATTTTACCAGACAACAGAGACAGAGACACGCCTTTCTTTTTGGCTGAGGAGATTTTGAGAGTAGGGGAGAGGGTGGGGGAGTGGGTCAGGCGAAGACAAGCGAGGATTGCATGGATGAGTTAGCGCAGCGTTCACAGGGGCAGGCGGGGGTGGGGAGAGTAACGGGGTCCTCCTGCATCCATCAGTCGGGATGTTTCCCTCCCTGACAGGCCCATGAGCCTCCAGGTACCGTCGCACGGCCGCTCTGATTTATTCGCCCACGCCTCCAGAGTTTAAGACAGAGGGTGAGGAGGAAGAGGAGGAGTAGGAGGGGAAACTGCATGAAGGACCCCTTACTGCACCCAGCCACTGACCCGCCCGAACATTTAATATCAAAAACTTAATTTCCCACATATGAAAAAGGCACTTGGGAATCATAACTGAATTCACATGGTTAGACTCTGATTTTTGTAAGTTAGACTCATGTACACTGCATATAGATATCTCTACAAAAAAACTGCTTTTAAATAAAAAGCGAGACACATGCCATTTTCCTTCCTTGCATAAGTATGTATCCTTGGCATTTGTACTCTCTTCATACTAACAAATCCTTCTGTGAGGCACTTTCACATTCTCATTGTCACATCTCGTCTTTCTTGACAAACATTTCTCACGTACACACTGCCTGCTCAACCTGCATCTCCAGTTGGACTTTAACACCATCACACTACACTTCACACTACACACTACTTCAGTCACTGCTGAGCTTATTAGTCTGTAAATCCTGCTCTGTTATCAATTTGAGTATTTCTGAGGGTGTAGGGATGTTTTTATGCTTGTGTTTGTGCTTTAGTTTGTGTAAGATTATGTGTGCTTGTTCATGCATATGTATGGATTTGTTTCTTGTGTCTGTGTGTGTGTTTATGCATATGTTATGATGCATAACTCTTGTGTGTGTCCATGTGTGTGTATATGTTAAAAACTGTGAGCTAATGCATGTTTTTTTTATGAGGGTACGAGTGTGAAGTGGCCAGTTTTGCAGTGCAGCACCGTGCTGCCGCAGCAGCTCTAACGTACTGATCCCAGGTCAGCTGAGACGGGTCGCGGGGTGGACGCTCCGGACGAGCCGGGCCTGGTTCCAGCGGCGTTGGCCGCCGGGGAGGAGCCTACGGAGGAGGAGGCAGAGGCGTGGCGCTCGCCCTGGCTGAGGGTGCGCTTGCGCTCGCGCACCAGTGCCTTCTGGTGCCGCTTCATGCGCTCCAGCTGCTCCTCAGCGCTCATGCGGCCCCGCTGCAGCGCAGGGTCCCCCGAGTACAGGCGCTCCAGCGCACTCTTTGGTCTCTCCTGCAGTAGACGAGACGAGATGAGACGAGACCAGGGGAGGGACATGTTATTAGTCCAGTCAAAACCAAACAAGAGAGAGAGAGAGATGGGGACGGGGAGAGAGCGAAAGAGAGAGAATGAAGATGGAGAGGGAGAGAGCACAGGGAGAAGTAGATAAGAGAGGACTGGAGCGATAGAGAAACAGAGAGAGGAAAAGAGAAATACAGTGAGCCCTTAGAGAGAGAGAATGAAAGAGACAAAGTGAGAGATAGAAGGGCATTGGAGAAAGGAGTTCTAAAAGGCACTGAGATCTGGAGAGAGAAAGAGAGAGAGAAAGAGAGAGAGAGAGAGAGAGAGAGAGAGAGAAAGAGAGAGATAGAGAGGATGGGAATGGGCTGAGTGGATCAGAGAGGCCACAAGAGCATATCAAAGCTTTACTGCTTCATTTGCTTGTTTAATTTCTTCAGCATACACACAACCGAGGGGGTGAGAGTGAAAAGAGTGGCCGTGTGTGTGTGTGTGTGTGTGTGTGTGTGTCCTTTGTGCATCATGTGGGTGAATGTGTGGTTGTGGGCATGTGTGTACACACGAGTGGGGAAAAAAACTAGTAAGAGAAAGACTAACTCATCTCATATCAGGGCAACGTGGCGAGTGCTAAATCATTAGCATTGCACCAGAGTTGCTCACACCCACACACAAACACACACACGCACTTCACAAGATGCTGTACTTGTGCGTTCAGCATTTTTTACGAGAGAGCTGCATCTCATCAGCTGGAGCTCGTGTCTCTCTACAAAAGCCCTGCCATTTGGGAGTACACTCGCCTTTCGCTTTGTGCCTCCTGAGCTCCTGTGAAACTTTAAAGCTTTCTTTTGACTCTGAGCTCTGCGGCCTCTCTCTCTCCCTCTCTCTCTCTCCCTCTCTCTCTCTCTCTCTCTCTCTCTCTCTCTCTCGACTCACCTTCAAGCCTGGTGCCGAGGCTCCTCTTCTCAGGGTGACATAAGATGAAATGTTTGTGGACTGATTCAGTCTGGAAGAGGAGCCTGTAACTCCTGACACAGAGGGTTTTCACATCATCAAAAACACAACATGCAAAGCTCCTCCGTCAAAACACACTCCTATGTCAACATCCTCACAGTATCATGGATTAAAAACGCAACCTGTTACAAACAATAGGATCTAATTTGAAGGGGGTAACATGGTTTGAAATGTGCCGGTGCTATCCATGTAATTCCTTATTCCAGCCGGCATGTTCTAAATTTACAAAATTATTAATCAGAAATCGATGGAAAGACTGTGGTGACAAGATAATTCACCTCAAATTCGACAATAATCGGATAGACGTGGCATGTCAGCACATCAACGCCACGTAAGCAGTCAGTATACAGCTCTTCGAGCTAATACACATGAGACAACTGTCATAAGAGTGCACATTTTTTCAGCCAGTATTGGTGATGATGATGGTAGTGGTGGTGTACCTCTGCTGGGGAGGGTCTGGTATCCGCTGACCAGTGTGGAGGTGCCCCCCTGCACCCCGCTGACTCCCCGCAGCTCCGGCTCACTGAGGAACGCCCGGATCTCCACCTGTGCACCGGGGAAACCAGGCGTCAGACAGCAATCCACCCACGACCCTCACCAGTGCCATCCACCCACGACCCTCACCAGTGCCATCCACCCACGACCCTCACCAGTGCCCTCCACCCACGACCCTCACCAGTGCCCTCCACCCACGACCCTCACCAGTGCCCTCCACCCACGACCCTCACCAGTGCCATCCACCCATGACCCTCACCAGTGCCATCCACCCATGACCCTCACCAGTGCCATCCACCCACGACCCTCACCAGTGCCATCTACCCACGACCCTCACCAGTGCCCTCCACCCACGACCCTCACCCTTACCATCCACCCACATATCTGGACAGAGCATGCATCCACCCTCTCCCTGCAGGTCACTGTGGCAAACCTTGTCTCCGTTGGAGAACGTGCCGACCTCCCGGTCTCGCTTGCGCTCATCGGATTGGCGCTTGAGGCCTCGGACGGATGTGTGCCTGATGACAGACGACTCCTTGGGCAGGGGGGGCACTTCAGGGGGGTTCGGGTCAGGGCTGTAGAGCTGAGGTAGGGGAGGCCGCGGTGGAGCA
>NC_137927.1:19721685-20083396 GCF_963457725.1 Sprattus sprattus
TAAAAGCATAACTCAGGCATCCTCTATCAAGTTGACAAGATAGCAAGGCGTCACTGGTGACAGGCGTGCTGAAATCATACTGATAAACATTTCGGCAAGAGCGAAAACCAAAAACCAAAATGCATTGTGGGAAATCTAAATAAATCAGCCCACTCTGCGAGCCATATGACATATTTATGAATGGATAGCATCTGTGTGTTTAGGAAGAGCCAAGGCAACTCTTTTTCTCTGGCAGGTTATCAATACTTTTCATGATTATGTCCTTATGATGAACCATGTGGGAGTACAGTAACCACAAGAAATATGGCAGCTTGTCAGAAGAGTCTATGGTAAACTATGCAAGTTCACTTCAAAGTCAGCAAGCTGGTCAATTAATTTTGAGGAGTTAGTAGCTAGCAGCAGGACATGAATGGCATGTTTCCTACGTACTCAGATCAGCACACTCCCAAATGGTTTCACCAATCCCTGGGCATAGAATATGCCTTATCTGGGTATGTGTTCTTTAAATAGAGACTAATGTTACCCAATGTAGCTTTTATCCAATTCATTAAGATTGTCAGTATTGATAGTCATTGATAAGAGAGTCCTTCAAGCTCCTCTTTGAGGGGAAAATAAATAAAGAAAGAAAGACAAGCACAAAGGCTTAAAACAGCACACTGTCTGACCAGGCACTGCACCACACCACAATGAGTGCCTATGACAAGCTATGCCTGGAGGACGACATGGGCACACCTAACAAACAACGCACACGGGCTTGCAGCATCACAAGACTACAGGTGAAGCCATGGAATGGTTACGCTTTGTATGCACACCATTCTTACATTCAGACTGGACCCCAAACCGTGAGAGGACTTTTGAAAGCTATTGCAAACCAAAACGATCAGTTGTTCAATACTTTTGATCTGTTTGAAGACAGAAAGTGGTGTTATGAATACATGTCACTCACTGGATATTAGGTGCTATTCATACAAATTACCAGAGGCCTTTTGAATTTACAGATGTCAGGAATATTTTTTGGGGGGAAAACAGATAATGTGAATTAGAGGCAATGATCTGGATTAAAACAAGGAGCAGGTTTTGAGCAAAAAGCTTTACATGAGGGTGAGAAAGAGAACATGTGTGAGGCACTTCCTGATGGGAAATGTAGTCCATAATCAAATGCAAGTTAATTCTCTCCAATTCATCTGAACTTCAAATCCCATCAAGCAGCATTGTAGTGTTGTGAGATACTGTTAGACGACTTCAGACAGTAGCCCAACAGTAATCTATAGTAAATGCTTGACAAGCACCTCTGAATCAGGTCATTTACCTCCATGCATCAGAGTACAAATGAATAGAATTGTAATACATTGGTGTACACAGGAGCGCATATTGTAGATCTAGACTATATCGGTCCTGGCCAGTGTGCACACGTAAGTTGAACTGGGTGCTTTGGGAGAAGAAAAGGGAGTAATGGAGGGGCTGAACGGAGGTTCAAGTTAAGTGTGCACACACAACCCATCAAAGCACTCGGAGTATCCACACCGCTGTCTCAGAGGACTCCTGAGGGGGTGAAGATGTTAGCACACACACCAGGCTTGTTAAGGCTACAGGATAGGCTAGAGCAGGGAGGGAGAGGGTGCTGGAGCTAAAGCCCACTGGGGAGAAGTGTGGAGGAAGGAAGGTAGAGAATAGGTGGAGAAGAGCAGGAGGACAGAGGGGGTAAAAGAGGAGGAGGAGGAAGCGATATTAGCTTCAACGAGCCCACCTTCAGGTCGAGATACTCCAGGTCCTTCTTCAGCTGCAGGTAAGTATCATCGGCCTTTAGGTGGGGGAACGGAAAGACAGGTCACATGACAGGAAGCTGCAAAGGATGCTGGTAGAGACTGCATGAGCTGAATGAAAATTTGCATCTCTAACTGATTGGAAAATCAGACTGATGAAAATTAAGAGTAATATTTCTGTAAGTATTCAACCAAAAAAAATACATGAATGATTATGTAAGAACTGATTGGATTAAAAGCAAAAACTGATGAATACCAAATTAGGGAGAAACATGGAAAAAGGAGCAAAAGGTGTGAGGCTATAACTCCGAGTGACACTGTTAAACTCTCAGAAGTCAGCACAGAGAGTGGCCATAAATACAGGGTATTTAAAGGCACCCAGTGCAACTTTCGAGGCTTAAACATAAACATTCAATTTCTAGTCTTTTTTACATGTAGTAAGTTTCAATAACTCCATACCATTACATATCGACATTCAAGGAGCAAAGATGAGACGTCGTTGTGTGGTGAGAACTGATAGAAAATCGATAACAACAGCAATCACCGCCATTTTCTTTATTTTTTGTAACCTACAATAAATAAAGCAGGATTCCAGTCAATGGAAAAATGGCCTCTCCCCACCGGCGATTGTTGTTGTTTACGATTTTCTATCAGTTCTCACCACACAACGACGTCTCATCTTTGCTCCTTGAATGTCGATATGTAATGGTATGGAGTTATTGAAACTTACTTTGTGTAAAAAAGACTAGGAATTGAATGTTTATTTTTCATTGAATGTTTATATAAAGTTGCACTGGGTGCCTTTAAAACATTATAATACATTAACACAGCCCTGGTATGATCTCTCTGTGTGGCATCTGAAGAACCAACGCAGCTTTCAAGCCTGCTTCCCTCTTCTATGTGCAGGCTCCAGCATTATGTTTGTCACAAAACATCAGTGTGTTTACAGTAGCAAGCCATTCACTTCTGGCCAGCACTTCACCTGGGGAGAAATCTCTACTCGGTTTTTTGGTGATGAACTCCATGAAGGCGAAAGACCTCCACAAACCATGGTCTTTATCGTCAAGACTTGAGGTGAACCAGGATTCTTCAGATACTTACACCCTCCTCACACGTCATTGAGCCTTTCCATCATTAGGACTGCAGGCACGGTGAAACTCAACAAGCGACATGCTCGAAATACACAGGTTGTTTGTGTCGGGCAGGATTTGGGATAAGGGGGTGAGGGTGGGGTGGGGGTGGGGGAGGGGCAAACACTCAATTCCAAAGAATTCAAGAGGTGCAAACGTAGGGGGAAAGAAACGCGGAGGTGCAAGGCATGTTCTAGGACACGGCACAAAATGGCGGAACTACAGGCTGCATTTGCATATAGAGATCTAACACACCATCTCTACGTGACAAGCTCCATGCTAACGAGTAGCATTCAAACCATCACCACAAAAACGAAACACAAAAATAAAAACACCATAAGAAGAACTAAAAAAAAAAAAAAAAACACGTCATCAGGGGATGACGAATGGAGGCATCTAGGCCACAAAGCAAGTTGGGAGGGGAAAGGGGGTGGAGAAAAAAAAACGAACAATCACAGGCTTTGGGGAGTGGGGTGGTAGGCTAAGGCTAGGCCTGACCTGCAGGCTGTGGCCAAAGAGGCCGTTGTGCTGGTGGTGGCGGAGGTGCGCAAGTGTGTGGCTGCGCACGCCAGCCATCTTGGCCTGGTGCCTCCTGAGCTGGATGAGGAGCAGGGTGAGCTCCTCCGGCTGCTGAGCGGCAGGGAGAGAGGGGGCAGAGACAGCGCTTCAGTGCTTCAGGTCGCCTCGGGAGGCGCCGCCGGTGGCCGTGAGGGGGGTACGCCCGACCGCTCTCGGCCGCCAGGAGCTTGGCTTAAATTCACACCGATCACAGGCATACAAGCGGTGGGACCAATAATGTCCATTTTCATTTTCATCACTTGTTCACACCACACAGTCATCCACTAGAACCTCTAGAACCATGTACGCACTCACTATCCCATTCATCAGCTTACCCTCTGATAGCACAGACATGTAAGTTCACACCTCCTTGCACACACATTGCTGTCTTCCATGTAAACACAGAAACACCATCCAAGTGTATATGTTTCTGCATCTCTACAGGGATACTCGTGTCAGTCCAGTCAAGGAGAAAAAAAGAAACATTGTGTGAAGTGGCAAAGCTCTTACCGTTTTCCCATGCAAGCTTGGGGCGCTGACTGTATGGGTGATGTAGCCCATGGTTGGCACTGATCGTCTCTCTATCTGTGCAGTCTTTGTGTGGGTGTGGAAAACACACTCATGCACACACACACACACACACACACACCAACACACACATACACACACACACAGACACACACACACACACGCAAACACACACACACACACACCAACACACACATACACACACACACACACACAGACACACACTAGTAAGTAAACAACAGAAAAATCAATTCCTTTTATCTGCAGAGAAAGCAATCCTTACTGTAAACAAACAATAATTCTGTACAGTCAGCCATATTAGCTTTCATATTCTTAAGTTCATTCCCATGTCATCCAGAAGTCAGTTGGGAAGTTTACGTCCTCCTAAAACTTCTGCTTGGCACTGCACATTTTCACACCACTAGTTTTCTATTTATTTCTTGAAAAAGAAGGTGTATGCCTCATCTCAACTGCCACAGGCCCTTGCGAAAGACTTGACATTTTTGCTTAACGCACAAAATCTCAGCCGTGGCCCATCACCGCGCCTCAAACAGGACACAAACGACAAGAGATTTAATTAACTCCACATAAATTAACACCAACCTGCTTTCTTAAAATAACATTTGTTTGCTACGAGCGAGTAGGGGAAGGGGGGGGGGGGGGGGGGTTGGGGGGCTACTGTGAGCCTTTTGCGTGAGGATTCCCATGGCTCTGTTTTTTTTGCTGCATAATAGGTTTTTTATTTAAATGTGAGATCAGAAGAAAGCGACCGCTGCTGATGTTTGAGATAGGGCTGTGCAGAGGGTGCAAAGACGCCGTTGGCAAGCCTTATCAGCCACTAATAACACAGCTTTTTCAAAGAGGTATCCATTGAGGTCCACTGAGCACAACTGTAAAATATGCGCCGTCGTCAGATCCATTGCCACTTAACCACAGCTGTTGGATGCAAAGCAAACCAGAGTTCATCTCTGGACTAAATTTAGGCTCTTCACACACCATCGTTTCAGAGCTCGGTCTTGTAAGCTATGGTGTTGCACGTTACGATGTGATGTTCTTTTTTCTTTTCTGTCTTGGTTACGATGATCCTTTTCATTTTTACTGATCGCTCTCTTAATTACACTGTCTACATAATTAGTGACTTTGTTCAACCCTTGACTTACGCGGACACTGAGCAAACTTGACACTCTGTTTACTCGCACGAGTGTGATCGGGCGTTGTGCGTGCAAAGGAAGTTGGGTGTGTGTGAGCTCTTTGTGAGCTCTTTGTGAGGAGTGTGTGTGGTGGATGGCTGTGAAGTGGGCAACATGTGGAGAGTGTGGCGGGGAGACAAGTGGCGCATCAGGCACCAGCTCTATCCCACCACACACACACACACACACACACACACACACACACGCCCTAGAAGACATGACACACACAGACCTTTCCTCTCTCTCTCTCGCCCTTTCTCTGTCACTCATGTACACACTTTGCCTCTGCCTCTCACACACACCCTCTCTGTCTTGCTCACACACACACTCTCTCTCTCGTTTCCTCTCTCATATTCTCATGGCACCTGGGGGATGGACTTTGGGTGGGGACTGTGTGAATCAGTCACAGCTCCTTATGTGGATCAAAGGGGGGCAGATAGGAGGGAAACTCCGGGCTGGCTACTTCTCAGGCCTGGCTTCCCACGGGCCTTGACTCTACAAGCCTGCCTTGGACTTCCACAACACCCGAGACAAGCTTCAGTCTAGGCATGTTCTCAGCCAATATCTTTTTTCAATGTCTTCACGTGTGTGACTGTGTGTGTGTGTGAGTAACAGTGTTTAGTACCTTTGAGAGCTGTGAGTATGCGCGTCGGGGGGAGCAGACAATCGGGTGGTCGGCGAGGGGCACCTCGTTCAGCGGTCGCACAGTCACCCTGTCGCTGGGCGTGTGGGGCCTCCGCGGCGGCGACAGCGGCTTAGACAGTGGCACGGGCGGGGGCAGGTCGCAGGGCGACGGGGGTACAGAGATGGAGCGGGGCACCTCCAGCGTGACGCGGAAGGAGGTGCCGGCCGCGTCCAGGTAGTCGGGCCCGGCGTAGATGGGCGCCGTGGGGCTGCCGTGACGGTACTGCTGCCGCTGCTGCCACTCGTACAGCTGCCACACCATGCCGTCGCGGTTGGCCAGGCGCTCGTCCGTGGTCATGCGGAAGTGGCTCAGCCGGTCGTGGGCGTACTTGTAGTCGCTGGGCATGTTGCGGGGCGCCGGCGGGGAGCCCCCAGATGAGGGGTGGCGGAGGGTCTTTGGCAATGACTGGTAAGCCTCCACCACACTGACCTTGGGCTGCAGAGGCGGCGTCCGTCGGGGGAGGCTGTACTCAGTGGAGGGATGGCTGGGGGACAGAAGAAGCCTTTCATCCAGCAGCTGCTTAACCACACAATAACACTATGTATATCCACTCAGTGTTAGAACTAGGTATTATTGTTATTAGTTAAAAATAAAAGTCACTACTACAGGAATGTCTATAACTGCATATCTATAACTGCAGAAATCACTGGTATCTCATACCAAGCCTACAGTATTTCTGCAAGTCTTACTATGGCCAATAAGACTGATCTGATACACTTCCACTTGAAACCAACAGAGGGCACTACTACACAGTAGATTATTTATACCTCTGTAATGTTCTCAGGGTCTGTGCAACTCTCTCACGACAAAAAAGTGAATGACGGCTGCAACAGAATTACACACAAAGGTAATTACAAGGGTGACGTTATCTTGTAATCTCTAGGGAAACACAACTTTTCTCCACTTTTCGGGAGGATCTTGCAGTTTGTGGGGTATGTGGGACGCTAAATTGCAGGGATAAGATAAACCATCAGACACAGAGCAGTCCAGGACGGTGGTCACACTAACCTCTTGGAGTCTCCTTTCTGCACTTTGACCCAGTGCTCCACCTGGGCCAGGGCCGTCTTCCTCTGCACCTGCTTCTCGGTGTCGGCGCGCTGCACCTGGCCTCTCTTATACACTATGTTCCCGTTCTGCTCTAGGGGCAGGGCCCCGGGGCCAGAGGGGAGGCCGTTGCGATGGTTGGATGGCAGGGTGGAGGAGGGCCGCGAGGGGGCCACCGACGCCGGTGAGAGCCCTTCCACCTCCACCTCCACCCCCACCCTGGCCAGTGCCTCCACTCTATCCATGTCCTTGCTCCACCCCTCGCTCCGCTCCGGTTGGTAGAGGCTCTCGGGCTGGGAGGAGCTCTTGCCGCAGCTGTTGACGTGATTGGTCTGCGGGACTGCCTGTTGCTCCAGCTTCTCTGGCCTCTCCATCTCTCTGCGGGGGCGGGAACATTTAAAAAAGGAGGAGGAAGAAGAAAAATGATGGCCGTGGAATGAAAATGACAAATCACTCTCGGCTCGTCCACTGGGACCGGGACCAGTGGCTTATCTGTCAAAACTTTGTTTAAACGGCGGGTGAGTCACACTCCCTCCCTCCCTCCCTTCCTCTCTCATCCGTCAGCTCCTCCGCTGGCCTCCGTCACCCCATCCTCACCCGTCGCTCCGCTCCGTCACACCCCTCAGTGGAGCGCTCAAATGGAGGCAGACACCCGTGTCTTAACTAATCTCCTCTCAGTCAAAGAAAAAAAAAAACCTTGCTACCTTCCCTGTGAAACAGCAGAGGAAGGGCACAGGCTTGATCTATTGAAACAGGCAATGAGATGACGACCATACAGCTCCAGATATGAAGCTGCTGGGAACTATGCCATTAAACCTGAAGCATTCTGGAGTGCAATTTCCCCACTTGAGTGATGGCCTGGAGAGGGATGGGTAGGAAATGGACAGGCTCATTAAATGCATATTTTTTTGCCGTTACTGGAAGCACAAGGCCCACAGGGGAAGCGGTCACTCAAATGCACACTCATACATTTTCATTCTCGTCTCCAAGGGAGAAGCCATGGAGGGGAACGCTTCCAAAAAAAAAAGCACAAAAAAAAGATGAGAGAAAAAGGCAAATGAAGTTTCTCTTGTGACAGCCATTTTGTCTCTAAGACAAACAGCCCGAAGTAGCCCCTCCATCCGTGAGTGTGTGAGCTCAGCTGGTTGGACACATCATTTAACCTGCACTCAGGTTAATTAATGGGCACCAGACTTTGCCTTGTGCAATTCATCAGACTCATCATTTTTTGTTTGAGTTTTTCAGTCCAGCAACACAGCCATTTCCATAAATCACCGAGGTATTTGCCTTGAAACCTGACACGGCAGGTGTTTACACATATTAATCAACTGTCACAAAGGCACGATTAAAAAGAAGGTAAAAGATCCTGCAATAAATATGCATTTATGGTTTGTACACAAGATATGAACAAACTAATTTTCAGCAGAGTGCGTCATCATAAAAATCCAGCCTGCTCACAGTGCGGATTTTATGGGCCTTTCCGAACATTGTTACACTCCTGACGGCACTCAGCACTCCATAGGAATTAATCAAAAATCACAGGGGATGGTTTTTTCTATGAAACACCTCTCATCTGCACTCAAACCAAACAGAATTGCTAGTGTGGATACTACACATGGTGCTGACCGAGTGCTTCAGAAATTGGACTGCTTTCATTGTTGGCAACACTAAACAAACATAACACTAGACTAAAAACATATTTGAATGGAACCCACATCTACAACACTGCAAATCCCTACAAGACTTTCCTACTTAGATGACTGCAATGTATGCAATAGACCACAAGATGGCGGTAAGGCATAAGCATTAGTCCAGATAAGACGAGAGAACCAACAAGCTGTACTTGGTCAGAATAATGTACACCTCGGTGCTGCAGGCTGCATTTTACATCCATCCTCACCGTGGCTGACCAATTTGGAAGACGAGTGCACCTGACCCATCACAGAGTGTAGCATTAGCCTATTTATAACACTTATCTGCGCTTCAGCTCACATCACAAGAAACATTAGTCGCAAATGTGTGCTTCTCAGCCTCGTCCAAACGCTAATCTAGCTGCGGACTGGCTAACGCTCTCCTCTTTGAGGTGTAGTGATGTGATGCTGATAGGCCTGGAAGAGGAGATCAGAGGGGAGTTTAGTGGAGGCTCTGCCCACTGCCTGTGCCTCAGCCCCGGAGCTGCACCGGAGGGGTGGGGGGATGGGGTGGTTGGAGGGATTTGGCCCAAACTCAGCTGGCTCACAGAGCAGGCAAGGCTGCCGCAGTGATCACACTCCCAGAGAGCTGCAAAGAGAGCAACTGCAGCCAGCCACATTAACACTCACACAAGGAGCCTGGAGCACCAAGCCTTCTCACAGGACACTGTACATATATACATACAAAAGACGTGTATATTTACACACAGACACACACACACACACACACACACACACACACACACACACACACACACACACACAAACACAAACACACACACACACACACACACACACACACACACACACAGCAAACTGTGCATATGAGTATAAATTCAGACACACCCATACTCTGTCATAGAGAGACACCCACATGTCTACACACCATAGACAGTCATAGTAAGCTGCCATTTTTGCAGACTACATAGCTGTAACTCCAGTCAAAACCATACTGGGAGATATGAGTTAAACTAGTGTACTGTACGACACAAACACAATGGTATGCCTGATTTATTGTGCACCTTTCTCCTCTGAGTCACTGAGTAAACATCAGAAGACAGCAGACTAATAACACGCCGAGTCTCATGAGGTAAAATAGAACAAATTGGAATCGAATCAACACACACACACAGACACAGACACACTCAACACACACACACACACACACACACACACACACACACACACACACACACACACACACACACAAGAAGGACAACAAGACCTTTTTTCGCCTCCAGTTTAAATGCAACAGAGCTATCTGCTCTGGATGTGGAGAGTGCTGCCACTCTAGCTTGATGAACCAGTGAGGGGACTGTGTGTGAAGAGATGCGGAGGACTCCACCATTACAGAGTTCTATGAGCAGAGTGCATATGCACCCACCTGTGTTTAAACAGTGGACCCCCACTTGAACCGTCTGAATAAAATAAACACTGTACTACCTGGCATGTTCCTGGTCCCCTCCAGTACTGGACCGGGCCCCCTGAAGCGCTTGGCCCCCGCCCCCCTGCTACACACTCTACACTCTATTACACTGATTTCATCCTAGTGTGGGACTTTCTGCATTCCTGTGTCTATAGTTCTTGGCTCAGATCTCACACTCATATTGTCATGTTTACTTTACTTCTCTCATGTTCTCACTTCAGTCCATAGCTAAGCTTTAACCCTTAATAGCGCCCGTGATGTTTGTGGGTGAGCAAGTAGTGTGTGTTTACATATATGCAGTATCATATTCTATGTTTGTGTGTGTATGCAGTATGTAAACGTGTATTTGTGAGGGCTCACCTCTTGACGCCGTGGCTCTGCATGAGGGCGGCCTGGTTCATGGCCCGGATCCAGCCGTTCATGTCCTCCTGCGTGTCGGCGCTGAAGTAGTATGTGCGCATGCCGCCGTGCTCGGCCTGCGAGCCAATCACAGAGGTCTTATTGTAAATGTACGAGCGCATCCCAGTATGGGTGGCCTGTGGAGACAGAGTGAGACAAGAGTGAGCGTGTGTTTGTGTGTTATATGTGAGTGTAAATGTGTGTGTGTGTCTGTGTGTGTGTGTGTGTGTGTGTGTGTGTGTGTGTGTGTGAGAGAGAGAGAGTGAAAGGTAGAGGGACAGAGAGCGGAGGGGACAGTGTGTGAGGCCAGTGAGCAGCACAGGTGCTAGAAGTTGGCGTCTTCCCAGCCGGTCCGGCACCTTTAGAGAGGAGTTAGATGCTGGCATGCGTAAAACGAAACGGCCTGCCTAACGCGCCGCACTAATTGCACGAAAAAAGCAATTAGCACCTCCAAAAGGAAAGTCCATTTATCAGCGCTGAAAAGGATCCATGCAAATGATTCTAAATGGAAGATAGCTGGAGGAGGTGGCAAAGCCCAGTGCACGAGGTGCCTAGAGTGGTAGCCTCCACAGGGAGAGGATTCTGCATCCTCATATCATCTTCAATGTCAGACAGAAAAATCAATATCATATGTATTACAGTTGTGGCGATAATAAAAAAGGTTATCCCTTATCAGACTCAGATGTGAGCTCACCCCCAGAGATGATTTATAAACGCAGAAAGGCAAATAACTCTTTTTAATCAAACGCACACACATCCTGCAAGAAAATGATTGCAAAGGTGTTAGCCAATACAAAATCCTTCTGGGAAACAAATTACATCTTTTTTTTGAAAAACTCACAATTGCAACAGAACCAGCAAACAGCCAACCCCACCCCACACACTCGAACACAGAACACCAACGCGCTAACTCTGAGCGCCTTACCCCAGTACCTTCAGCCCCCTAAGACCAGGCGTGCTCGGCGGTGCTCCTCCACGAGGCACTCATTCCGCCCTGTCTGCTCCCCCTAAATCTGCTGCCCTGCCAAACCCGCCGCTCCGGGGGCTAATCTGCCCCCCCTCCTGGCGGGGGGCACGGCTGCCACTGACACCCGGCGGTCTAATCACAGCCCAGCTCAGCAACTTTACACAGTCCCACCCAGAGCCATTATACTCTCCTGGGCCTGTCCCACTGCCCCGACCTGGCCCGGCCCGGCCCCTCTCCCGCCCCTGGCCTCACGATTACACTGTGCTCACAGGATGGAGACCCGTTATGGGCAAGAGCCCCTCCCGACCACACCTCTGCACCCACCCACAGCCATTACGGCATACTGTTACTTACTCTTCAGCTCTACTCTATCAAACAATGGTGACCTCAAATTCTACAGTCCATTAAGTTTGATTGTGTGCGCAGGAACAATCTCAGAGTGGCAAAGCATGCATAAGTATATAGTGCCTTTAGAGGAGACCCACACATTAAATATGATCATGATCAAATGAGCAGGGTTGAGTGCGCTCAGTCTGCTGCTCATACGGGCCGATGTGGGGATGACAATGCCTGTTTGGACAAGGGAGAGTCCCAGCTAATCTAACATAGGAGCTCCAGCGTGAGCCGACGGATTCACTCCACACAATGTGCTGAGCAGACATGTGGGGGAGCATGCAACGTAACAGTGTGTCTGATTGTGCACACAAACGCACACACACATACACGCATACGCACACACGCACACATACACACATGAATACACACACGCACCCATACACACGCATACATGCATATCCACGCACACATGCGCATACACAGACACCAAACACACACACCCACCTCACTCATACTTACACGCACACACACAGACCTCACACACACACAACACACAAACACTCATCCTTTCTTCCCTCTGAAATATAATACAACAATTTATAGCCACTCATGTTTTAAAAAGCAACTAATCACACAACCCTGCAAATGCCTGGTCTCTCCCACAAATTATACTCTAGAGCAGTGAGACATCTCTAAATGCTCTTAAATGTAACTGAAACAACTTCTAGGGATATTCAATTAGACTAAATTATCTACCGCATCATAAAGCCATTTCTAAAAACCTATTACTGAAGTAAGCACAATTTAATGATGCTTGTGCAACTGCCTGTGCCTGTGGCCCCCACAGGTAATGCCTCTGAAACCACAGCAATAACAGCAATTTAATTCATGAAATCAGGAACTGCCTCTCATTTTCTATTTCTCAGTCTGGCAGAACCTTGTAGTCCGCTTTGAGGCTGAGGCACCATCACTGCTGCAATGTATAGAAACTATCGGGGGGTTTTTTCTCTCAAAATGTACAGGTTATACAGACTGTGCGCAAATCTCAAATTGTGTGACATGGGTGAAAAATGAAGTGTGGAACTAACAATAGCAACATTCCGAACACTCCCTACGTCTCAGACCTCTTTTCACCGTGACTTTCTTTGCAGGGTCTACTTTCGAGGGAGATAAGATTAGGCTTTGCTTTCATTAGAATTTCTGGATGATTTCATTTTCCTCATGAGTGGAATAGAGGAATAGAGCTAAAGTTGGCTTTCAATGGCTTTCAGGGTGTTGGCGGGCTATCTGTGATTTGGAAAGTAATAATATAATACAATACTCAGGGCCAAATTAAACATAAACACAATGGGGAAAGCGTCACAATGTCCAGTATTTCAAAGCTGTAAAAAATACAATGCCAAAATAAGCTTCAACATGAAAATACACAGTACAGTACAATACACACCGACCAAAGGTAACAGCTGGAGCTGGGAGTGAAAATGTGCAGCAACCACAAGAAAGACACATCTCTCACTTTCATATACATACAAGGACCAAGCTGGAGTTCCTGGTCCCCAGGCTAGGTTCATAGCCAGGTCAGTGGCATGATGATGACAGTAATGATCCCTGTGGAAGGCCCATGAAACTGGAGAGGTGTGTGGGAATGTGGTGCAGAGAGCAGGGTGCAGAGTCAACAGGACAGGCCACTAGCCGACGCTAGCATGCTAGCCCCAGCGATGACACCACACAGCGATGCTGACTGGCAAGGAACAGGAAAATACCAGTGCTGGACTGCAGCAGGACATTAGCATAACGGTTTTTGGCCAAAACATTAAGGGGGATGTCAATTCAGCGATTCAGCGCAATTAGTTGGCTTCGGTAAGGGCCTCAGCCTTGGACATCTCATTAGGTGGTTTGAATAAAGCAACACTGGTATTTGCCCATTCTTTAGGTAAAACACGGCATGCATATGAGGTGAACCTGACGATGCACATATTAAATATGTGCATCCCCTCCACCCCGGTCTGGTGGGTGGGGTGTGGAGGGTGTGGGGCAGGTGGAGGGTGATGGTGATGGTCCCGGGATGAGAATGAAGTGAAATCAAATACCTATTCATGCAAGAGGGCGCCTGAGTGTCTCAGGAGAGGCCTCCAGGAGGAACGGGCGCGCTCCCAAAAGTGCCCCCACCGGTGTCCCAACAGGAGGGGTGGGTGGGAAGCAATCCACCAATAGGGAACGAGAGAAACACAGTGAGTTGAGTTGAACAAAGAAGAGGAGGTGTCATTGGCGAAAAATTCAAAAGACGTTTTATAGGAGAGTAAACCAAACAGTTCTTTTGCCCCTGTTGGGGTTGCAGGTAGTTTGTGACCAACTCTGTGGGGTGTAAATAAGAGGGACAGTTACACCGTTAGTACTATTGGCAGGAAGCAGGGAAGAAACAGGACCAGAGCAGAACACCAAACCACACCAGAACACAACACTACACACAAGGTGGCACAAGGGGAAAGAGTTAGGGTGCCAAGGGCTGGTCAAGGGGCAATGTCCTGCATATCCCAGACTTGTCCATAGGGGGCGACACTAATGAATTTAAATATATTAAGAACCACTTGAACCTAAAGTAGGGAACCCTGATGAAAATAACTTTTTGTCATATTTGCTAAAACTGTCCTGACAGTAATCTACAGAAGCTATTAACCCAATCCCAAACAAATCAGCCATCACATGTTTCCACTATTCGTCTGACATGGTTTTGTTTATCTGCTAAATTTGTCTTTAAATCATTACGTAATAATTACAAACTTAAAATCTGTGAAGTTTTGTGACTACTTTTAAATTAAGCATGTGGAAAATTCTATTTATGTTCTAAGGAAATGCAATGTACAGTTTTAAAATGTAATCGAGCAGAACCACAATTAGTTGTGCAATCTTTCATGGTGTATTAGTCAATGACTTACAGTCAATGATTCATTTCACTATTGAATACTGTTCAAGTGTCCAATATTAGTCTTTATATCAGTATAAGAGAGAAAGGAGGTCACATATGGTGACCGTTCTCATCTCTTCCGCCCAATAACCAAACTCTTTGAACAGACAGAAAAGGGGAATCTGTTTCTAGTATCCACTGACAGCACTTCCCTAGTCTTAAACCTAGAACAGATGTCCAACGCACAAAAAAAGTTCACAAGACTCTCCAACGTCCAAGACAAACAACGTGCGTTTGATCCTTGGCAAAAAGGCAGTAATCCCAAAAGAAGCCAGACCCAGCAGTAGGGCTGGGCGATATGGGAAAAAGTTATATTTCGATGTTTTCCCCCAAAAATTTTCGATTTCGATTTTATATCACGATATGAACAAAATCACCCCAAAAGTTTTTGAAAAACGTACATGCAAATACCCGCATTCTGGTGCATTTTACCATGTTTTTCTCTGAGATGTAAATCATGTTATCAGCATATCAAATTCACAATTGATATAGGTTTGGTGGCCTGATAATTATGTTGGCTACATTCAAACTGACCACCTCATTAAAAGTATGACTGTTCAGGTCAGAAATGGCCAAATGTGTATTGAAACCCAAAGTCTTTAAGGATGGAAGCTGCCAGAAGTAAACGGTTCACGTAGGGGAAATAGTTTTCATACATGGCAAAGCTTGACAGCATGCCCAGCACACCAATGTTAATTTTATTTGTGGCATTGACATCATCTTTCGTGTGTGAGTCAGAGAGGTATACAAGTGAGTGACACATTAAAAAAAAAAAATCTTCTTTGGTGAGTTTGTGTTTAGTCGCTGCTGTCGTTAGAAAAACTGCCATTAGCTAGCTAACGTTAACGCCAGATTAGCTCACGGTTGTTATGGCAATAACAATACGATTATAGCCAGATAATGTCCATTGGGTGGTCCTTAATTGTCCACTACAGGTAAAACTTGGGCAACTCTGACTTACTTTCCTCTTCTTCGAAAAAAAAAAATCCGTATGTCCATTTCTGTGGTCTGCTTCTAGCGCGACGCTCCGATCAAATCAGAGAATGAATGAACATTAATGACAGTTGAATCTGCGTGCGTGATGAGGCTGCGTAGTACACCAGGAAAACGCGGAGTGGATTTATATTGCTGTGGGTATTCCCCACTGATAAAGTTGAACGGATTTAATTGTGAAGCAATGGAAAGAATAATGGACTAGTAGACCAGCAGTCACGCACGCACTATTTTGACTGCAAAAGTGGGGGGGTCGAAACGACTTGTTTTGAAAAGTGAGGGGGTCTTGTCCCCCCCCAATTACATTGTCGCGACGCCCATGGGCTACGTGCGGTGCTGTATTCGCGGGTCTGTGAAAACATTGATTTTTTTTTTTTTTTTGAAGGCGCCATCTAATCGAACGTCTCATTTAAAACCGTAGAAAAAAATTACATCGCGATTAAAATCGAAATCGAAAAATCGCCCAGCCCTACCCAGCAGCACCATCGCAAACTGTACATTCACAGCTACCTCACAGCTTCCATTAAATATCCATTGACATTAAAGAGTATACCTTGTGGGGGACCATAGGTGAAGCGAGGCCTCTGTAATACATGTTAGCTAATTACCACAGGAGTACTTAGCTGGATCACCCCTCACCCGGCTACGGCACCGGCACTGGCACGCACACCACTCCAGGGCTTGAGTAGAAAATGAGACATCAGAGAATAGGCGCTGCGCTCTCTACAGCCCATGTATAATTAATCCACCTGCAGGCGGTATTGTCATAGTAACTCCATGCTATAAAGTCGGCGTGCGCTGCAGAGGGGGCTGCTGATGAGGGGGGGGGGGGGGGGGGGGCAGCAGGGGAGGGAACGTGTCCCCACTGCACAGGGGGAGGTATGCTTGTACAAAGGGAATAAAAAAGAGCCACAAATGACCAGCCTGCGGGCATCCCCACCCACATTCCTCAAGCACTGCAGCTCGTGGCTCTCAAGAGGGGCATTGGCTGGCACCGAGGAAGGGAGAGAGGTGGTGTGTGTGTGCCTCGTCCATCAATACATCAGGAGCAAAGGGGTCCTTCCCTCGAACCCTGACTGGCAAACCCTGACTGAAGCAGGACCAGGAGGGCTGCCAGGCGCAGCAGGGTTTGTTGTTGTCTAATTCCAAAAGGTTAAGTTGAAATTGATTACCCTGCGGGGCACAGAGCGTTGTAAAATGACTTAACCTCTCGCTCCCAGTGAGTAAAATACCTGTTAAGGGAGTTTAAAAAAAAATCACGATTCACGGCTCGACCAAATGAACTCAAGAAAAGTCTGTAAATGTAAATGGTTCCGCTCCTCTGTGCCACAAGCAAAGTGCCTGAAATAATGCTGTTTCCATGCCAGGCCTGAGAATTTGGAGAAGAGTGTGGAAAAGGCATGCAATGGGTTGGATGGTGGGGGGATCCAGCATGGGAGACTGGCTAGCACAGGCTGGTGCTGGTGATGACAATGTGTCGCTGACAGACATGGAATGGAGCAGGATCAGTCCTACTGGGTCACAGACTGCTAGAAGGCAGAGAACCGTCTTTCTCTAACCCTTGCAGTTAAACATGTCTGGCTATCAGTGGTGTCCAGATGAACATAAATACTACACTGGGACATATTTACAACACAGGAACTGCTGTGAAACAAATAAATACTCATGTTTGGCATGGATCATATGCTCAAAACGTGAGGTGTGGAACTTCCTGGCTTTTGTAGCATGGACAACAAGGAGAAATACTGCAATGCTCAGGAATTTAAACAATTGATCCCAACACTTGAGTGAAGTCCAGGCTCCGCTGCCATGTTGAGGTGCTCCAAGCAGAAGAGAGTGAGTTTCTGTGTGCTTGTGAGACCACTGCCACAACCCACCCATACATGTGTTTAGTGTTGAGGGTTTTCCATGTGGCACACAGAGACACATTTCAGCAGTTAAAAGACAGACACACAGACACAGACAGAGACACACAACCATACACACACACCACGGGATAGGGCAACTAGACCACCCGCGTAAAGGCTGGTTTAAACACTGATAACGATATGCCATGCATCTGGAGCACAGAAGCAGAAGGCAGACGGTGGGCCGGACGAACAGAAGGGAGGTCAATCTGGGCCACCAGCGAGGCACAGGCACACTCAGGATATGAGAACACAATCTGTCCGTTACTGCACAGCCGTCAGATATCACAGCAGATTAGCAGCACAATTATCAGAGCTCATCCACACAGGAGCACTCACACATTGATCAGACAAGCCAGAGAGTTGGTCAAACTGAGGCTTCAGGCTATCGACACTTAATTAAAGGCATATTACAAAGGAGCACCTTAAGGAGTCTTTTAAAGGAGAATCCTGACAAAGGTAATAAATATGACCAATTATGTGAGGCGCTAATTAAAGATGTTTATTATGGTGCGTGTATAGTGTTTATCACACACTCTAAAGATGTTTAGAGTGTGTGATGTTGCACTGCTGCTGTGGTCAGACACACACATACTGTCTCATTGTTCAGCTTCCTGCCTTATATTCTAATCGGAAGCGAGGAGTGAAGGCATAAACCCTGCCGCTGTCCAAACGCACTAAACAGAGATAAGACTGGGAATGTTCTGTTTACATTCGTTAGGGATGTTTCACTTCAAATAACTCCGATGTTGCAAAACACCAAACATAAACTGTGCTTTGAGAAAGTATCCGAATCTCCTGCCATGTGCTTTGACAACTGCATCCACAGCTGCTGTTTAATTGTCAAGCAGGGAGGCAGCTCTGTCTTGGCTGCAGGAACAGAAGCTTCCTCGGCTGCGACATCCTAGTGACAGCAGCCCTTCAGCGGGCATCAGAGGCCACACCGCTGTGCCCTCTGCCAACCTCCCTCACACAGTCACAGATAATGAGGGCCATAGCCTTCCAGCCACAAAGTGCACCACTGGTCTGGCCAATTAACACCAGACAACAGCTAGAGATAGCAAGCATGCAGTGAATTTTCATATGCTCTGGGTCATGTCTTGTACAAAAAGGGAGGATCGAGTGTTTAATGGCACAATGTTTATGCTGCTTGTGTTTTGACACATGGGGTTCTCAATGAAGCCTACTGCCTTATCAAACACAGAGGGCTCTGGGCATTTTACCTTAAAGGCGTACTTGCGGCTGATGTGGTCGTCAGGCTCCACCGGCGAGATGACGTAGCTGGGGAGGGGGATGCTGCCCAGGACCGTCTCCTCCCGGCTGTCTGTTGGAGGAGGACACAAGTAAGACGTTTATGTCCCCTAGCCGCAGAGCGTCAGTCAGCCCCCAGCATGGCTTCCACACCCCTGACCCCTCCGAGCTCAGGCGCCATCACACGCTTCAGAAAGCGCAGCAGACAATCTCCACGTATAGAGGAGGCTTGACGCATGACTCTAAGCAGCTGCAGCAGTATGATCAGCAATAGCAGCGAGGCAGAATTTATGGGCCGCATTGGGTCAGAAATAATTCAAGGGGTTTTGAAGGTGAGCCTCCCTATAGGGGAGCCGGCGCGCCCTGACTGCATGCAGGCGTGAGAGTAGGAGCAGTCAGAGGAGGGGCTGTCAGAGCGCGGGGGCTCACACCCCCAGTAAATGAGCTCCGCTGATGGATGATTTCAGCAAGGTTACCACTTTTACAGCTCCCGGGAGGTTAAGCATCAGCATCGAATCTCATTAGAATGTTTTTTTTTTCCCACAGAAAACAAAAATAAGGAGCAGGTTAAGTATCTGAAAAAAAGCACACGAGTGTACTTAATACCAAAGTTTTCTTTGAAGTAACACTTTAAATCAAACGTCAGGTTTAATAGTTTGGGGAGTGGCTGTGCGGTTGCCGAGTGCCTCCTACGCTAATTTAAAGTTGTGCTTTGGGATCGACTTAATTGCATCAAAAAGGGCCTGCTGAACTGATTCCATATCTCTCGACAATGCTCCCACTTGGGTCGACTCGCTCGGCCGCTGCAAATTGATTGTCAGTGCGGCGGTGGGCTGCTGCGGTGACTCACCTTTGTAATAGAAGAGGCAGTAATCAGACAACACGAACCACTTGCGCTTCCACAGTCTCATTCCAGAGCCGTCCTGAAGGTGAGAGCACAAAAAGGTTGCACTGCATTTCAATTAGCCACATTAGCAGGGGAGCAGCGGGTTTACAGCGGAGGAGAGGAGGAGAGGAGCCAGGCGCATAAAAAGCGTGGGGCTCCATGCATATCATTACAGCTGCTGTAATTGAATTGAATTCAGCCAGCGGCTCTGCCCTGCTCCAAAGAGGCGTGCGCACGCACATGTGTGCGTGTGTGTGTTCCTTTGCCTGCCGGCGAAGCTAGGGTTTCTCACTCCCCCAAACAAGCTCCCTTCATTAGGGTTTCATTAGTGTTTAGCCATGATTTCTACATCCACTACCCAAACATTCATTAGGTGTTCCTGGGCCATGTCATGAGACTCAATCAAACACACACTTAAGCTTGCAATCGCAAGACACACACACACACACACACACACACACACACACACACACACACACATTTTTAGTGGACTGATTACACTGTGTGGCATCTTAATGTAGTTCTTGTTTGGCTTGACTTACAATCAGTCTTATCTGTAGAAAGCAACTGAAGCTTGCTATAATAGAAAGTGTGAGTGTTTAGCTTGCATATTTGTGTAGCCCGCACACACACACAAACACAAACAACAAGCACGGTCACACATTGATGGTTTATCATGTTGACAGAATCTCCAGGTCTTGCTGTGTACACGGGAGACTCGTTATTGTACTACAGTGGATGTTCACAATGTTCATTAAGACCGTGATGACATAGCTACCTATGTGTATACATGAGCACACACACGCAAATGCACACGCACACACATACATTCAGAGTGTAGACATATAGAAACGTGTGCTATCTCTCATAAACCATATCCATTTAGACAACAAAAACACACATACGCACACAAAATCCATTATACATTCCAAGCTCCCCTCACCTGTTTGTAAAGCCATCCCCTCACCACCACCGGCATGTTGGGGTTCCTCTTGATGGCCTGCTCCCTCTTCCCGAAGCTGTGCACCTTCCCACCGTTCCTGGGGACCTGAGGCAAACAGGACAGGAGATAAAGCAGCCCATTCACCTGCTCATAAACAGCCCCACACCATCTGCTCTACGCAAGAGCACAAAGACGGCGCCAGGGAGAACAATGCATAATAAATAAATATAGAAATCTCATCACACACACTCCATCACTCATCAATCCTCTCACCTACACCCACAACATGTGGATGTTTCCGCAATAACGCACCTCTGGAATTTCAATGAGTTCATGAGGACTGGCAAGGTACTTCGGGGGAGGTTTTATGTTTTTCACAGATATCAGGTTAGAAGTGTTATATGTTCTTACGATGCTGACATCTTCTGGCCCCCACTCCCCAACAGCACTTTGATTCCTCATAAAATGCTACCACCACAAGTCAGGTACCTTAGAGACTATTAGAGATATAAGCAACGTAATCACACACTCCAGGTAGGTTTCACAAGGCTTAAAGCGACACTTTCTACCGGGCCCACTCGGTCACTCTCCCACCCCCATCCTCGAAAAGTGTTCAGCTGAACGCTCAGCTGAGCAAAATTGAGTATCAGCTCGGAGACATTTACATCTGCTGCTGCCTGCTTGCCTCTGAAGCGGGCCCATTAAACTGTGTGTATATGTGACTGAGTGAGTGTGTGTGTGTGTGTCTGTGTGCGGTGTGTGTCACTCTCCTGCTGACCACGCCATACTTTAAAAGCTCTATGGAGACAGAAAACACCGAGAGTGAAAGCAAGGCGAGAACATTTCAAATGTTGCCCTACACTCAAGGCCAACAAAGATGAGCTAAAGATGAGATAAACATGAGCTAGCAATGACATTAACATTAGCTAACTGCATGCTCTGTGGTCGTCTACAGCAAAGAAGAAATCAGAAATAATATTTTATTCTCTGACACCTGCGAAAGAAACATTTCTATACGTCAATGTATGGTAACCAGCTCCTATAAATGGCTCACAGACCCTTTCACTGCAAATGGAATATATGTTGTATGTTTATAAATAGATATACACATCGGGTTAACATATACAGTAGGTATCCATTTCAGAGCGCTGATAATCTTTCATACGAACCAGCATAAGGCAGATAGAGTGTCGTAACATGATTCAACACGGCCTGAAACAGGTTCAAGGCAAATGAGGGCTCTTTACAGTGATTCAAAAGATCATGTGAGTGACAAACCACACAATCTCTAGAGACATAATTACTGACTCATGAAACTTGATGAGACCTTGTGGAATGTGACAAACAGTGAGCACAGAACGATGCTTTTATGTTCAGTGAAGTGTGTACGGACCACGGCATGGAGGTGGGTGTTGATAGGGTGGATCTATCTGACGCTCAAGGATTGATTGATCCGGCTGTCAAATCTCATACTACACTGACACTGATCCGCCAGTCCCCGGCAGTCCCCAGACATCCTCCTACGCTGACAACCCATCCTCCGCCTCCTGCCAAAGCTGTATATTCACACAGCCAGGTGTCAACACCGGCAACGTGCGTGGGTGATGGCATTCCAGCTGTGGCCAATGCCAGTGGGCAGCGACATGAGGGTACAGGGCGCCAGCCTGGGCTGGCATGGATCAAGTGCCAGCGGCTTCCCAGGCCCACTGAATCACCCTCCAGATGGGGTTGGTGTCAGATATACACCCCCCACAACGCCGGAGCAGGGGAATCACCCTGGGCCACAGATAAGAATTTAGCGTGTAGAAAAACCCTGACCTGAAGCAGAACAACTAAAACTAAAAGAACTACTTTCGTCAATCTGATTGCGTGATTGAGTGATCAGTCGATTACTGACATAGGAATTTCAAGACAATTTGTCATCATTATTAATCATTCTGTGCATATGCCTACATCACCCCTCCCCCTCACACAAACAGGCACACTCAGTACAAACTCTATAAAAAGCCTGACAACTGTTTCTGAAATTAATGAGGCGAAATACCCCGTACAATTATTTGTCAAATCCATCTCGCTGAGTAGAATAGCTATCATTAAGTGGCTTGAGGGTGTTTTTGTTGGACATCTTTTGTGCTGAACACATATCTCCCCTCAGTGCGTGCTTGTGTGTGTGTGTGTGTGTGTTTGTGTGTGTGCTTGTATCAGTGAGACTGTAATCACTCTGCAGTACACTTCCTCCAGTCTCTGCAGAACGGCACAAACTGCATAAACAGTTTTACAGTCAACCAATGCAACGCCGCTGTGCTGCGTGTGGCCACAACCTGCAAAACTGCAGCAGAAATTCAATCAGTACTGGAGGTGCTAAGAAGAAGAAAAAAAATCACTAACCTATTAAGGCCTAAGGCCATTAATCAAAATAAGAGGTACAATGCAAGAGAAGAATAAACAAATTCTCTGCATTCCATTGGACAAAAACCCTACATAGAATTGATTGATTGTCTAATCAAAGATGCCTGCTGTATAAATCCAGATAAGGCACTGCAGGAGAATTGCAGTACAATTATACCACCTGGGAGGTTTTTGATTCAGAGGATCATAATACCAACATTAACTCTGAGCTCATGTTACCTTTGACCCTAAAGGTCAGCTCACCTTAGACCCTGAGGTGGCGTCCACTGTGGATGTGGTCACAGCTGTGGAGGTCTCGCTGACCATGCTGGGTGGCCGGTGGTCTGGTGGTGGTTTGGACATGCGGGAGTTTGTCCTGAGGCGGGGAGAAAGAGAGAGCTTGAAGTGAACATAATGTTGCAGAGAACAATGGAGATGTCATTCAACTGAGAGTTCTCCTTTGAGCTTCTGTCAAGACATCAAATACTAGTCTTTGGTCTGAAGGGGCATACGTATAGGCTGAAGTGGAAAATCCTCAGAAGTAGTGTTCTGTAAAGGCTGAAATTGATGAAGGTTTTGTGCCGAAGCACTCGATCTACCATGATGGTATCCTGAGAGCATATTTGACAGGAAAATTAAACGTTCAGGTAAGACCACAGAGATCATTGTATGTAGAAGAGTGCAGAACATGTTTTCAGGACACAAAAACTGTCTGGTCCTATCCAGAACCCTTGGTGACTACCTGGGACACTAGGGGGTGGTTTGTAGTATGTCAAAGCTGACAGTAAAATAATACTTTACATGGCTGTTAACATACTGAACATAAAAGACAGAAGAAGCTGACTCGAAATTGATATAATCATTGATTATAAATAAGAAATGTCAGGCTGAGACCACACAATGTTGTACTATGAAACGCTTTTCACTTTCATGTATAAACAGCTAAAAAAGGCTTTCTTGGCGTTACCACAAAGTGAGAACCTGTCTTTCTGCTCCTGTTCATCAGCACTGGACAGCAGCAGCAGCAGCAGCAACAAGATATGAAGGTGTGATCCGACCCGCAAGGACAAGGAGAGAACCACACCCCTTTCATTCTCACAAACACACCATTTCACACCATCTCAAATGGCTCGCATTCTGCTGTCACCACGGTCAGATCGTGTCGCACGTCTATGGCTCGGCCACCAGAGCACTGGAAGAAGGGTTATTTACATGTTCCTGGGTCCAAAGGGTCACTGGAGGTTGCCTTAAGCCGTCAGAGCCTGTCTATATTATATGACTGAGCTGCAAGAGGGAATCCAGGGACTGAGTAGACACTCCAGGTCAGAATACTCCGCTCAGGTCAAGCCGGCGCAGATGCTGAGAGTTGAGGAGGTTGTTTTTTTTCCAAAATGGCACACATCCTTCTGGAGCAGCATATGGGTTACAGTCAATGAAAAAAACAAAGTCAACCAACTGCCAAGTGACTCCCTACCATCCAGAAGGTATAGAAATACCCCAAAAGTCCTTAAATAATAAATGAACAGCAGAATGTTTGACTAAATGCCCAGAACCGCTGTGACACTGCCGTACCAGGCGAGGACAAATTAGCTTTTAATCCCATCCAAAACAGATTGGAGGGGGGCCCTCCCCTCTTACAAAACAGTAACACTGGAGCTAATTCACTTTATGGCTCGTAAGCTAGCAGACACAACATTTATGACGTGACCTTGCACACACCCTCAGTTTGACCTGGACTCTACAGAGAATGACACAAGGCAGGTGCGATCAGACAAAAACAAACAGCACGTGCCTGGGTTCCTTTTGCATCCATAGAAACACAAACGAAAGACACAAGAACTTAAGAAATACGACATTTCTTAAGAAATAAAAAGATAGTGTTTTTTTTCAGCATTACTTTTTCTGTAATGAATAAGCATCCGACGTAAACACACTGCCAGCTGCCTTTAACAATGATTATGAAATGATCACTAAATTAAAGAGTGCCAGTACACCCTGCCATGGCAGACAGATAGGGGGATAGAGAGAGTCACTGGTACTTCTATATTTTCAGGTGCTGCAGTGGCACCTCTGTGTCTGTGCAGCTGCCACTGCAGTGGCCAGGAGCCAGCAGTCTGAGCCACTACCCTGATGTTATTTGAGGGTCACAGCATTACATTTAGGTCTATAGTATAAAACACAAAACAAGTGAAAAATGCAAAGATAAAAAAAAACTAAACCTAGGGTCTGTCTAGCATTACTACAGCCCTGAAATACAACAAAATTAACTGACTGCAGAACAGATTACTTGTTATGATATGGTCCAATGAAAAGTCTGGAACAGAAATACTGCACTTCGAGCTAAATACAGCATTACTGCCATGTTCTCATTTGGACAGCACTGTGAATGTTTAATGTTTCCCCATCTGAGACAGCTGACAAAAATCTTTATAGCTGAAATGGAATCTTCTTTACTGACAAGCCAGCCTGTCTACAGGACTCAGCCCAAGAATTTTCCAAAAAGCACATGAGGCCGGATGACATCAAATAGCTAAAGGAAGGGCTAGCGACGAACTCTGAACTTTGAGGAGACAGAAATTACCCATGATTCATGGGCGGGGTTGTGCAAGCACAAGCTGAGAGAGCACAGAGGGGATCCCTAAATGCCCTTCGCCCTCCTCCTAAATCATCACATCAACCATGTCATAAATCCATCCAGAGTAAATGTGATCCTGATGGTGACACAGTGTACGGGTAAACAGAAAATGAAGATTGATAGCATGTTTCAGGTCAACTGCAGACTGATCTAAACACATCATTTCATCATGAGTGTTGTGTTGGGAAATGAAATGCATCATATCCAATTTTGCTATTGACAGTGTGAAATGTGTGTAGGAAATTGAGAGTTTTAGCTGTGGTTGTCTGTGTTTGTGTGTGTGTGTGCTAGGGGGGGGGGGGGGGGGGGGGGGGGGTTGGGGGCGTCATAGGCTATGTCAAGAGAGTGGATGCCAAGAACCTTCACTCAGGGCTCCAACAAAGTGTAGCACCCAGACAAGCATGGCAGCAACACCCACACAAGCACCACCATATCTGGGCACCACACCTATTAACACTATCCCCAAAGCATCACTCACAACCTCAATTCCACCAAGCCTCATTTACCTAATGAAAATCAATGGAACCCCCTTCTCAGCGGTTACATACATCCCGAGAGTCTAATTTTATATACACTTGTGTAGCCATCCTACATTCTGACATATCTTAAAGGTCTCAAGGTGGTCGTCAACAAGCAGGGGAAAACTTACCAAAACATCAGTTTCCAAGCAGCTAGTGTGTCTTTATGCAGAGGGAAGAAGCGTTGCTGAGAGAGAGGTGAGAGTGGAAGAGCTACGCTGTTGTCATGACAGAAACCGAGCCCCTTTTGTTCTGCGGACGCACAAAAAAGGGGGTCGTAATTACTATTTTTTCCTGTGGAACGTAAGCGGTTCCCTTTGGCTGAGGTGTCAGGTGGTGTCCAGAACCGGGGCGGCACACAAAAGCAGCAGGGAACTACTGTGGCTCTGCCCATGGAGACTCTGCTCCACAGTGGAACAAAACTAACCTCCTGACACCGGCTTTTCACTCTCTTTCCCCCCACGCATTGGCAAACATCCAGCTATTTTTACAGCACGTTTGCCCGGGTGTCAAGGGACCTGGTCTGGTTTTATTTGCGCTTTCATATTGTTTACCTCCACCGTCTTTTGAAGCGTTTCTCTGGACCTAGTTGAGCTATGTGACAGTATTTCGCTGTGGAAGGCTACGGTTCATGCATTCCAGGCTTCTGGCCAACTAGGCCGTCACCTGAGAGAAACAACCACATTCTTCTCGCCGCATGCTTGACCTCTTCATCTTGATAGTGCCACTCCCGAGCAAGGGCACATAGAACTCAGACTACTGCACTTGTCTTGTCCCTATTTGCAGTCGCAAGTCTTGATAGAGCACACGGTAAATAACCCACGGAATGATGCTCAAATATTATGATTAGCAAACACTGTTATAGCTGAACAATTATTTGCTCAAGATTAAGAACAGGGTCATGCAGTTGATGCAGGATCACGTCTCACCTCCTCCACATTCTTTATAAAAATCGTCCTGTTGTTCAAAATGAGCCTCAGAAGGGACTCAACAATTTACTGCACTTCCCTTCCCCTACACAAAAGGCAACTGAAGTATTAATGTACCACCAGTGTTATGGGGATAGAGGCAATTAAGGCTTGGCTCTTCCAGTGCCAGTCCACACTTAAAAAGTAACAGTAACAGTAACAGTAATGCAAAACATCAGAGGAAATGAATTATCACCATGACTCAGTGACTCTCTGTAACTGTCGACCCTTACCACAAGAAGAGCAACTCTAAATTCACAAACAGTTTCAGTTTTAGGGTCTTTGGGGAAACAACACTGCGAGAACTCTAGAATAAAGGTGTAAGCTGTTTTGTGTACGGCAGGGCTATTATTCTCCTTTAGGATATGTCTGATGGCTCTTTGGTGTAATGGGAATCACTGTTATCTGGTGTGTTCCTTCTGCCAAGTAAATAATTTAGACAGTTGCGTGGCCTCCTCTGTTCTGGGGAGAGTGTGCCGCTATCTGCAGCAGTCAGCCTTTGTTTGGGAGACAATGCAGCATGGCCGAAACCGCTGGCCACATTCAGGTCAAATGATCACTTCAATCCTTCCTCACAACCAGCAGATCAATACTCAACCCCTCAGCTGTGAGACACATACAGAACTAACTGACTGTAGCACAGTATACAATCTCCTTGGTTTTAGCTAGCAAGGTTACTACCGAACTTGCGTCTGCAGAATTTCATCAAGGCTTCACTGACTCACTGTTACTCGTGACTCCAAGGTGGACAACAATATGCGAGCATACTTCCCAAATGCCTGGCTGCCTCCTTGGTGCCAGGAGACAACACACAGGCTGGCAACAATTAGCATTCAGGTTGGCCTGACAGAGATTCAGCTTGTGGGTGAGGACATAGCTGCAGAGCCAGCGTGTTTTTCCCTTGACCACCACATGCCACAGCTGCTAGGCAGGGCTCAAGTCTAAAACTAGAGTGGGGAGGGGGATGGAGGTGGTGGTGGTGGTAGGGTAGGAATGAGAGATTCATCCTGCAAGGGATGAGAGCAGGAAGGAGGGAAGGAGTAGGAGATGAAGTAAAATAAGCAGGACTAGAGTAAAAATAGCAGCCTTGAAGCAGCCAGGCCACCAGATATGGAGCAGCTCTGATAAGTCGTGTCTCTTCAGCTCCTCTTCCCTCTCAAGTGTCCCTCTGAACATTCCGGGGTCGAAAGACACAAACAGCTTTACCAATGGAAACGGCACCGCAGGAGCCTCTCCTATCCAAAGTGGCAGTTCTTTAGATAAGGTCCTTACCCGCACAGACCCCATGCCAGCCCCCTGCTGGGACGTTGTGCAAGTCAGAATACTGCAGTGGGTTAAAGGAATGCCACAGACGTCAGTGGTCGGTTGAAGCTAAAGCTCGGCATTGCCCAAGCCTTCCCGTCTGACCAGTGCATATGGCGAGGCTCCACTGGCACACTCAGTCACTAATGAGCAGTATCAATCAGGACCTGCCAGGAGCATTTGGCTGCCCTGTTCCGTGCCTGTGAAAAATGCTCTTGATAAGCACTTGTTATATTCACATAAGCGTTCAATTTTGTTTGTCTGTGACTGTCTGTGTATCTTCTCTGCATGTCCTCACCCTCTGCAAGTGAAATGTTCATACCAAAAAAAAATAGAAAATGTGCTACCAGGCATTCAGATTTAATCCGAGACGAGGGAAAACAGATGACAGAGGTGACTGTAATTCATGTAACCTGTTTGTGTGTTTCCACGGGCAGGGATTGGGGATAAATCTTTTTTTGTGTGTTCATGCAAAAAGCTACACCGCTAAACTCGCTCAAGGTATTAGCAAGTCATTGGACAAGCCCAATCATGGCGGAGAATGTAAGCCTTCGATCTAAAAGCTCTCCTGATGATGTACAAATCCCAGCTTAGTGGAGAGAGACCCGGCGAGAGAACGAGGTGTGGGCTGAGAAGAGGCACTGCGCAGAGGTGAGAGAGGAATACGAGCCGACACCGCTATGGCACACCTCGCATTAGAGGACAGGTTTGAGTTACTGCTTCTGAATACGTACCGAAACACACAGACAGACACAAATGCAGACTAACACCTTGAGGACAGTTATGTGTCACATCATGGCACAGCGAACTGCTTTGAGATCTAATCATGGCAAGCAGTGCATCTGTCAATGGCCCAAGGACAGCCATCCATAACAGCAGGCAGCAACAGAAGCACTCAAACATAGATCACAGGAGTAAACATGACTGCCCTCACGCCACCAAACTCCCGCTGTTTCATCTCTGAGACCGACCAAGACATGAATGGCTCAATTCAATCAGCTTTACTACTCTGGCTATAAACTGAGGATCATCAATTTTACCTATTGAGGCAGTGTGCAGCAATAATAATAGCCGTCATTATCATTATCTTTTGACGTTCAGGGCCAGATTTACGACACCAACTGTGCCCGTAGTCAAAGGCATATGTGAGAGATAGCTGGCTCATTACCATAAATTCAATTACAATCATAACTTTTTAACAAAAATACAGAAACGTTGGAACTGCAATCAGGGGTTCGGCATGTGCACACGTTATATGGATTGGTGAAAAAGTCATGAATAAATCTGTGTTCATTAGAAGTCAGGCTGTCATCCTTTAACCATGGTTATTACCATTATAATGATCAGTATTCTCCTCTGGGTCAGACTTTAAAAAAATGCAGCATTCACTGCGGTTAGTTCCTGAAGTCCAGCACTGCGTTTGTAGTGTTCTGCAGGAAGACTGCTACAGAACCGCTCTAATCGGACCCGATTGCTGTCTGCTCTGCCCTTCTCCAGCTCACAACCTTGGTGTGAACAGTGGCACGCATACGTGTAAGAATGCTTATCTGCTGCAGAGGAGAGAGAAGAGGGGGAGCACTCACTGTTCCTGCAGGATGTAGTCGGAATTTTCAGGCGATATCTGTCCCGTCACGGGATGCCGGAAGGCGGTCGTCCTCTGGTTGTGACTGGAGAAACCAAGCAGATGGAGAAAGACATAGAGAGATAGATAGAGAGAAAAAAAGGAGAATGGGGAAAAAGGGAAAGAAAAATGACGTTAGTACCTCACCATTAATCAAATGTGTTGAATGTGTTGCCACGTGCATGGAATCAGATTGGGCATTCAACAGGAGGGCACCAAGTTTGCAAAGTTGCGCTGACTTTCCCGGCCAAGTGCGGTATGTGTGGCCGGGCTGAGGCTGAGCCAATCCCTCCTCGTATTCTTCCACAAAAAGTGTGCGTCTCAGCACAAAGCCCAGCCAGAGCTGCAAGTTTATTGATTTCAATTACATGGGGTCATTCATCGCTTTAACTAGAGCATTAAAGCATCGGACTGTCAGTGGCTAAAATGAGAGAGGGACAGGAGGCGAATTTGTGGCGGAAAAGACCAGCCTTAATGTTGTGACGTGGTCCCATCGTTTATTTCACGGCGGTGTGGAGTAAAGGGGACCCGACAAAAAAGATCTGTAAGGGCCCTTTGTCAATCAGACAGCTGCATTGGCAGGGTCCGAGGGATTGGTTCCGCTTGTGAGGCTGAACGAGTCTGAACATCAGGCTTCCTCACGGAACGCTCCAGGTGAGCAGCAACATCACATAAACACTAGCTGCCTTATTGTGCTGACTGCACTATGTCCAATACCTCCTGTGGAGGACTGGTTAGAGGAGATTGCCCATGTGTGAATGCCTGAGCTGGGTGCTATTGTTGCTGTGCAATGAGACAGACAGACAGACAGACAGACAGACAGACAGACAGACAGACACTGACAGACAGACAGCTGCTATGGCACGCCAGGGACAGACACACACTGCTCTGTCCCTTTGCTGCACTTAACCTTCACACTCGGTCTTGTCCTTACAAGTCTGAATACAGTAACTCTCTGCTGACTTGCATCCCCCTGTAACATTGAAAAGGATCCAATGTAAAAACAGACTAAACCAACTGCCTTCTTAAGACCTAATGATTACATTGTTTTGTACATTCCTAGTTTATCATAGACATTCCCGTCTACTAAGCCATCTCTGGAATGATCCGGAAATGACCTTGTGTGCCACTGACAAGAAGAGAAGCATTATACTGTCAGGTAAGATACCGATGTTCAACAGTAAGATATCAATGTTTAATCAGGTGTACTCCATATTAAGCATACCAGGCCAATTCCACTCCATACACCTCCATAGATGTGAAATCCTATCTCTAAAATCATATATTGTCATAAAAACAATACAAACATTACTCCATATGATTCACCTGCAGAGAAAAATATGACTCTGTTCTCACAATGTTCAAATTCAACAGCCCTGGGAAATACAGGACCAATGTGTCCCCTGTGGTGATAGGGGTCATCAAACATGTATCATTGCCAGGGGCAATTCTTGGCTATTGAGCCTATTTCATAAAACAGATGGGTAGAATTTGAGAGAAGGGCCCATGTGTCATGTAGTGCAGATGAATGAACATTTATATTGAGTGGTTTTACAAATCAGAGGGTAAGTTTAAGATTTTTTGTGAATCACTGACTTTTTAATCAAAATAAATAAATAAATGGACTACTAGGACTGAATTTTCAGTGTGTAGGACTTTACATATTAGTCGATTTAGCTAACTGAGCTAAATAACTTCAGCTAACTGAGCACTGATTTCTGCATTGCTCAAAATAGGGTGGAAATGATATCTTCCCTAAGCAGCTACCCTAAGTTTCTGCCATCTAGATCACATACAATCTACATAAATACCATTTTCCAAAATCAACAACAATACATGCCTCAAGCAATGGACACAGAACTGGGCCTCGTTTCCCGATAACGATGTATCTTAACGGCCTACGTGGATTTTCGCGACATCGTACACTAAGTAGCACTTTGTATTTACGTGCGTTTCCCAACCATCAACTTAAAGTCAGGTGCACGAGCGCAACGTGCACGAGTTCTTAAGTAGCTCTTAGGAGCTGTTTACGTCAGGTTAACCTGTTTACGTTAATTGCTGTGAAATTAGCTAGCCTATGCGTGCATCGAACGTGCAATGTGCACTAAATTCGGGGCAGGGATAGTAACGCCATCTCCAGCAGAGAAGCCTATTTAAACTGTGTTCCCATTGTAAGGACATTTATTACGATCTGTCTGAGAGTGGGCTGTCAAAGCTAGCATCATCAAAGTCATACAGTACAGTAGGTTACATACATTCAATAAAATTAACCTACATTTGAGTCCAACTGCATGACCATTCTTGCCCTACACTTACCCTTACAATAAAGAAGTGATCCTATTTCAACCATAACTTCATTTTAAATAATGTCTTTCTTTATGACATTTAGTTTATAGTTTAGACAGCAACGTTGACATCTACAGTATATTCAACTGCATCCACTACATAATCTCAAACTTTATTTGTTGGTAACTCTCCAAAAAGGCTACCATTAACACATTTCTTAATGAAAAGGAAACATGCATCACAATAATACTTCAGTGTAACCTGTACCTATGTGGAGTGCAAATATGTCTTGCCATTACACTACCCAACAGCCCTACGTCTGCTAACACTACAGAATGCATAATTCCTACGGGCAATGCACTAGTTTTGTATAGCCTAATCTTTATTTTCAAATACTCAATATTCTTTATTTCTATTTTGATGGGAATAGGCAGGTGAAACAATGACATTCTCATGATGTGCTATACACAGAAACATCGTTTGGATTTCTTCTACATAATATACAACCATCTAGCTAGAAGCTACCATATAAGCCAATGGAGTGGTGGCATAAGCGCTAAATGTGCCATCAAACTACTGTTTGAAAGCTTCAGTCAAGACCTAAATACTCTGCATTGGTCGCGTAGCACATTTCCGATCAAACCGAGTCATTATAAACATATAAAAAGTTGTGTAGATAGCTTTATTCATGTAAAATATTCCTCGCTTCAAGTAGCCATGTTTTTTTTTTTTTATTCCCGTTTCTTCCGAACGACGGTCGAACGACGCCCCTGGTGGATTACATCGCTAAGTGTGAAGTTACTACTGGTCCTGACCACACGTAGAATTCCTCTCAATGAAAGATACACTTAAGCTAAGTGTGGCGTTGGGAAACCCGTCTGCAACGTAGGAATCCTCTTACGAGCGATTTCAAGTGCTTTTTAGGCTAAGTGCGCGTTCGGGAAACGAGGCCCAGAACAGCAGGTTAGCACACAAACGGGTGCCTATCTTTGCCCTCAGTGGGAGGCTAAATGGAAAAAGTATCCATCAAGGCAGCCGGGGAGACAAATAGTGTGTGGTGCCTCCCTCTATCTCTGCACAGCTATCCGACAGAGCCTCACCGTGCTCTCCATTCACGCTTAGCCACGGCACGGACAGGAGCCATTTGTCTCCTGAGTGGGGAGTACAAAAACCAGACCTGCTCGCGGCGAGAGTGCTGTTAACATGCACACCCCGCCCCCCTCCACACACACACACACACACACACACACACACACACACACACACACACACACACACAAACACACACACACATTTTCTTCCAGTCTTCTATCTCTCCTGTGCACCCCCCTCCTTCCCTTACTGAGGGTGTGTGTACCTATAGGGCAGATGTGTGCCTTGCATCAGGTCTGGGGCACGCTGGTATTGTGCAGGTAATGGAGAACAGGCTGTTACTCAGGCAGAAACATTGCACAGACACAAATGGCTTTTGATGGATACAAATATGGACATCTCTGAGTGAGCACAGACTGCATGTGGGAATGTGAGCAAATAGACACAGCCTGCCTCTCTCGGGTTGATTGACGCATACTGTGGTGAAAATGATGCACAGCAGTAGTTCACTGTAGAGGAGGACGACACAGTGCAACACTTTTAAGACCCGCTATAAATAGTCAGTGTTGACACTCAAAGGAATGGTGCTTTTGTCCAAAGACACACGATAACACAGTCAACACACACATCATTTTGATGGTGTGTGTGTGTGTGTGTGAAGGGTGGGAATGGGAGTTGGGACTGTGGCACTGTCACAGCTGTTCTGAGCTAAGCTCCAGGAATGGGACCCATGTGTCTTCTGAGGGCCAGCCGAGATCCTTAAATACTTAGCCTACTTTCTCATGCATATCATATGTTTTTTAAGGTGACATGAACAGGGTGTTCAAAAATAATAACATACTTAAGAGCAAGACATCTGGTGACCGCTAAAAATAGACCTGGAGCTCAGAGTGCCACTGAGGAACTAAACAGCAATCCAACGGAGCAGCAGTATATATGAAAAAAAATTGTGACTCGTGAAAAGCAATTTCTGAGCGAAACCTTCCCTAATAGGGAAACCTAAAAGCACAGCACCTTTTAGAGAAGACAGAGGGATGATTCACTCTCACTCACATCCGGCTACATTGCATAGTCATAGCGTATCAAAGGGTGGACAAAATCACATCCCGGAGATTTATGGAGTGCTAGTTTTCCAAAGTTCACCGTCACTGCGGTAAATCACAGAGGGATTATGGCACTAGGATTGTTTGCCCTGGTTCACCGTACACACACAAGCACACACACACAGCCAGTCACTCTCTCAAAGACACACAATAATTCAGTCAAAAACAACCTCTCTCTCTCACACACACTCACACACACACACACCTTCAGTTCAGATGTAGGCTCTGTTCCCAATGCCAGCGTGCAATTTGCTGAGCTGCTGCAGTCTCATACAAAGGTTCCCTCCCCCTGTCTGTTAATTGGGAATCTGCATTCTTTGGCCCCTTTGTTTCATGACGGATTACTTCCGAACTACTTGTCAAGGAATTCTCTGCATTACCGGGGTGCAACGCACAAACAGCCCCAGCACAGTGGCCGTGTTTGTTTTTGGCAACGCTGGATTTGCACAGAAAGAGACCTCGCTCCGTCCACAAGTCTGACATGAAAAATTAACTCTTGTTCCGCTCCAGTGGGCTCTTTGTCTCAGGCCATGATGGCTAAAACACACACTTCAATTAATCTCCATCCCCGGCCAAACTCTGCCTTTCCAACACATTTGTCATGCACCTGCGGACAGAGAGGCCGAGTCCCACAGAAGCACTAAGCCTCAGTGATAAAGTCATCTTTTGGAAAAGAGCCAAGTAAAGCCTTGTTTCAAAACCACAGTAAGAGCAGAGCTCCAAAACACCTAAGTGGGCAAACTCTTCTGGCGATGCCTGTCTAATTAACAGTGCCCAGAAATACACTGGGCACAATGACCTCATGAGCTACGCCTTTGGGGGTTCAATTCCCCTGCTCCCCTGTCTCGGGTTCCTGTGTGAAGCCTCTGTGTGAGTGGCAGGCCGTGCTTAAAGGGAATACGCAAACATGACGTGAACCATGGCAAGGGTCACACACACACACACCGGCACATTACACCCATTATCCCAGCTAGCGCAGGTCACATGACAGGTGCATTCCTTCGTAGTAGTAGTTAGGCTCCTTGGTCAGTCATTCCACGAAAGGAAAACAGAGAGAGAGTGATACTGAGTTCCGACCTGTGTGACATAACCTCTCAGCTCAGGCCAATAAATAACTTCTTATCTCTGTGCTGAGTTACCAGCTTATTTCCAACTCCAGGAAGGGATGTCAGCTCAAATCTCATATTGATAATAATCTATCAACAAAAACAATCTAATTGGTGTTAAACATCGTCCTTAAATCAACTGCAAACACATTTTAATTGAACAACAGCTTAATGCTTTTTATACAATATTTCCCATAAATATGTAACTCCCTCTTTTCAAAACACAGTGCTGCCATAAAACTGCAACAAAATCTCTGAGCTAACCAGCACGCGGAGCTCAAAGATTTAAGTGCCACTTTTTGGATCTGACACTGTGCAGTGTCAGAGCCTTCAGTAACTTTTGCCCTTAAGTCATAGCAAGCACTATATTAAGCAAGCACTCTTTATGTCCCCACCACATCTGATAACAATCAACGAGACTGACAAGCAGCCCTTTAAACACTTTTAAAATGCCCGTTTAGTGAGTGACTGTTTACACCGACTCCCAGATGAACTACGGCAGGATTTAGGAGGGGGCAGGTTCTCCCATCTCTAGAATGCAAATTTCAGAACACACACACAGTGCATGTAGGATACCATCAAAAGGTTTCCCTTAGCAACTCAATTAATTCCTAGATCCTATAACTGATTTTGGAGAGGGCTTATTATCGCCATCTTCAAATCGACACTGAGAGCGCTTGCTTAAAAGCACGATGAGGAACGCAGCAGAATTCCGGCGAGCTTTGATCTGATGGACCCCTTGGAGAGCGGCCGCCAGCGCTTCCTTTCCCGTTTTTCAACTGCGTACTATTTTGTCAGCTGTGGAATTCCTCCCCTGGAGCGCGCCGGCCAAAACACAGTTACCGCCGCCAATTTACATAGTCCCTCCCGTGGCGCCGGGAACGTTCAAACTTCCAAGAGTCCAAGGTTCAGCCTGGCGTGCCATACTAAATTACACAGCAAACAACAGGCTCAGTCTAATCCCTTATCAAATGTTTTGTCTAAGCCCCCCTCTTGTTGGCAGCCGAGCCCGGGGGGTGGTGGAGGATGTGGGCACCGGGGCCACAGGGGGCTCGAGCCACCAGGGACCCTTCCCGGGACACCTAGAGTCTGGGATGGGTGTCCAACTTCCCCTTCTCTGAGTGGCAACAGCCTGAATCAAATACACAGAAGCCCACATGGAGCTACAACATCACTGTTCTGCTAGGAAAACACACTGAAGAGCTCCCTCTCCCTGGGGAGCTCTCCCCCCTATCCTCACCTTGGAGCGACACAGCGCAGTGGACCACAGCTGTCTCACCTGGAGCTGAACAGTCAATTATGTACTTCCTCCCTCCTCCATTCCTGGGCTTCTACTCATCCCATTGGCAAGGGAATGGCACGGATTGAATTGGAGCGCGGGCAAGGTCTCCCATGACAGCTGCTATCCCGGTAAAGCGATAAGTTGGGAGCGTGATCACTCCAATCTCCAGCGCTCACTCCCAGGAGGCACCCACGGCCCCGAAGTTTTCGCTTGCAGCGGAAAGTATCAGACGGGAGGATCACAGATCCAACGCTCAGACGCCCAGCGTAGGACTGCCTCAGAGCTTATCTGATCCGCACCCCCTCCTCCTCTTCCACCTCCTCCACCCTCCCCTAAACTCACTCTCTCGCTCGCTCTCTCTCTCTCTCTCTCTCTCTCTCTCTCTCTCTCCCTCCCTCCTCTAACACACTCACCTCTTGAAACAGACTACAGCCCAGTTCTGGCAGGATTGGCCAGTAATAGCCGAAAGAGAAGACAGGAAGATCCTCCTTTTCCACTGCCCCAGATAAACTCCTTTTCACCTGTCTCTCCCTTTCTCGCACTGCTCCTCCTTTTCCTGTTCTTCCGTTGTCTGTCCAGCACTAACACATTCTTTCTTCTACTGTGCCAATATGCCAGTTTGCCAGAGGACCAATTGCTGTGCTGCTTGTCATATTTTCCTGGCATACACATTTGTGACCATGCTATTGTTGTTGCGAATATCCTGTCTGTGTGAAATGACTTTGACACTGGTCCTGGTCAGAGGAAAATAACGGTCTTGTCCTGATTGGTCAGACTGTTCATGTTTGGATCTGCCACAGCCAATCACATTCCACACACGCTCCCTCTGTGCTCCTGTGTTACACACTGTAGCAGAGGATAGTGGAACGTGTTTCCAGCCGGTTAGCAACATGCTCAGAGGAAACAGACGATTGTAAAAAAAAAAGTATTGAGCTGCATCCCAAACACACACACACACTTGGGACCACTTGGCATTGTTGTCTTTACCGCCATGATTGTTTTCTTCTGCTAAGAACAACGTCAGCATGAAGTCAACCATGGAGGAAAGAAAAGGAGGAGTGAAAAGGAAATATGTAAGTGTGCCAAAAAGGAGAGCATGGGCTGTTTACACAGTACAAATATTGACTCAGATTCATGACCAGCATTTAATCATGAAGGGAAGGACTTGTGTGCTCTTGGCCTTGGTACTAAACTTTCAAATAGAATGCAGAGAAAGGGCTTTTTTAGTACCTGACAATCAACACACAGCAGATGACAAACCAAAACCGTGAAGGCATCAAATGTCTGCCCACCAGATGCCATACCTGATAAAAACAAACTTAAAACAGCAGCTGCCAAATGCCTTTGCCCGCCTGCTCTGAGAAATGTATTAAAGATGTTGTTCCTCAACCATATCGCTTAAGTCCCAATCTAAGCTACATGGGTTTCAAATTGAAATTGTGTTGTCATCAATCAAGTGAAGTGCAAACGGCAGCAGAAAAGGTAAAGCTTCATTCATTCTCATGCATGTAAAAAGGAAAATATGAATGCAAGACGATGCAAATACAAAGAGCTCACAAACCAACAGTTCAGCTGAGTCCGTCTACCATGTAAAATGAATTACTGCAACAATGCTTATTAGCGGGAGAGCACAAGTTAAGCCCATTAAGTAGATAAGCAAGTGAGGATTTATTCAAGTCTATGGTACTTTATCAGCCCTCTATGCACAACGTATCTCTTTCTCTCTCTCTCTCTCTCTCTCTCTCTCTTTCTCTCTAAATACAACAATAAGATGCTAAACCAGATTTAATGCAAACGACCCTAATGTGAAAAACATACAGCACGTGACCTCCACACACACACACACACACACACACACACACACACACACACACACACACACACACACACACACACACACACACACACACACACACACACACACACACAAATAAACAATTCAGGCCAAAGACAATCCTCTTGATCATGACCTACATGAAGTTCACTCTGCAAGTTGACCAGCAGGGTCTGCTCTTTCCGTCGTAGCCACGGGGAGCGTTCCCTATTGGCAAAACTGAGGAATTTGTCATGGGGGTGTGATCTGGTGCTGAGTGACAGTGTTGTCCTGGCACACACACACACACACACACACACACAGGGTGAACAGGGTCCTTCCAGGGTAACAGCGCTGCTTTGTGGCCACTCTGGTTTGAGCCTGGCCAAGACTCCAGCATATGCCTCTCCAATGCCAGGGCACTTGGCACAAAATGGCACCATCAGGCCCAAACATGCCTCTCAAAGAGATAAACAGAGAACTCTACCCATTGGAACCTTGGTGCCCCTGGCATCGAGGGCCGTGAAAGAGCATAAATCAGCCCCCCCCCCCCCCCCCCCCCATATTATTACACAGCACTTTTTACTCACAACACCACACATACAGTGCCTTCCTTACACAAAAGATCTGCAGCTCTCACCGGCACAAGAGTTGGAAGCTAATTAGACTGAAGTGAAAGGCATGGACTACCAGGATAGGAGGAGAGGCTTTAGCTGAACAGAGGCTCGAGACTGTGTTCACTAAACTTGGCAGGAAGCAGACAAAAACAGTACTGGCCCAACAAAAAAGACCTGGTAGCAGAGCAACTGAGGAGAAAATCAACTAAAAACACAGAGGACATGGTCAAAACATTCACATCCAATTCAGCTGTGCAAGTGAAGGGCCAATGAAAAATAACACAGAAGAAAGCAATTATTCTCATCAGAGAATATCTTGGCTATATTTGGCTATTGTAAAAAAAAAAAAAAAAAACCTTGTACAATTGTTGTATTGAGCAGCCAAGTTATTGTGCTGTTGAAAAGTGTTCACCTTGAGTAGAGTATACACTTAAAAGTCATACAAATGGAAAATCTGCAGTCATTCTGTTGTCTTTGAGAATCTTCCATCAAAAACAGAGTTGTAAAGTTCCTTTCAGATTGATGATTCAATGTAAACATTTATTATTCCAAAACCATGAGTTTTTCTTCATCATCTATACACTATGGAATCATTTTCTATCGCTTTTTCAGCAGTATTACATGCTATGCTTCATGCTAGCTTGAGAACATAGAACATACCCTTAAGGCTTTCAGTCTGCGCCACTGGAAGAAAACTCATTTGAGCTTTAACTGAAACACACAGAGACTAGGTTTTTTTTGGTACCAGCATATCCAAAGCTGAAAACAACATGCTCTACAGGGAGGAAATTAACTGAAAACAGAGTTTTGAGGAGGCTCAGTCGTCAGCCCCGCAGTTCAAAGCAAACATCCCCCTTTACGAGCTGCGCCTGAGTGTGTTTTCCGCAGGCAAAAAACTCGCCCATCCCGCCTCTTTAGTGTCTCATATTAATATTAACTTGTTCCATGGGAACTTTTACTATTTACTGAGAGGGACATAAAGGAACATAAATGCCCATCCACCGCAGAGAGCCCTCTTGACAAAGTTCCAGGGACTCAAGTCTTCACAGAGACCTCAGGGAAATGAAGGGGCCATTGGACTATGGTGGCATCAGCACTTCTAATACTTCATTGGCACAAAATTAGCTGACTGTTAAATATTTATAAAGGGAGATTTGATGTGATTCCTCACAGAAACCTCTGCTTTATGGCCCCTGCGACCAGTGTGAAGACGTGATGTTCAAAGGCACTTATCCTGGGGATGAATAGAGACAACAATTTGCTGTGACTGAGGAAAGTTAAAGTTATCTAAAACAATGGGGCGTGGAGGTTTGGGGAAGGGCAGGGAGGATCGATGCAGAATTCTGCAAAATTAGGAGGAAGTAATGAATGCAGGGAAAGTCCAGGCTGTGTCCTCACGCTTAGCCTGCCCCAGTCGGTCGATGTGATCGGCAGCCATCAGGGGGGAGGGTGGGGGGGGGGGGGGTGTCACCCTCATGTGGACTCAACTCAACCCTGCAGAGCAGAGCAGCCAGATCAAACATTCTCCCTCAACGCCCCATCTAAAGGCACAGTTTACCCCCCCCCCCCCCCTTACACAAGCACTTCTGGGGAAATAAAAGCCAACACTCTCTGAAAATAATCTCAGTTTCCTTCCATTGTATGAAACTTGTGTGTTCTGCTCTCAGTGCAGTTAACATCCCCACCCCCTTCCTCCTGTCCCAGCATCGCTGTGCACCTTCAGCTCGCTCAGCAGGCCAGCCACGCTCCGTGTTTGGACCACATTAGCAAAAACATCACGTATTTCTCAACAACTTCCGACATATATCCAGCATGTTAGGGCAAACATACACACACAAACACACACACACACACACACACACACACACACACACACACACACACACACACACACACACACACGCACACACACACACACACACGCACACACACACACACACGAAGGTGCAAGCTAGACATGAATCAGTCAGAGCGAGGCTAAGGCATGGCCTGCTTTGATAAGAGGATGTGAAGAGCAGAAATTGACAAGAGGGTGGGAGGATAACACACACACACACACACACACACACACACACAAATGCGCATGCTACATCAACAGAACTGCAGAGAGAGAATAGACTACTGTCTGGAGACTGCACCATTCTAGACATCACAACACATTTTCTGGACCAATTAAAACTACAAAAATCTAAATCCTCTTAGCATGCTCGGGACCTAACTAACAGTGTGAATAAAAATGCATTCCTGCAACGATGGGATTATGAACATATTAAGGACAAATCTGTTTAAACTCTTTATGTAGGTCTGAACCTACTGTAACCCATATGATACATACAGCAGCCACGTGTACTTCATGCACTCTATGACAGGGAACATCTGTGGTACCCTGAAACTGGGCCCATGTGTATTTACAACAAAGCATCCGATCGAATAAAAAAAGAGAGAGAAAAAAATTATAATTCAAGAACCTTCTAAAGGCTGTACAGCAGAAATGTTCAGCTATGGCCCACTGCCCTGAAAGCCAGTGGCTTATGGGGGCCGACATCCCTTGAACACCGCTAGATATCCCCCCGACTTATGCACGCCAAAGACTTTTCTGCGGACCGAGCTCCACGTGCTTCAGATAGGAGACATCAAAGAGCTGTGTCCGGGCTGGGCTGGGCTGGGCTGGGCTGGGCTGGGCTGGGGAGTGGGAGCAGGAGCGGGGCACGGGCCAAGGAGCATGCTGGGAAGCAGGTTCTGTCCATTCGCTGAGGATTGGCTTTAAATAGAGAGGGTGATGACACTCTCACAGAGGTGAGCGGAATCACACTCCAGTTCACCCTCAGCCTCTTTTGCCCTGTCCCCCCCAGAAAGAAAAGACCATCTCATCTCTTTTTTTCTAATCTCTCACCTAGTCTGAAGGTGGAAAGATGGCTCTCGCTGAGACTGCCATTCTACACCAGTAGATGAAAAAAAAGCAAAAAAATAACAGAACACTAACATCAAGTGAAAAGTGAAACGGGGACAGACACGGCATCTTTGGCTCTTCAGGCTGTAGTCATGCCAACACACCACTCTGCACCACCAGCCAGAGACAAGGCAGCTCATTCCGACCCTCAGAATTCAATTCTCCAGCCCAGAATGAGACACTCAATCTTGATTGCTGGGCGGTTTGCTGAGAGTAATTGAAAGAAGCAATGTGCGGTGATCTTGCATAGCTAACCGACGAGAAGCTCACTCTCTTTCTCACTCGACCTGCTGTCCATTTGGCTGAGGTAATAAGGAGCACCCAGAGCCGCGGGGTCTCAAACAAACCCCCAGGATGTCTATTAGCACAGCCTGACAAATAAGATTGTCATATCCCGCGGGAAATGAGAAAAGTGAATATTGATTATGCCAGACAAAACAGAGATGTTTTAATCCGGACATGCTGATCTAACACAATGAGCAAAACAACGTCCAGACATGTTGAAGTAGCAAATAAATAAAATTACCAATGGCTAATATTGTCAGCCTTGTGTCTGGTTCAGCTGGTCCTGCTGCATCATTAGGAAGACTGTTACAGAGGAATGGTGGGGACCAGCCTTAGATGCTACACTTTCCCCTCTGCAACTTTCTCCCTCATTTCATGAAACTATAAATGCCATAACCAAAGTGAAGGCTGAAGTAAAAAAATCAAACTAAAATGTATTTACACCTGAGAGAGTTGTGCTTCTGATGCAGCCAAATCTGGAAACATCAACACCAACACATCAACAACACATCAATATAGGAATTTTATCAGGACATCAAATATTAATCAGTATTGGTGGAAGGTATTTTTACAAATTCAACCACAGAGGCAAATTGCAATCAAGAATCAATAGAGAGGTGGGTGAGCAAACATCACTTAGTACGTGGGGAGAAATGAAAAGCTCAATTTCACTGAAAACCTCCTGCGTACACACTGGGAAAGGGGGTGATGTCAGCAGGAAAGGAGCTGTGTAGGGATTTATTACATTGGTCAGGGGGAAATATTTACCTCTGTGAGTGCTGACAGGACAGAATTGAAAAGGAAGAAAATATTCACAGACCTGTTCATGTGTCGAACGGCCAAATCAAATTGGCTGTGTTAATCGTGGTGAGCTAGCGTCTGTCTTAGGCTCTGTATTATCTATAGCGAAACATCAAGGAATAATGAAATTAACACAATACCCAAGAAAAATCAAACAAGGCTTTGAGGTCACTCTCAGCGCAGTGTTTTCCCATGCAGAGGTGGGGACAGGGGCAAGGTTGGGTGTGTGAGACAGAGGGTATGAGGACGAATGTTAACGTCTTTCCCAGAAGAACCCACACTTTTTCAGCTCTCCAACACTGACATGGTGGCTGTAAATCAGACTCAAGTCCCGGATCAAGCTAGGGTGAATCTTGTATGAGCTCGGATCCAGAGTGGATCAGTTCCTCGAGCAGACAGCAGTGTGGCCGGGTGGAGGCGAGGGCCCCCCGGATGGCCCCTCTAATCCAGCTCCAGCACTGCAGGGGGAGTCCGGAGTGTCTAGAGCTGAGGCCTCACTGGGATCTCACTGAAGCCCGGCCAGATGAAGCAATCAGGCAGGCTTTTGACAGCGGCAACACACAGCTACCCAAAGCTCAAAAACACTCGCTACATATGCATATGAACATGTAAGTACAGGGGCGACGGTGAGGAAACAAATACATACACACACAAACACATATGCACACATACACACATATTCAGACACACAAACACACATACTCACAAACTGAAACTGCATGCATACAAAAATCTATACAAATTTGAAATCGAATAAACAACATGGTCATGTATGTGGACACACATCTACGAATGTATAAGCATAAGCCAACCTCTATATATGAATAATAAAAAACACGCAAAGCTCACTTCTTAAAGCCCATCCCTGCTCATACATAAAACATGCATGCTAAAACGAACACGCAAACATGATCAAACGCCGATACCCTGGTGAACACTGTTAGGATGGTCTAGGTCAGTGGTTCTCAACCGGGGGTACACGTTATTATACTGCTCTTCAGAATGTTCCAAAAGTTCCGTTGATTCGTATGGGCCATATGTGTGTTAAATGTCTGCGTTCGCAGGTTTGTAATTTCTTGATATTCCCTGCTGTGAAAAGTTTATGACCGCTGTCATTGGCAACGTTTTTTTTTGCATGTAATTCACATCTTTCATATCATTCCGCAAGTAGTCCGGTCATGTAACGTAACGGAAGCTCATTGAAACTTGAAGTCAGAAGGTGGGTTGCTGCGCATTTGCGTGAAGAACAATTTTTTTCTTAGCGGAAATCACGAAATGGCAACAAACTCATTAGAAGTCGTTTTGGCAGGTGACTGTAAAATAAACGTTTTTTTTTTTCGCGAAAAGATGGTAGCTGAACACACACAACTGCTGCTGCACACACACACACACACACACACACACACACACACACACACACACACACACACATACACACACACACATACACACACACACACACACACACACACACACTCTCTCTCATCCAAGCTCATCCACGTTAGTAAAGCATGCGAGTACAGTGTGTGAGGTTTTAGTAGCTGGGTTTTGTGTCGTTTGTTAAAACAATGGATGGAGCAGTCGTTTCCAACACTCTTCAGCGTAGTAACACACATACACACACCCAAACAGCGGTTCGTGAACGTTTTTGAACCCTTCAGATTTTTCTATGTTTCTTTGTTGGTTGACACACTTTTGGAGAGGGTAACAATGGTCTTGAATTTCCTCCATTATTACACAACTGTCTGCCTGTGGATTGGTGGAGTCCAAACTCTTTAGAAATGGTTTCGTAACCTTTTCCAGCCTGATAAGCATCAACAACTTTTTCTAAGGTCCTCAGAAATCGCCTTTGTGCCTCGATACACTTCCACAAACATGTGTTATGAAGATCAGACTTTGAGAGATCCCTGTTCTTTAAATAAAACAGGGTGCCCACTCACACCTGACTGTCATCCCGTTGATTGAGAACATCTTACTCTAATTTCACACTCACAAGGATCATTTCCCTCAATAAATGAATGACCAGGGATAATAATTTTGTCTCGTGTTCAGTTAGGTTCTCTTCTATTTTTAGGATTTGTGTGAAAATGTGATGATGTTTTAGGTCATATTTACACAGAAGTATTATAAATTCTAAAGGGTTCACAAACTTTCAAGCACCACCGTATACATAATATATGTACCAACTAAGTAAATCCCCATTAACATTCACACAGACCTGCTACATAATGCAAATGCTCATAAAACCACATGCACATTAAACATGTGCATACAAAATGCTGACCCTAATTCTCTCACCATCTGACTGTTAACTTTAACTGGTTAGAAAAGGATAGTAACTAAAGACCATTGTGTGTGTGTGCGTGTGAGTGTGAGAGAGCGAGAGTCAGTGTGTGTGTGTGTGTGTGTGTGTGTGTGTGTGTGTGTGTGTGTGTGTGTGTGTGTGTGTGTGTGTGTGTGTGTGTGTGTGTCTTCGCAAGGCTATTTCTTCAGCCATTACTGGTAAGGACCAAGGTCGCCACCACAGCACAAACTGGGCAAAAAGATTCATTAGGCTAGCTGGAAGGCATAAAACCATCGTAAACTATTCGAGCAAAGAAAATGTGCTCTCATCAAATACAGGCCCGTCGACGGCGCAATAACTCGACATGACAAAGAAGGAGGACCTCAGATATTTACAGTTAGGGGGGACTATGCAGCTGTGCAGAGCAAGGAAACAGTGTGGGCTGAAATTGATCATAGTTCAAGAGGATCCACCCCACCCAGCCCAGCCCATGTCCCCACCACAGTGGAGATTCCCCCTAAAGGCAAGTAAGTTTTCCAGGAAAGCAGAGCAGAGAGAGAAAGAGTGGGAGGAGTGAGCTGGAAGATGAGATGCAGTCACCGTCAGCCCTGCAGAACGTGAGGAGAATGACACTCTCCTGTTTACTGGACTCATGCAGAAATGAACAGAGTGCAGCGAGTGGGAGTGAGTGTATTTGTGTGTGTGTATGCGTTGGGGGGGGGGGGGGGGGGTGATGAGAGAAAGAGAAAGAGAGAGAAAGAGAGAAAGAGAGAAGGAGAGAGAGAGATGGGATGACTGAGCGTGAGGACAGTGTTAAATGCGCACTTTGATCCATTTGTCAGCAGGCTCAGCCGCATTCCGATACAGCCCTCCCCTGGTCCACTGCACCGCACCGCACCCCCGCCTCCTCTCCGTCACCCCCCCACCCACCTCCCCAGCTCCTGGAGACTCCTGGCATCCGCCAGTGTGCTACATCAAAGCCCCATAGACACAAGGACGCAGCATAACCCCCTCCCATCCAACCACCGCTGGCCATGCAGGAAGCCAGACATTCCTCACAGGTCACAGACTTCCTGTAGCTCAGCCCCTCCTACCCATCAGACCCCGTCACGGCACACCAAGGGGGAGTTATGGGAGGTAAATGTCTCTCCGAAGCTAAGCTAGTCCACAAACATGACAGGCCCTGATTATAACTTCGGGCCCTGATTATAATTTCGGAACCTGATTATATCTTGGTGTAGACATGTTTCTGTCCCCAATGCAAAATAGGGCCGTAAATGGAGTGGAGTAAGTTGGATTAATATGTAACAAAATTAAACCGTGTCCAAGGACTAATGAAAAAAGGGAAGTAGAGAGAGAGAGAGAGAGAGAGAGAGAGGGAGAGCTGTCCCTGTCTGGATTGCCAAAATAAACCTGTTGTTTATTTCCCACCAGATAGCTGACCTTTAGAAATATTAAGACGTGCTCAATCAATTTGGCCTTCTAATTAAATTGTGCGGTTATCCAAACTCTTGCCTCATACAGGAGGGTAAAGATAATAAATAACCAAGGCAGAGTCTGCGAAGTTTAATTTCATGATTTACTCTTCTCATAGGCTTCCCTGAGAATAGCTACAGTCTACAGGATCCATCATTACACTGATAAAATGTGAGTCTGCAACAGCTTATGCTATAGGCAACTATACCCAGCAGATGAGCACAAAGTAACTAACACTTGGGCTTCTCAGTGTAAACAAGACCAGGCATCACTGCATTTGTGTTAATGTTATTAACAAAAACTTGTGCTAAGAAAGGGGCTGTCTCTTGTCATTGAGTGACTGAGACTGACCCTGTGTTTATCTTGTTGTGCTGAGCATATCATAATGACCCTGGAGGTATTATTCAGAGAGGGTGAGGAAGTACCACCCTCATTCATTTCAATGGCCGATGCTATGCTTGCTACTTAAATCCAGGAAATATCAAAATTGCAAAAGTGCATGTTACCCTCCCTGCAAAACACAGATATACAGTAAACTTGTGCCGCAGCAAGCCAAGTACGCACGTTCCCAATTGGCCACGACTAGTTTTCGACATCCACCAATTTACAGTTGACTAAAATTTGATAAAAGACTAAACTTAAGACTAAATTAAAAAGTAACACTAGACAGCATGCACTTTCAGTATTTATCAAAAGAAAATAAACTAACTCTTTGGGGGACCAACCACAAGAATACATCAATGGTTCAATATTCTGTTTGACATCCCAGATCTAAAACAAACTCAAAATAAATGTTGTCACTGAAATAAAACTTCTTCCTCTGAATAACATTGGAAGTACAACACATCCTGGACATGGCCGCTTCTTCTTGACATGTGATGGCCCTCTGGTCAACCATGTTTACAGAGAAGGACAGGGGATTACTCATGTGGTCCATGCTTACAAGCTCCTAGTGCTGTTCCCACTCATCTCTCCAGATTATGAATGTTTTAATTCCACTTCACTGATGATTCTCAGGGAAGACACAAAAAGGGCAGAGAGCTGGGCAGCTCCTCTGCACACACACAAGCAAACATGTGCACACACACATGCATACACACACACACACACTTGCAAACACATACACACAAAGACACATGTGCGCGCGCGCACGCACACACACACACACACACACACACACACACACACACACACACACACACACACACACACACACACACACACACACACACAGAGCTAGCTGCATTTGTCAATGATACTACCCCTGCAAACCTAAGTAGACTTGTCACAACATAAAAGCCTGTGCAGTACTAAAACAGATTTACACCGGGAGCGGCTCCCTTCACACACACAGAGCCCACACTAAAGTGCGCTTTGGCAGACACTGGACATAAAGCGTCTGCACTGTGTCTTGATAATGCACCGGACAATCCGTAGGACATTCGCTAACTCACACCCAAGGCTGATTTATAGGCTCCCAAAAAAAGACCCAAAAAAAATCAAACTTGACCGCATGTGGGCGAGCCGCATATACTGCTACAACAGAATATCAATTCCTGCAGTGTGTCCGACTGTATCCTTCCCAGTGTTGAGACAAGGGCAAAACCACTCCCAGTGCGAGCAAAAGTCACAAGTCAAATCAGTATCAGAGGGGAATTAGGAAAGGACTACAGTCTCCTCCAAGATCCTCATGTGAAACAAATGGCTAACAAAATGCTATGCACTTGGCACTGAAGTGTTAATTCTTAGTTTTGATCAAACATGCAGTTTAATCTCATGCAGCGCCGTTCAGAGAGCAAGAGGAGGGCAACCTTTCAAACGGGGATAAGGCAATATGTGCACTGTCTAAAAAAAACATTCTCCTGAGCAGCCATTTTTGTTCTACAGCTGCTGCTGATGTCACGATCCATTAGACGGAAACCCTTGTGTTGGTGAAAGGTGCAATTCCCTGTGTTTCTCTTCTCCTCTCACTCTCTTTGTATCTTTTTCTGTCCTTTCTCTCTCTCTTTCTCTCTCTCTCTCTCTGGCTGCAGTGTTGCAGGAGATCTGTCAGCTGTAGGTAAAGAGAGAACATTCACAGTGTATATTTGCCCTACCTGCATAACTTCAGATTCAGCCCAATGCAGGAGCATCCATCATCTTCCATGCAGCTGTCAATCATTTTAGCCCCTCAAAGTGGTCTGTCCTCCGAGTGACTCCTTTAAAGATTGCAGTCAGGTGTCAGGTGGCTAGACTGTGGATGTGATCTCTGTCTCAATGACAAGCCACTGTGGAGGACCGCGGCTCTCCACTGACCCGATACACACAGAAACATATGCACACACACACACACACCAGACACACACACACACACACACACACACACACACACAAATTGCATATGTTCACATCTTGGTAATCTGCCTCAACTCTGATCCCTTCAATCTAACAGCAGCAGAAAGAAAATCAAACATGGGCCTGTCACTCGTCATTCAGGACGACTGCAAGCTATGGGGGAGGGGGGGTGGTACGTGAGGGCTTTCGTAACTTTCAGGAGCCGCCCGGAAAATTCCGTGACAGGGTTTGCAAACATCTCATAATAAAACAGAGAGAGCTGCTCCAGCATGAAAACCATGAGACAATTAAGAAACAGAGTGTGTGCTCAAGTTGAAAGTTCTTTTTGGCCGAGGCTATTAATAATCGCAGAGTCAAAATGGAACTCCTGGTGAGCAGGTCAATTAAAATAATCAATGTATTCCACACTAATGCCCAATCCAATCTAGCCAGCCTCAGAGCAGTGGCGGCAGCTGCCTGAGAGAGCATGGGGCAGGAAGAACAGGGGAGGGGAGGGGAGGGGAGAGAGAGGATGCTGTTAGTTGGTGCATCACATTCCAGCAGCAAGTTTATCCCCAACCTGCAACATTACACTGCAGATGGACAGGTGTAAATGTAGCCGACACACTGGGAATGGAATCCCATTTTGTGGGAGAGTTGAACCATCACTCAGTTTATTATTGTTTTGTTTCGTTGTTTGTTCAGCATCCCAAGTCCCAATGAAATGCAGCTGAAAGAAGCGTCTGCTGAAGTATTGACGTAAATGTAAAAGTAAACCATAAATGAAACCTTGCCATTCACAAGATGAGGCACACATGCACACTACTGCACCTCCTGCCAACGGATAGGTGTCAGGACGCTCCCAAGGGCATACCACCTCACCCCACACTCTAAGCAGATGAAGAGCTACACTGGCAGGCTCTGGATCCCACCTGAATCACTTCATTAGATTCTGATGAAACAATAAAGGTCTTGGTCCTGACTTGCGTAGCCAATGAAGCAGGGAGAGTGGGGTGGCTGTCTATTATGGATGGATGGGCTGGTTTAACATGCTCTAATGTAATGATGGAGGCTGCTAGGACCGGGGTGATGAGCCGGGGATGCTGTGGAGACAGCCCTGTTTGGAAGAGCCCCGCAGGTGTGCGTTTTTTCATCGATGCCTCCCTGCCCCCCTCTCACTCCAGCTCCTTCCATTGTCCATCTTTTCTTCACTCATGGGAATTCTTAACGCCTTTCCCATCTCTCGATCCATTCTTTCATCCACTCACATTCCTCCATCCATCTCTGTCCACCCTCAATGCTTTTCCTCTTTTTTCCTTCACCTTCACAGTTTTTTCACCTTCCCCCCTTTCCTCTCATTTTTCTCTCATCCTATTTTTCCCCTCTCCCCTCATCCTTTCCTTTGCTTTTTTCAAATATTCTTTATATCCTGCCTGTCTCTTTTTTGAGAGATGTTGCTGAAGGACACTGCACCTCATTGTAGCAGTGTGCTCTGCCAGCGCCACATCGCTCATGTCAGCGAGGCGTCTCCGCCTGTCTGAGGTGCCACTCTGAGTTCCTCACCTCATTTAGAACCTTGCTCCACACACAAACACGCTCCTCTTAGAACTGGCAGGCTGCGATAGTGTGTCCTCGTCCTCACTCCCTGCTCCCTTTTCCTTGTCAGGCAGGACACAGAAGAGGAATCCCGTTACTGTGATTTACAGGCAAATAAGAGGATATAGTAACATGACACAATGCATTGTGGTGGCATTGTGTATGGCCTGGCCCGGAGGTATCAGCTTGCATTGGGGGATAATCCCCTTTAGTAGTCTGCCCCCCACCTTAGCACTTCACAGCCGTCATGACAGAGGCCTCTGATTGCATCTGCAGTGGACAGAGCAAAAGAAAAAAAAAAAAGGGCGAGAGAGATAAATCCGGATCATGTGTCAATCCGCCTTGCCGATGTTCACGCTGGGCAACACGTCACGTCGCCCCAATCCTTTTACCCAGCACAGGCGCCTCTCCCCTTTATGCCAACCCCAAACACAATCTAACACGTGTCACCCAAGCCACAAACAGACAGCTTGCATAAAGTAATCCATTTATAGTTCAACAACTCTATTACAGAGGGACCCCTGGTTACATATGTTAAGTGCCTCGCTCTCCCCGCTACAAAGCCACAGAACAATCTGCCAGGCAAATAAAACAAATCCGACCACAGATTAGACAGACATGTGGGGGGAGAAAAAGCCCTGAGCCTTGCTGTGAGGCAGGGTCAGCACGGGAGGGGATGCTCTTGGCCGTCTGCGGTCTGGACTGGGAGGCCCCGTGCTCTCCACGGCATACACTGGCAACAGGCACTGTGCACCCTGTCCATCCATCAAACCCAGCTCCCCTAACACTGAATGCATGCTTGCATTCTCACTAGAATACATTAACTGCCATTTGGTGGAAAGGTTTATTGTGCACTAACAGCTGGAGTGAGTGTGGGTTGAATCTCTCACTCTTATCCATCTTTTTTCCATCTTAAAATCAATTAATCAATCAGCCTATCAACCAATCAGTAATCAATATCAATCAATCAATACATGTTTATCTATCTCAATATCTATCCCTCATCTTGATATCTATCTCCATCAATATTCATCCAGCCATCGCTCTGTCTATCTGTCCAATTTGATATCAATCTGTCCTGATCATTATCTACCCATCTCAATAACTATCCATCTATCCATCTATCTATCTCTATGTCCCTGCATCCATCTCGCACAAACACCTATATGATATGAAATCTGCTGCTCTGCGCTGAGCTCAGCTGTTCTCACCTCCATGGCCAACTCTGATTCAGAAAACCTCTACAAACCCTCAGGGGACATGCACACCAATTTTATGACTGCAGATCAACTCTGTGCTGGCTGTGTTCTCCTCTCTTCCACTCTCTCTCTTTCTATCTTTCTCTCTCTCTCTTTCTCTCTCTCACACACACACTCTCTCTCTCTCTCTCTCCTGCAGACTGAGTCAGCTCTTCGGGATGTTGTGGGATCAGCTAATCTGTAGGGAGCGCCCAGCCGGATCACTGAAATCTGTGCTGCAGTTCTCATTACCCCAGGCAAACGTTGGGGCTCGGGCTTGCCACGGCCGCTTGCTCTGGCTAATGGATACTGTGAACTCAACTAGTGCTTCGTTAGCCAGCAGCTCAGGGAACCGACAGACAGACAAACACAGGAGCTGGACAATAGTAGCTGCAGGACAAACCAAAGTCATAACTTGCCTGCCACAGGCTGTCTAGTAACTAAGAGGAACTATTGGAAACAGGATGTTTTTTAGTTTGGAAGTAACTGAGTGAGTCAAAGATAAGTCAAGGTTTTAGTTCAGTTCCTGTCGAACACCTAACGTGCCTCAGAGGTGACTCACTACAAAAACATGGTGGAAGAGACTGTTTGAAGTTAATCAGCAAGGTCTTGTTTACGTGTTCTGAGTGTTCCTCTTCCTGCTATGGGGCATGAGGTGCTATGCCATGCGCCCCCTTTATCCTCTGTGATGAGTGCATGTTTCGCAAAACAAATTCCAGACAGATCAAACAGTTAATTAATCAATCAATCATGACTAATCATTAATACACAACCAGACATGGGCCTGATCTTGTGATTAACGCTTGCCAACATAACTGGCAGAAAGCAGATGGACTACACTCCTCTCCTGTTCCCAAGGTACATAATGAAACATTTAATTTCTCGCCTTGACATGTGTTCAAATTCATCTAGCTAAAATGGTCCCTCACTCCAACTGAGAGTGCATTTCTATATTTTAAAAAATGTACAAATAAACTACATGCTCAACTGGAAGTTTATAAAACCAGTGCTACAACAATATGAAAATGGCTGAACAATAAGATTACTGATTATGCAATGTTCAGATTTCTGTTTCCGATCCTCTACACAGTCGTCCCATATAATGTGAGCATCACTGAGACTCTTCAAACCTGGCATTGACATGTGTCCTGGGTGATCTGATCACAAGTGGACAGCTGTAAGCAGGTTTTTTCCTGTCGTTGGCTACCGCAAGCTAATTCTATCTTGTTATTGTAGTTAATATTGAATTGTCTTTGAATAGAGTAAACAGGCTTTATCATCTGAATAGTGTTTGGTCTTGAACATGATGTTTGGTCAGAAGGAAAACCAGCTGGCTAGAGGGAGTGAGAGGGGGGGGTTGAGTTCACTTGTCAGACATTGGGCCTATTTGGTGCGTTGGCCTCTGATTGCATCTGTAGTGGACAGAGCAAAAGAAAAAAAAGGGCGAGGGAGAGAGATAAATCCGGATCATGTGTCAATCCGCCTTGGCGATGTTCACACTGGGCAACACGTCACGTCGCCCCAATCCTTTTACCCAGCACAGGCACCTCTCCCCTTTATGCCAACCCCAAACAGCGCTCTAACACGTGTCACCCAAGCCACAAAAAGACAGCTACATTTTCAGACATTGTGGACAAATCCAGCATTGAGTATGTACTTCCGCTTAGGCAGAAGACATCAGTTGAGTAGCCGGTCCTTGAATGCGGCCCAGGACATATTTGCGTACCCACTGCTAAAAGAATGTGGCCATATGCTGCCCAGTCCATCTCTGAATGTGGTCTAAGTGATGAAATCTCAATGCATCTTGGGTGCGTTCACACCTGTGTTTAGAGCTGTCCACTTGTGATCGGATCACCCAAGACGCATGTTCATGCCAGGTGTGAACACGGCCACTGTATCATGGAAGTGCTTTTTACACTTAGGCAAACGTGGAATACATTTATTACAACAGTTTAAAAAAAAGTCCTTGGTTTTTCAGAGAGTCCCTTTGATGTATTATTCAAAAAGGGAAAGCTAACGAAACAGCGTGCAATTTCAGTCATTTCCCCTCCAAACAGGCACTCTCCCTCCCATTTCTCTCACTCACAGCTGCCTATGCAAGTCAGCAGCATTTGTCACACCAATCACATGCTGCGCTCCTCAATTCACTTTAGGAGGTAGTGCTGAGCATGGCTTGATTGTTGAGAAAACTAATCTAGACATGTAATGTAGTGTGTGTGTGGTAAGGTCACAAACCAGTGGACAGTGAGACAAATTAATCTGTAGACTGAAGGGCAGTGGTGTGTGTGTGTGGTGTGTGTGTGTGGTGTGTGTGTGTGTGGTGTGTGTTCATTAAAGTGTGTAAAGGCATTTAAGTGTAAATCCATAAACACATTCCATGCCTGTCTCACTGTAACTAATGGAATTATGTAAGTGGAGTCATTGGAGGGAAAAAAACAGCGGCTGGATTGATGGAAGACTAACTAACCCAAGGCACTGACACATTTCTGAATGACGTGAGGCTTTCCCTTTACCTCAGCATAAACAGGGGTAATTCAAGCAACCAACGTGTTAACATAGACACCATTAATCTTGGTGTCATGTCCAAAACAGCTGTCTCAACCATTCTAGGAATCCTCAATATTACTAAGAAACAGCCCAATCTGCACAGCATCAGAAAAGCGGCCATGATTGATAATATAAAGGCACTTCAGGAGGGTTTGGCATGCTTCCCATCCTACCCCGTGTACTGTACTTCTGTTTACTTGTGTCCCTTCTGAGCATAGTAAGCAGATAGGCTAAATATAAATCCAGCTGGACACAAATAGATGACCCCCGCTCTGCTCTGCCACCCAGGGGGAATTGTTTTCCGCACAGCACCAATCTGGTCACCGCACAGTTGTGTGAGTGTGTGTCAGGAGGGAGGGGGAGGCGCCCTGACCGCCGCCCCCCCAGAGACCCCCAGCCCGACCCCAGGTCACACAGCCCATCGTGGAGATGCTCTCGGCCCCTTCCTCTTCAGGACACCCAGGGCACAGCCGGGGGCCAAAGGCCACAAAAGATGAAGAGAGACAATTTCCGCTTTTTCCAATAGCAGCGCCGCTTGACCCGCACAGCAGGGGTGTCCACGGGAAGGTCATCCACCCAGCTGATGGGTGGACCATTAAACATCCAGTTAATGGATTCAGGAGTGGTAGCGCAGGGGCTGACAGAGCGATCCGCTTGGCCCTCTGCAGTATTTCAGCCCAGTGCAGGACCTAATGTTGGGTGTGATTCATGACAAAAATCTGTGTTTGAAAAGCATATCTCCTCCCCAGAGAAAAAGAGAGAGAGAGGGAGAGGCACTCAAAGTACAACATAAATAAAACCTGAGCCATACAAACGCGGAGAGCAAACATTATCTGCACATGCCTAAAAGCCAATGAGACATGACATGAATACATTTAAAACGCCACTTGGAGTGAAGAATGGCATGATTATCATGAGCAAACACAAAGGCTCAGTGTGAGGACTGTTGTCAGTGTGTGTGTGTGTGTGTGTGTGTGTGTGTGTGTGTGTGTGTGTGTGTGTGTGTGTGTGTGTGTGTGTGTGTGTGTATGTGTGTGTATGCGCAAGAGTGGGATGACCTGTGTGGGTTAGGACTCCACCCGGCTGGGATGGAAATATGAGATTCAGGGGTGTGTGTCTGACCACAAAAACACACTGTCTCATGGATCATCTCTGCGCTGATTGTGTCCTCAGTCAACCTCTCCCAAAACACACGCACACACATTCACACACTCATCCATTAGAGAACTTCCCTGGCACACTTGCACATTCTGTCACAGGAACACACACAGACTCTCTCACACACACACACACACACACACACACACACACACACACACACACACACTCACTAGCAAGTGCATTAACAAGCAGACACATCGTCTGACAGTTTTAAAATTGCCAGCACTGATGAAGCTGGATCCTGAAGAACAAGCACTAATAACACCAGACTGTCTCGCTCTGGGGGAAGAGCCAAGAAACAAAAGCGGACATTAATTGCCTATTCCACAGCAGTACCCATTACTCCACAATGGCTACACCTACCTGCAGTACGATGACAGCATGAAACACCTCTGGGTGGGGTTCATGCCCCCAACACCAGAGAATGCATGCAACAGCAGGAAAGTTTACCTAAACTAAATAACCTACAAGTCACAACCAGGCATCACACAAATCATCAGCACAGCACTGCACAAATATTAGCCTATACCTGTACAACAAGAAGTAGAGACAGACAGGGAGAGAGGTACGAAGGAGAGAGAGAGAAAGAGAGAGACAAAAACACACAGACAGAAAGAGAAATAAAGTGATGTATAAACACCTAGATAGAAGTTGGGATAGAGAGAGACACAGACAGAGAGCGGTAAAAGACAGAGAGAGGGAGAGGAAGATAGACAAGGAAAACAAAAATATGCATACGCCCCCAGACACACCTGTATGTCACGTGATAGAAGGACTGGCCGGGATGCATAATGTACTCTGAGTAGCCCGGGCGGTTCGACATGTCTCACTGCAGGTCTGTTATTCCATTCAGCTGTGCTGCCTGCCTCTGCTCTGGTCCCTGCTCCTGCTCCTGCTCCTGTTCCTTCTGCTGCTCTGTAGACGTGCTCTCTGGAGCTGCCTGAGAGTTTCACTTCAACATGCTTCCCGCTTATGGGTTCTTCCACTCCGAGGGGAGGGGAGGGGAGGGGAGGGGAAATGTGGGGAGGGGAGGGGGAGGGCCAGAACGAGCTCTCACACCTGACGGGCTCGAGCAAGAGGCACTAGCACCCACACAGTCAGGACAGACAGGGGAGGCAACCAACCCCGCAGCAGCACGCTCACAGCTATAGGCTCCGGGATGCACGGACACGCAAGCAGGAATACATATAAACACACATAGATGCAGTCAGACACAGTCAGACGCAGTGTAAATGGGCTTGAATGGATGTAGACGTTCACAGGCACACACAGCACAAATAGGTAGAGCATTTGTCTGCACGATCATTCACATGCATACACGTAGGACAAATACGCAGGCACAAAAGCACACACACAGACACACACACACCCCTAGGGAACACAGAGGGTGGGCTCCCATAACCTAGACCTCCTTTGGTGTGTTATGCTCCATCAGTAGCTTTCTGACGTAATGAGGCTCCTCCAATGATGGACCTGCAACTGCGTCCTCTGTGTGCGCTCACAGAGAGAAGGAGAGTGGAGAGAGAGGGTGTGAGCAAGGAAGGAGAAAGAGAGAGAGAGAGAGAGAGAGAGAGAGAGAGAGAGAGAGAGAGAGAGAGAGAGCAAGGGATAAGGGAAACATTGGAGAGAGGGAGGAGAGAGCAACGGGGGAAAAAATCAAAACTGAAGAGAGAGAGAGAAGAGAGAGCAAGGGAGAAAAGCAAAACTGTAACGAAAGAGAGAGAGAGAGATGGAGGGAGAGAGAGACTGGAATGAAGAGAGATACAGAGGGGAACAACCCTTTCTGGCTCCCCTGGTTGAGACTAGAGGCAGCAGCAGCAACAGTGGTAGCAGCGGCATCAGCAGCAGTTGGCACAGCTCCAGTGGGGTGGAAGACTGATTAGAGGGCTGCAAATGGCTGCTATCAGCTAATGAAGCCATAGACTTCAGGTGAAGGATGACTCCAGCACGGTGAGCCGCCCCTCAGCGGGAGGGTGTGTGTGTGTGTGAGTGGGGGGGGGGGGGGGGGTGGGCGGTGGTTTGGCGGTGTGGGCCTTCCCTCCAGTCCCTTAGCCTCATTCAGCCACTCCCACGCAATGCCCCCACATCGCTAGTAGTTAGCATGCTCCTCCAGGCCCAGTGCTCGTATGTAAAAACCAGAGAGCTCCAGGGCTGTTTAGCTCACTAAATCTGAACTGGCAACAATTACGCCATTAGGGAGAAGGCATAAGCCCAGCCCCTCCAACTCAGCATCTTTACAGGGGAGTGAGTGACAGAAAGGAGGACATTGAGAAAGTGGGGAAGGAGAGGGGGAGGGCGGGGTGAAAATGATCTGGAGTAAATGGGAGTGAAGCTCAATCATGCGTTCATTTAACAGTTGGCAGAATCCTAATTGGGTAATTACAGGCCCGGTTCACATGGGACCCATAACCGTGGCCTTTTGCGAAGAAAGACCTTGGGGCGGTTATCCAGGTGGGTCTCTTGTGGACCCCCCCCTGAAGACACCGCATCCCGTATGCACCACACACACACACACACACACACACACACACACACACACACACACACACACACACACACACACACACACAAACGTTTTAGCTCACTGACTACGTCAAGCTAAAGGTCACCCTTTGATTTCCACGTGCATGGCTGTGTCACCTGGGCTTTGAACCCCAGCAGCAGCATCCGCAGTCACATCTTCCATCATCTGGTCTCCGCCCCTCTCAGCATGACCTCCCCATTATATCCACATCCCTTTAAAGCCTAGATGGTGGTGACACCGCTAGGTAAACCGGATTTCTAATTCAGTGCCATGCGTGACTGCAAATTCAACAATGCCTGCATGGAAAGAGAGACAGCTTCCTCTGTCATGTCTTTCACCATAATGGGCTATACTCTCAAAACCTGTCTCCCTGTCTCCCTTTCTGCACACATACACCCTGTTTTAATCCTATAAAAAGCCACTGGATGCTTCTCAAGCTTCAGCTATGCATTCATCACATACAACCGCAAAGAGGAGACCAATCAAAAGAGGAGTGGAAGTATCTATATATTTCTCAGTAATAACATAAAACATCTATCTTTGTAATTGTTGGAACTGGTTCCGAAACAAAGTTAGTTTAAAAGAGAAGGGGCCTTAGCTTACTTATTTCTAATAATTTGAGGCCATTCGTTTTAGGGGAGTCAGCATATATTAATAACCACAGGTGCTGAATGAAACTTCATTCAACTATTTATGGAACCAATTCATTGGTTTAGAAATATAGAGGGCATTCCTCATTCCGTGCGGTACAAACCTCTAGATACATCAAACTAGGCTCTGATATCAGCCTGGCACCTTGCAGGATCACCAAAACAATCAATCCAACACTGAAGAGTAGATATCTCACCACGACTCACACAAGTTGCTCCTTGGAAAATGGGTGACTCAGAAACTACAGCAAAACTTAAAGAAATACTGAGAAGGTTGCACAGAAAAAAAACACAAAACTAGCAGGCAAACATAAAAACATGTTCATCATTAATCATTGTGATTGCTGAATTATCAAAATGCCTCCATGCAAAAGGGGTCACTTTCTCTTGCTCTTCTTGTGTGGAAACTAATGTGAATAACAAAGCTGTAGTGGTTACCAGACTCTTGTCTGGATGCCAGCTTTGTAGAGCTGTTAAACTGAAATCTGGAGCTGTCAAAGAATCCTATTTTGTATCCAAATGACAATTAAAACCAGAGTGTGCTGCATGCACTTAAATCCAAAGCACATTGCATAAAAGAGAGCTTTTTCCATCATCGGGGGACTCCAGCCAAAGAGATGCATTTCACAGAGCGGGGCCAGATTGGGCCAAAAAGAGGTGAAAGAGGTAAAAGCCTCCACCCCAGGTCTCAGATAACCTCCTTGATAAACATTCACGCTATCAGGAATTCATTTCAAGAAAGCACAAGAAATGAATTTCACTCTCTCTAAAGCTGTAGAAAATCATGGCCACATTGGTTTACACAACGCTGTTAAAATGACTGGCACATAACATATATACCTGGGAGCGAGCAACTTAATGGATCAGTGCTTAATAACCCTTGAATAACAGAACACATGCTGAGTCAACTCTGCCTCCACAGAAATGCATGACTATGCAATAGAGACCTTGAGGATCATTCATAAAGATTACAGCTTTCCCGTCTCCCTCTCTCTCCAGCTCTCAATCAATGATTATAGCTGATAACCTCTTACCTCACTGTCTAACTTTGCTGAAGGCTCTGGGAGCAGCGGGGCGGAAAAACAAAGGGAACGTTCCACTCCGCTCCGTCTTTTTTCGATCCGCACCCCCTCTGAGGCTTCTGGGAAACTTGGCAGAGCGGACAGTTAGACAGTTCCTCTAGAGAGCCGGGCGTCCTCACACCGTGGCCTCCTGTGCCCTTCCGTCAGCCTCACGAAGAGGAGCTTCTTCTTGTTCTCCTGAGCCCTGTGAGACTGTCCTCTTCTCCACACACCCCTACCCACATGCGCACAAACACACACACACACATCTACAGATGTAGCCGGCGGGCAGAGGAATCTGGCTCTCGTTTCAGCTTCATGAGGCAGAAATATCTAGGAGAGTGTGAAAGGTCCACTGGCTGAGTAGAGGTATGAGCACCACCAGCTTGATGAAGTGTGCCTGCTCGATCTCAGTCCGTAAGCCAGGCTCATGTAGTCCGAACGGCAAGGGTGTCGGTTGCGGTTTCGAACTGGGAAATTAGTGCTGTTTCAGCCCACATTGTGCTCACTCTCTACCCCCTCTCTCTCCAACACACACACTTTACCACACACACACACACACACACACACACACACACACACACACACACACACACACACACACACACACACACACACACACACACACACACACACACACACACACACACACACACACACACACACACACACACGTAGTCACCTGGACTAACCCCGTCAGCACCTTCTCCTGCTCCCATGAGGGGGAGCACTTTTCACTAGCCAGGATGGAATAGATGATGAAGGAGGGAAAGAAGCTCAACTCAACTCAGCTCAAGATCAGCAGCAGGAGGAGGAGGAGGAGGAGGAAGACGAAGGGTCTGAGAGCCCTCCTGTCTCTCAGGTTACAGCTGCGATGCAGTCGTCTTCACCCCCTCCCGGCGCGTCTGATCAGCACTAACTGATGACCTTGCCTTCCGGACGCAATTAAAACCCTCCTTCCTGCACTTAACCATTCAATCCAGACCAGAGGTGAGGCGCATGGCCCAATCAATCCGCAGAGCAGAGCAACAAAGAGCTCAAACAAGACAATGAGAAAATGACTGAGGACGGATCCACTGAGAGGCCCATCGTGTCTGCTAATGAGATGGGAGCTCGCTGGACAGGGACCAGTGATGAGGGGGAAAAACCCACACACAATCCTGTTAGCCCACATTATCACAGCACAATACTGATCAAAGGGAGCAGCCACAGAATGACTGTAAGCCTTAACAGGGATAACCTGTTCATTTAATTCCGCCTTGCATGCCGCGGGACGGGCCATGCCAAACAACAATCCCACGGGCCCATGCTGTCTACTGTGATTAAGGTTTGAGAGGCGTAAGCAGAGGACCAAAATAACATCCCATTGACATGCATGCTTACAGCTACAGTAGGATGAATTTGAATGCGCTCTGAAGGTGGATGAATCACTGAGTTCCAGAGCGCCATCATAATGGAGTGGAAATGACAAAGGCAGGTCGGCATGCTTTTATTTGGGGCGAGGCCGGTTTCTGACAGCTTGGGAAGGTTCTAAATGAACCCAGGGATAAGGAGGTTAGCCCAGCCCAAACCAAGCTTCTAAATTGAGAATCCCGAGCATCTTCACAAAAGGCAGTCAGATGCGACAGCGAGGCTAAGGATCAAAGATTGGAAGTGTGATAAGTCAAACGCTACAGCTGAGCTTAAGATTCAACAGCAGTCCCTAGTGGCTGGCCTGAGAACAGCATAGTGCTTCATTATGTTCCAGCTGACTGGCTGGGCCAAAGTTTACTCTTTCACTCTTTCTCTCTCCCTCCCTCTCTCTCCCTCCCTCTCTCTCCCTCCCTCTATCTCTGTCTCACACAGACACACACACACGAGGAAGGTGTGCATGGAGGTGGTGGGGGATGGGGAGTGATTTATTCAGACAGAGATTACTTTATCCACTCACCGTAGATATTTCACCAGGCTCTAATATCGGCTGAGGCCCTGCCATGACCGCGGCCGGGGGCTATTTGTCCTGTGATCTGACCTGTCTTTGTGAATTAAGGATGTGTGCGGAGCTACAGCGGCAGACCTGAGAGAGCTGCAGACATGCATCTCATGACCATAATTACACCCATAAATTATAGCAATCAATGGTACCATTACAGCTTGTTCCACCACCACAAGGTAAGCGACTCCGCTGATATACTGGACCTAAACCAGACACAGGTCTGAACCGTGTCCTGAATACCCTTACCCTACTCAGCTTGAGCATGTATTGGTGTATAACATCCCAAACACCCAAATACCTTATTTAAAAATGCATGTGTTTGGTGTGTATGTACGACCCCTTGATTCCCAGAGAAACAATTACCGGCCATGAATAAACAATGAACTAGCTGGTAGCAGGTGGAAAAGTGAAAATAAGTATTGATTAAAACAATAACTAATATCCTTTAATCCATGGCGCCCTACATAAATGTCACTGATTGGCATTGGCATTCCGTGAACTCAATGTCGAAGAAATGACTACTGTTCTGTTCTAACTAGTGTCTGAAATATGCTGCAGAAGAAGCAGCATTTAAATGTCTGCTTGAGATTGCTCCCAGTGAGGCTGCAGAGCCTACAAAGCGGAACAAGCCTTAAAGGTCGAGAAAATGAAGATTAATTTCGAATGGCGAACTCTCGACTGTGCCAGCTTCGACCGGGTGGGAACCTCAATACGACTTCATTTCCATTATTATCGCCGGCTCCATCTCACAGGTAGGCTTCTCTCTGGCAGAAACAAACCCTGCGAAATTCCACAGCTATTTTTTCCTCTGACCTCAGCTTAGCTAGGACCATCCCTGATGGAAACTGGCAAGAGGCAGCGAAATATAGCAATGTAACCAGCAGATTATGTTTTCCACAACCAATTTGCTTCAGTGCGGGGTCCAGCACAACATTCAAAGACATGAGAGTGGCGAATGGGTGTTTTGGACTCCAGGCACATAATAAATCTGACAACAATGTGTGCACGGAGTTATTATTACACTCAGATAAACCATTTTAGGGGAAAGGGATTCAGCGCAGTCCACAGAGCACACATGCAGTGGGAGGCTGAGGTCTGCTATTATGATTTCCTTTCACAGCCTCACAGATTCCAGTCATGGTCTGAATAGTCTAATCCCACACTTCTCAAACCAAATAGTGGAAGGTCTGGGCCAAAGGACAACACACATTGTTTACCACCAGATCTGGCTGCCGGCCCCAAAGAAAAGCCATATTAAGTTTCTTAGCCTGAGCCTTCTCACAGCACTGCTTATTTCATGCTGATGTTTTTTATACATAAGACCATGGGCATAAAAAAAATACTTTATGTAGAAGTTTTAGTTGGAGGGCACCTTTCTGACAGAGTCTGGCAGTGGTGCCTCACTGAGAATAAATGAACTGGGCTCCAGTACAATGTAGACACCTTTTAGCTTGGTGTGAAGTGGAAAAAACATGTCCTTTCATCCCTTGGCACTAAAACATTTGTTGACCAATCCAAAATAAGGAAGAAGACATAGGTATTTGTTTTTAAATAAGTCACCTTAAAAAGCATTTGTTTACTGGATTGGATTACATCTTTTAAAATACACTGTACCTAAAAAATACCAGTAAGTCCACGAATTTACCTGTGCTTATATATATTTCAAAGATCTGAAGGTTATTTTCAGTTAGTAGTTGGCAACCTTTACCTATCGTCTTCTATTTCGATCTCATCCTTCTCCTCTTTGATGGCTTCCAGTTCCACGTCTACGTGCTCCTGCTCGGGTTCCAGGTCTACCAGCTCTATCTGCTGCACTTCATCCTCATCATCCAGGTCTTCGTCCTCATGCTCATCTGCAGCCCCTGGTTTGGCTGCTGGCCCTATGGGGAAACAGCTGCAGCAAGTCCCCATGCTGGCTTTAGCATGCTCCCTACTGCCCTGTGAAGTTCGCCCTTCTGGCTCGGACTCTGGTTCTGGCTGCTCTTCCATTCTGCTCGAGGGACATCATTACAGGGAGCTCATCTCCCTCAGCGAAGTTAATGTGTTCACTGAAGGCTCCGGGGGTTAAATATCACCAGTCAAAGAGCGTCTGATGGCATGCCCACCATGTCCCAGCAAAGGACACAGGAGCCCACTGTGTTGGCCCTTCAATCCCCCTCTTTGTCTGGCCTGGCCGTCAGTCTTCATCCCCATGGACTGCTAGAACTCCCCAGGCCCATTTGTCTCCAGCACCAAAAACAATGTGTGCTTAAAGCCGCCCGGTCCTCATCCCTCAAAGACGAGCGGGCATTACTGTGACAGCCCGGCCGTTTCGCTCTGTTCACTGTGAAGGGTGATGATGGAGCATCTATAAAGTTTAGGGGAGGGACTGTAAAGTATAGGTCTCACACATGAGATGAGGACAGCCTGACACAGCCAGAGTTTCTATATTGGGGGAAACTGCATGCATGCCCAGCGCAATTTGCTTTTGTGCTTCTTCAGTTATTCAGTCATTAATACTATGGCTGCTAGCCCCAGCAACACACACACTCACACACACACACACACACACACACACACACACGGAGAGAGAGATAGACACTGAGAGAGAGATAGAGAGATTAACTACACACACATACTGTACCCTCAGCACACAGACAAATGCAGACACAGACATGGCTCACACATAGCCAGACACAGACACACAGACACACAGACACACAGACACGGCTCTGGGGGTCAAACACCAGAGCGGTAGCTTCCCAAGCATGATGATTCATGCTGCAGGTAGTGAATTCTCCGACAGCCCTTTGCAGCGAGCTCCCACACCACTGCGGCTTCAATGGCTCATACATAGCCAGACACAGACACAGACACAGACACAGACACACACACACACACACACACACACACACACACACACACACACACACACTCCGACAGCCCCTTGCAGCGAGCTCCCACACCACTGCGGCTCCACTGCGCACTGCCTCCACCGCAAAAGGAAATCATTAAGGAGTCTCGTCACAGAGAGGGCCAGCCTCCATGGGACTGAAAACGCAGCATAATCACTTTAGCCCATAGAGCAAGAGAGAGAGGTAGAGAGAGAGAGAGAGAGGTAGAGAGATAGAGGGTGACAGAAAGGGAGAAAATAAGAAGAGGGAGAGGTAGAGAGATATAGAGAGAGAGAGACAGAGAGGATAAGAGACAGACATATTGAGAGAAAGAAAGAGAGAGGGGTAAAGAGATGAAGAGAGAGGGGCCACAGCACACATACAGCACAGTATAATGCCTCTTCCCCTAGCTTGTGACTGGCAGTGGGATCAAACACATTGCAGATAAGTACAAGCAACATTACCTCCCTGATCACATGGGCTGGAGAGTGTCAACAGGGAAAAACGCAATAATGCCGCACCAAATAACCGTTCAGCACAAAATAGCAATGTATATTCAGCATCCATCGGCACAGAAAATTGCCAATGCTTTAAAAGAGGAGATTCTTCCTGATGTCCCCACTGCCCCTTTTAGAGGTGACGGGCGATTGGCTCTCCATAAAGCAAAGGAGGACATTTACTGATTGCTGTTCTCGGCCATGAAAGGTGGCAGATTAGTGAGTGTGTTTGTAGAGCCTTACAATCACACAAGAGGGGGAAACAAAAGCATGGTGTTGGGGGAGGAGTGTGTGTGTGTGCATGTGCTTTTGAGAGAGAGTGTGTGTGTGGGTCTAAGGAGAAAGTCAGGTGAAGGTCATACTGATGGTTCTGAACATGAAAGGAGAGGGGAGGTGCTGGGAAGCGTTTTATACTCAGGATAAGAAAGAGCACACGAACGTTCACCACACGCGTGCACACAAACACACGCTCAAGCCACTTTACACTCGTCATCAAAGAGCACGTGGGATTATAAAATCCTCTGGTACACACACACACACACACACACACACACACACACACACACACACACCCCCGACCGATTAAGTCAATCCTCAAGCATATTTGCCATGTCAGAGTAACGCTATTGGCAATTTTTTTGTAAAAAAAAAAAACTGTACATGATAACGCCTACCCTCTTACTCTGTGAAATACCTCAGTGTAGAGCACCTTGACTGGAGAGCATTAACAACATGCATTTATATCGCCTTCATTTGACATATTTATAGCAATGTTCAGCATTCCCTTTCACAAGACGAGTGCCAGTTATGAGTAATGTAAACACAAAAACACAAGCTTATGTACTGTCAAGGCACTGGATGACAGGCAGCTCTGCTCTGCTGTGAGTGCGTGGACAAGAGCTCACATCTGCCCTTTCACAGGGACTGTAGTGGAAACAGCCGGAGCAAAAGCTGCAGACAGACAGCCTCCCTTGTGGCTTGCGCTGCCTGCCAAACACTGCAGGAAGCAAACCAGCTATAGCCTGTATCAACTCAAGTCCAGCTCAGCCAGTCCTCTACACCTCATTCCACAAACAGCTGCAACCCTCCAGCATCCGTGAGCAAGGGCACTGCACCTGACAGAGGAAGGAGGAGCTCAATTGTGATTAAGGGGAACTGAAGTGAAGCAGATCGCAGGTGACTGATCCATACTGACGATTGGCCATGACTTTCATCTCCTCCTACAGGGGCGGAGGTTTGACAATAAATGCCTGCTCATCAACCATGAGCAACAAGATCCTCTGGAGAACGCAGGTGGAACTACAAGGGAACTCGAGAGCGCAGACCTCCACCAGGGCCAATATCTCACAATTTTAAAGAAAGTGAAATGAACCCGCTCCAAAATGTAATGGGTTCTTCCTTGGCACATGATCCCCCTCTCCACAAAGTTTCATGAAAATCGTCCAGTTAGTTTTTGCATGATCCTGCTGACAGACAAACAAACGGAAAACACAACCTCTTTAGTGGAGGTAATAATGAAGACCAATTCAAATTCAGTGCAACACTGTATGATTGTCTTAATACTGTGCAGAAAACCAGATTTATCAACTCAAGTCAATGTAAAAACATCATTCTGAAAATAATGTTATTTTAGCAATTTCAGGTCATTTTGAAATGGTTCAATATATCACAGCAGATTTTCAAACAAGCACAACATGAGGTTTTAAAGTGACCTAGTTAACCTACAATAACTGTTGTTCTCTCCATATTTTTTTGTGTCCTTGCAAACAAAAACAATACACGTCCAGACAAACACAGAGTAAAAGACCTTACAATGACCTAAACTGATTCTGTGGTCTGAAGTTAAATAATCATTACTCATTTTTGACGCTGCCTCTAAAAGAACCTTTTCACCTCTCACATTCTCCTCAGGGTCAGCTTCAGCCTTTGTTTGAGGGACAAAGGGGTGGTGCTTGACTCTTGGATACATGCAGCTAAAAAAAGGGAGAGAGTCATAGGTCAACCTAAAGGGTCTCTCGAAACTCCCGCAGTCAGACCTGGCAAGGCTGCGCATTCTAAGAAAAGCTCTGTGAAAAGAGAGAATGCTCTGTTAGCAGAGCCTGGCAGGATCCCGACCACTGCCACCGGGGAACTCTTCCTCCTTTAATCTCCATTTAAAGTGGCTTTTCCTCCACAGTTCTGTATCATCGTATGGTTAATTAACTCTTTGTGCCCTGGGAATGGCAGAGGCGAATGGGGGACAAAACCAATTAAAAAAAACAAGGAAAGTAACGGAAAGATCAAACAGGGCACATTATTGTCTGAAACAGAAAATAGTTCCAAAAATCCTATTTGCGGTTACATACACAGTGGAGTGGCTTAGGGAATCACACAGGCTTGGGAGGCAGTCAATCCACATGGGTCTACGGTCTCACAGAAATGCAACACTTCCGTGGCCTTTCCAGAGACACATACCCAAAAGACAAAAAAGATATTGTTCGGACAACCAGGAGACCATTGTGTTTCGGTGCCTTCAGGGAGCTATAGGGTTGCACCTCTCCCAACGCACACTGACTTCTGGTGCTAGCATTCCACCTGCCAGTTTGTTAAAGGGGAAGAGGAACAGCAGTGAAGAAAAAAGATCACACACTGCCTGCTTCAAACTGGTTTGTATCTACATTTACGTTAAAAAAATTGGTATCAGCACAAATTCCACATGCTGTCGGGATCCATACCCAAATACTGTGTGAAATATAGTGTGACGAATAACATGACTAGAACACACTAATATCCACAGGCATCACTCCAGAGAAAAAGGCGGTGTAATTCAGTGAGAGACAGTGCACTCCAGGCTGGGCCTCCATTGGTGGGATGTAAATGAGGGTGATTTTACTACGCCCGCTCTCTCTAAACAATCCCCGCATTGTGCTCCCGCCCCTTTACTCCAGCAACCTGCTGCACAAGCAACAGGCTGTTGTCACGGCAGCAACAAGCGGACTTGGACTGCGCTCAGACTGCTGGAGGGAGGGAGGGAGGAGTTTGGGGCAGTGGGTGGGGTGAGGTAGGGGGGTTCTTTAAACATTTGTGCCCACCCTTTCTTCCCTCCCTGGTCAGATAAACAACTAACAGGCCAAAGGTTTCCTGTGTTTCCTGTTGTTTTTCTTATTGAAGCTCACAACTGCATTGTGTTGATATACAAAAATCATCTATACGACTCTATGCCCGCACCATGTCTCCATTCAGTATCTGAGTCAGAGAGGAAAGACTAATGTGGAGGGTAACTGAAATCGGCACTGTTTTTGGATCCCTACACTCTCACTGAAGCAGTGACTGAGAGACTGCCTCATCTCAGTACGGAGCACAGCCAATCAAGAATGCCAAGGCCTCCTCTGGGTTTTCTTAGAGGCCTGGAGGATCTGTGAAAACCGCAGTAAGCCAAACACTCTTGGAGAGCATTGGCATGCTGGGATTTATCTCTCAATTCTTTTCCCCAAACAGGAATTCACACAGAGATCCCACACAAGGGGTTCCACTGCAGCTAGGCTTCTATGGCTCCTCCAACAAGCAAAGTTTACAGTGCCCCTTCCACAGTGAATGGCCTCGAGACATTCCAGACGTTTCTGTCCCACTTTAAATATTGACTGAATAAGGGCTGAACAAGCCAGGCGATTCCCTCATCTCAAGAGATGCTCTGACTCAACCATGTAGGCAATATGACTTGCGTCAGACATGCTGCAGCTGAAGGCCTTGTAGAGGGAGCAGCAGATTGGAGCCTTAATTAGCAGAACCTGCCACCCTTCACCAGCTTCACTGTGGGACAGGTGAGGGCGTTTAGCGAAACGGATGCTCGGTTGAAGGAGGCGTGGGCTGTCTTTTCTTCCTCAGACATCACTGAGCTGCGCTTGTCTTTGAGTCTGCAGGCCGGGCAGCCCTGCTGAGACCCGTCTGTCACAGCACTCTCTGAAGTTGTGACGATCTAGCTAAGCCACTTTCATGAGGATGAAAGCCAATTCTCTGCACACTGTCATTCGACGGACATCTCGCCCAGGGGTTTGAACTGTACACAAAGCTGACCTTTTGTCACACACACACACACACACACACACACACACACACACACACACACACACACACAGAGCTTCTATGTGCTCAGTGTCACTGCCTACCATCCACTAGATTAACCCCTCTGCTGCTCTGTCCAAACACTGAGCAGATAACCCATGTGGGCCCTTTCAATGCATGACCAAGCAGGGAATCATGGTATTATGACTCGGCTTATTCACAAATACTCGCCAAGGCTTCTGCCAATGTTAAACTCGGCAAACATCCCGGTTCTATTCATATCTCTTAATTAGCTGAGTGCAACAGGGGGCACGGACAGGTGGGCTTTTTGGGGAGAGTAATGCATCCGTCACCTTACGAAGCACAAGCAGGACATATTAAAAAACTCTGGCAGAGGCCAAGGCTGCAGTAAATCAAACACTACTCTGATGTGGGAGGGTTCATGCACCGTGCAGTATTCTCAACAGCTTCCCATTAACCACCAGTATAATAAGCTGCACATCAGCAGAAAACACGGCATCCCCCTGGAGTGGATGCTAATGTAAGGGAAATATCACTGACGTGCTGCTCAAGGACAGCTTAGACACCTCTCCTGTGATCTGGCAAGTGTTTACGACATTACACATTCCACTTTATGCAGTTCATTATGTCCTGCAGTGATTTATTTCACTGTGGGTAGGCTGTGATGAAAGGGGTGGGAAAAAAGTCAAGCTCCTTCTGAGGTGATATTCCAGCTTCCAACACTTTAGGTGAATTGTGAGGTACAACCATAAATGTCCTTCAACTAACAAACATGCCCTCTGCACTGAAGTGACATCAAGATAAATTGCGGATTTTAATTTACAGGTTCACGAGACCAGATACAGTCTCAGCAATTTTCACATGGGAATGGTAATCTAATGGCATCCCATATATCCAGCTTGACTGGGAGCTGCAGTTGAAAACAATGAACAATGTAATTATTCATGAAGCTCAGGCATCAGCACAGGCAAGTGTAATGGGCTGAAGGATAAATATATGATCAATTATTCAACCTCCCAGTGTGATCAACAACATACATTTGAATTATCATGACATGCTACTGTAGCTCTCTGTGTAATTGCATTTACACTGTGTGTCTTGTCAGATCAACAATTCTGGTACGACAAAGTGCAGGCACTGGTATCTGCAGTCCCAGTGCTGCGCTATATCAGATGATCGGACAAAGGAAACAAGGTCAAGAACCAGTACCACATCAAAACAGGAACCTTACAGTCATTTGGTCAACAAATAAGCGATTTATTTTACAGCCCTGACATTTGGGCCCTCGTACTGCTCTGGGCAGTATAGTTTTTTTCTTTTCTGAGGGACAGAAGAGGGAAGTAACAATGACTCCCTTCACATGGGGCACAATAAAACTGTCAGCAATAACACATTTCTAAAATCATTTTCTCTGACCTTTAAAACTCAACATTTCCAGTGCCAACTATGCATTCATTCCTTTCGTAGGCCGAGTGCCATCATTTGCTGTAACCAATAAATATCTCCATCACAAAGCAAGTCCATTGAGATGCAAAACAGGAGACAAGCCGCTAATGGACTCAGAATCACAGTGCATAGCAGAGTAAACAACTAGGGGACACACTGAAAGATACTGTGTTCCCAAAAATGCTTTTGCAGTATCCTGGCCTGACCTGGTGCATACGACCTGTCCAAGTTAATCAACCGTGCACCCTAGAAAAAGCACACAGGAAAATGAAGGCGATTCTTCATAACCCCTCATAAGAATAAGTTAAAGCAAAGCACAAGCCTTCAATCAGACAGTAGAGAGGGGCTGCGTAGTTGCACCATATAAAATCAATTTGGCCATCCAAAGTTGCCCTGCTTGAGGGGAATGTAGCTTCATATCCACACACCCAGAGTAAAAAAAACAACATGCATTACTTTAATTGGCTTAATGCAGAGGGGAGGCAAAATGACCTTTACCAGCTAAAGAACTGTATGGTCCAAACATGTTGCATACCTTGGGAGCTAAGCCAATTTATGAGTGTTTCTGCACATTCCTCTTCTTCTTTCTGCCACCTGTTTACACCCCCCAGGTCCCAGGGGTTTTCTCTGCTTTCTCTGGTTTTCTTGCTACTGTTCTCATCATCTGCCTGTGTTCCAAGTCATCTCTTCAAACTAACATGGCTTTATGCTTTGAGTACAAAAAAGTTTGACTTTTGCTGATACCAACAAACTAAGCACATCAAGATTTATATATGTGCATGTTATGGCCCCAAGAAACAACTGTTCTGCCTGTGCCAGACTTCCCTACATCACAGCCTCCACGCAGTGATGCTACCTCATCTGTGTATGCAGCAAAGCGTACAGTGCATTGCTGAAGAGCAGGATTTCACATGTTGAGCCCATCCTGTTGGTCTGTGGGTGTTTGATTTGCCTAAGCTGATTGTTAGCACTGGGGTCTGTTGGCTGTACAGGGTCTCAGTGGGACCCATCTGTTCCACCACAGCCAAAGGCTCACTCCTGCGGTATAAACCAATGAGTTGTGAAATGCAGCAGAAAATAGCAAGCAAAAGTAGATAAATGATTACCCTGATTCTCAACAAACAAATAAGAAAACAAACAAAGGGTTTTTTGGAGGGGTGGGGGGGTCAGTGAAAACTGTACAAGCGCAGATTACAAATATAACCCACAGATGGAAGAAGAAAGTCACATTGGGAACCCCTGCACCAACCATAACTGAGTGTGTGATCATGCCATATATCTCTGTCACCATGTAGGCACACACATGGGCACACACACACACACACACACACACACACACACACACACACACACACACACACACACACACACACACACACAGAATGGGCACAACGTGATGCTGGGAGGGTGAGTATGAAGGTCTTACACATTGCAGTATGTGAGTGGAATTTTAATAGGTTGGTTACTCTAGTCCTATTGGGCAGTGCCCTTTCTTCTTATTATATGGGCATAGTGATACAGTAGGTAATAATTGGCATCAGCGTCCCCTTGTTCAGGTCGCTGTCCAGTGCTGCTCTCCATTCACAGTTCCCCTCGTCCTTTCCGGTGGAAATGAATTAATTTATGTTACTATAAATGTGTATTCCTTAAATTAACCATTCAAATAAAAGTGATACATTCTGTACATCCTCTATCAAAGTCTTCATTTGGTGGCTGTGCATAGGAACGCTGTCACCAGATGTGATGTGCTACAAGTCTGTGACCTCAGTCTCAGTGTAAACAGTAAGAGGGGGGGACTTCAGGAAATAATGTATCAGAAGATCAATAGTGAATGCCAGGAGAAGAGAGCGAGAGAACTCTCCTGACACACAGCCAATGCTATCACAGCTGTGCCAGACTCTCCCCTTTACCCCTCCTTCTAGCTCTGATTCAATCAAGATATGGGGCCACTATTGGACTCATATGACTGCTGTCCTGGAAGTATGAATATCATCATTTGGACTTTAAACGAAAAATGTGGCTTAAGAGGAATACCTGAGCAAGGCCGGCCCACTGAGAGTAAAGGGACCCATTTGCCTTTTCAGGTGTCGTTTAGTGCACAGGTCTTATTGTATTTACTGTGTGGAAGGTGCTGGAGGACCCTGGCAGAAACTACACAAATACATAATAGAATGATGATGCCAAAGACATAACAATACAGACAAGTCGTGAAATATCTGCCTCCTTTCTTCAGGCAAGTTGAGGAGCAGTCAATTCCTTTGCAGACCTTGGCACAGCACTAACGCGCCAAAAATAAATCAATTTATGTGACCCACCAAATAATCCATTAAGAGATATTCATTCCCTACAAGGTATCATTGGGCCAAAAAAATGTTTCGACCATAACAATGTAACGTGATCGGTGTTCCACCCCACACGTCGCATTCTACAGACCCCTTGGATAGCTTAAGAGTGCAGCAGCAGCAGCCTGTGCGGAAGTAGTTTTAAACGTCAGATGAATGACACTTTCTTACTTAATGAAGTAGCTGGCTCCATCATCGCTGAACCCTTCTTCCCATCCACGAGGTAAATCTGCACAAAAGAGAAGTATGAGCTGGACCTCACACTGCAGGGGCAACACAAGTTTACAGTCAGCAGCAGCAGCATCTGTGCTGTGCAATGATGCACCACCATCAATCGCAGCGATTTTGGAGCACAAAACATCAGGTGAATCAAGCATGGGCTACGTGGAGGACTAACGGGATTTTGGAACACTTTAGTGAACGACCAAGTCTTTTCCTCACCTGATCGTATCATGTGTCCTGAGTTGACAGGTTCACCAGTGCGGGGATGGAGCCAAGTAGTGCTCCGAGTTTTGTCACTGAAAGAGAAACACCTGTTACTGAACGCATAAAAATGAAAGTGTAATGATAAAATATGACTCTGTCGGCATTGGTGGTTCTTAAAGATTAAATTCACGCTCACTTGATAAAGAATACCCTGCCATCTCTGCATACTCCATACGACCAGTGATCAGGTAAAGTGTCCCGCCCGAGCGGAGCCGCCATGATCCTGGTTTGGAGTGAAGGCTATTTCATTCTTCTCTCCGCAGAGTTCCCAAGGAATCCGACAGTCCAGTAGCCACCACTAGGGCTGCACTGCCATTAAAGGGGAAGACCAAACTTGGAGAAAGTACAGCGCGTATTTGTCCCACTTTCTAAGCCGACAAAAAAAGAGGAAAGAACGGCAGGGCGATGAGAGTAACGCTTGGCGTAAAATGTGAAGTCACTGAATCCTACGCAATTTGGCACACGCTATTGTTAATGGGGTGTTAGGCGAGCTACTTAGTAGACTATTATGAAGGAATTGGGAGGATTTCGGTATGCACGCCCTAGGATGTAAAAGGCTTAACATTCCGGGTACCAGCTTCAAACTGCAGATCTCACGAGCAGTCTGTAACTGCCCATACTGCGGTAATATTAGTATATGGGATATCGGTCCACCATTATTTGCGTCTTGAATTAGAAAACGTTCGTCTTAAGCAACAACGACTTCAGTACGAGGATACTCGTTCATGGTTACTCATTGGGTATTGTTGAAATTAACATACAACTTTTAAGAAGATGGGAGTTTGAGTTGTGCCATGAGTGGCCAAAAACAAAACAATAGTAGGCCTTCTAGTTAAGATAATTTGTACAAGTAAACATGTGCTATTTCATATATTAGAAGCCTGACATCGATCACATATGTATATTTTTTGGGGGAAAAAGTGTATATAACCTTGGCCATCGCCATTTGGTACAGCCTCAACAGATATTTTTTATGTTACCATGTCATCTTTTGCCACCTGTCACACCTGTCTTTTTGGAACCAGCTGTCTTCTCAAGCTCCCTGCCACTGCTCCGGTCTCAGCACAGCTCTTTGTAGTGCTGAATTATTAATCAACATTCTAGGTTACACAGTTTTACTTTCTAAGAATCTTAAGAATGGGGAGATGATCATATTTAATGTCCACTGTATACTTCTTTTGACGCTCTTTGCCTTGTAAAAACCTGCATGTGGACTTTCACTGTATAAAAAATATTTGCCATACCAAGCAGCATTACACATTTTCACTGAATGCATTCATGGTGCTGGTGAGTGTCCCTGAACATTTGGAATGAAATCAAAGTCAAATCAAAAGTTCACAAAAGAACCAAAAGCAAAACTCCCTCTCTCAATGGCAGGGCAAGGTTGTTACAAAAGAAAAACAAATAGGTCAACAACAGTCAGAGTCAGTGTGGTGGAAAACTTATTAACGGCAGGCCCCAATTGGTGGTTCACGGCACACGTGTTAAGGAGTGTGCACCTTCCTACAGCCCTACAAGACAAGGGATTTGACACCTGAAGTGTGTGTGTGTGTGTGTGTGTGTGTGTGTTTGGCTTTGTATAGAGACATGTCAGTCGCTTTGTCTACCATCAGTTAGAGTGCCTGTGACCAAGAGGCAATTGAGGTGTGCAATGTCCTCCATGCCACCTATACCAAGGCAGGAACTAAGACAAATAACCACTGGGGACCATCAGGGCCAGAGGGCAGGGAGGTATGACATTCTTGATCATATAAATATGGCTTATCTCAGATTGCTGTCCGTTTGTATTTCACATGAGTAAACTAGATGGGCACTATGAGGCCGCAGACCTTTGTTAAGGCCAATGGCAGGGATGGGAAGTAAGTAGGTACATGTAAGGCTGTTATGTAATTAAATTACAAAATAAATGTAATTGCAATCTGTTACAATTAAGAGAAAAATTAAATTACAAATTGCATCGCCTCTCGTCTGCCAATCAAAAGTAATCAACTTTGATGAAGTAATGAAAATAGTAACATTACTTATTACATTTTTAACAGGATAATTTGTCATTTGTAACATTTCAAAAGTAAGCTGACCAATGGGGTGCCAAGACCAGCAAATGGTAAATTGTACAGAAATTGGAAAAATACTGGATCCACACCTTGATTCGCATCCAATCCGAAATGTAGTGGGTTTTTCCTTGGCCCACAATCAACCTCTCCACCAAGATCTATGAAAATGAAAGTATTAATATTTTTTAGATATTTTTTTTTTGTCAAACTGAGCTCTCAGCCACCTTTTAAGAGTGTTTTTGTGCAGTTTGACACATCATTTCACTAAAAGAAAAGCTTAGGCTACGGTAATGGTATATTACAGAACACCTCTACAACCTCCAAATAAATCTCAAAGAGGGAAATGTTTACATGTGAGGCACTTCCATCTTTGTTTCCAGCTGCAACAGACCATTTCCAAATTTCCAACATCAAACACCTCAGCGCGGTATAAATATTTGATCACTGAATCACACCCCTGAGAAAAGGCTCTTTTGTTTCCTTGTTCCCAGTTGATCTGAGCATTGCCTATCTTTAAGGCAGAAAGGGGGAAAAAAAACAGAAGTATCTTTTAAGAGGACAAATGGTATAAACCATGATGAGTTTATTCACTTACAGATGCCTGAGGTAACACACTGAATCCTTTCAGTTAATGCTCGACATATTGGAACAGTATCATCTATAAGTAAACTATTATGTATATAGTGTAATACTTAGCTAGTGTATTTAGTATATGCATGAACCACAACAACCAATGCAGACTGTCTCAGTATCCTTCATTTTACTGACTACAATAAGACCATCAAATAAAACCAGCAAACACACGCCCTGGCCTTGTGTTCTTTTCTCAGGCATCCGTCTTGTCCACATTGCATTCTCTGCTGGAGTATCGTCCCAGGAACCGACTCTCAAGACTGATGCAGTGAGGATGATGCCAAGTGACTTTGTGAAGTTCTTCAAAACTAAGTTTGGGAGAGGTAGGAATAGGAATAAAACCACCCACTGAATTGTTATAAAAGATTGAAGGCGGTCCGTTGTCTCACACTCTCATATCATATGCACTAGGCTATGCTATCATATTATTAGCTTTGAAATGTTTGCATAACATTAATTGGATACACACTGCTAAGCACACATACACACTCACTCACTCACACACACACACACTTCACTCACTCACTCAGGACGCTGATGCGCAGTCCTCTGCCGCGCTGCAGTGTAGGTCCAGTTGATTGCTGCTTGCACACTGCCAGGGGCCCACGATGCAGCAAGGCAAGGTGACTCAATGTTAACTTTCTCTCCTAGGAGAACAGCAGCCGCTACAGTTGAATCACTGCTTGCTGAGTGAGCTCTGCAGTACACTTACACAAAGGGATTTTTTCAATCTCTTGCACCATTTCTTATCTTGAGGCCCAAGAAATCAAGAGCATTAAGAAAAGGCGTTCCATTCTCAACCGTGGCCAAGCCACAGAAATGCAATGCAGATGCTTATGAACTGATACACTTTACAATTTCTTGCTATCATCTTATGCAGACTCCAAATTAATAATGCATGCCACTATTCCAAAGAAGTGCCCTCCTCAACAATTAAATCAGCAGCCGGGCTGAGAAGCCTATTCCACCCAAATGAATTACTGCAGTAAAGGATAGTTTCACTTTAATAAGCTGTTAAGCTTAAGGTGGAAGAGAGCCAGCTATTGTGATTAGGCCACTGACAACACTGTAGGGCTTATCATTATTGATTGATGAGCTGCATGAAAAAGTATCTTAATTGTATAGCAAACTGGCATTGCAGACCCTGAAAATATGTCCAGCTTGGTGATGCACAAATCTATCCCACAATGATACACAAAAGTTGTATTAAACTGTCCATGATATATTTTCGAAAGTCCAAAGTCCATTAACCTAAACTAACTTAGTCCAGTCAGTTGCTGACCTCTTGTGGTGAAATTGTTATATTCGGTTACAGTTCGGCTTCTATTTGCTTATCGAGTAGGCCTACCCTCAGCACATTAAATAGTTTGATTTCAAATCACGTTTTATTCATAAATAGATAAGCTAGAAGAAACTTTAGGCTCTGGTATTTTCATTAAGTGATTCAAGTGAGTGCCTTTTCAGCCAGTCATACAGAATAGCCTATATGCAATGGTGTACGCATTTAGAATACAAAATACGAGTAACTGTATTCAGATACAATTTACAACAATTGAAATAGGTGGTAATCAGAATACAGTTACATGAATCACTCAAAGGGATTACTTTTTAAATCATTATGTGTAGGCTCTTAGCTCTCAAACACAAGTAGGCCTTTTTTCCATAAGCCAGTGTCTCTCAAACGGACTTGAACTTAATGCTTCTTAACATTTTATTCCTGTTACTTGACCTCAGTTATTGTTAAGTCATGATGTGTTCAAAGCAATAGGGAGTGGATGCCATCTGCCAGTAGCTGATGCACATGTAAACAAAGCACCAGAGGAAAGTAACATCTGTTTACTCGTAATAAGTGTTACGTGCACGGCTCAATGCAAGAAACAAGAAAGGGAGCCCACGCAGTTTTCAATAATAGTAAGTTATTTATTAAACGAAAGATTTTATTTATATAATAAAGAACGCAAAAGTGTGGTGAAATTCAGTATTATGAATGGTAACCAAAGATGTAAAGCAAAGTCAGTCTAGGGGTATAGGCTAACAAAACAAACGACAACGGAGATCCAAATGCCAGGAGGACCAGAGCTGCCTCGACTGTCGGCTGGTCAGGGTTTTTGTAGCCCAGCTAAGAGTAAAAGTTCGACTATGTTCCTATTGGGCGGACACAGTGAACCCTGCCCTGAATTATGAGATAGTGCCGCCAGCTCTCTGACATTAACCCTGGAAAAGGCTGAGTGAGAGGAGCATGTCTTGCAAGCCACCAGCACAAAGCACCTGCTGCAGAGACAGAGAGAGATTGCAAAAACAAGGGAGAGAGAACAGGCATGCCAATATCACAGGGCGGGGCCCAGACCCGCCAGGGTCGTAACACAAGGCCCACAACCCAGTTTATATCAAATTTTATTTTATTTCCAATGATAGCTTCCTTCCGAAGTGTCATTTGCCAAACCATGCTGAGCATGAAACTATTAACTTGCGACGGCAGTAAGAATCAAAACATGCACATCTCAAAGAAAAATCGTAGGACTTCTGTAAATGGAAAAGGGATGAATTGGTTAAAGTAGGCCTACTGACAAACAGTTGGGAGTTGTGCACTTTCCAGCCCCCGAAGCAAGCAGCAAGAAACTAGCGAGAGGCTGTCAAGTGCTCCATAGGTGAACTGGCATCACAGGTGAGATAGAATTAATGGGATGGGGGGTTCTCAGTGTTGCAGTTAAGTAGGGCACAACTGGAGAGCTACAATTCAGTATCCTTAAAGAGTAAAAGTTCAACTATGTTCCTATTGGGTGGACACAGTGAACCCTGCCCTGAATTATGAGATAGTGCCCCCAGCTCTCTGACATTAACCCTGGAAAAGGCTGAGTGAGAGGAGCATGTCTTGCAGTCCACCAGCCCAAAGCATTGTGTGCGCCAAGCTGACCTGGAAGACAGTGAGGAAGGAGAAGTAACGCACCAGCCAGCAGTGGCAGCTCCCCAGCGCCCAAGAGTCCCAAGAGAGCAACAGGGCAGTCTGAGGGGTGCCACAGATGCAGAGAAGCCGAGCATGTGCTTGTACGCCCCCGGAACACTGCACAGAACCAAAGACACACGACCACCAGGCTGGGCAGCCACAAAGCTCTGCATGGCCACCAGAGAGAGGGCACAGATGAAGGGAAAGGAGTCGCTGCAGGTGACAGTTGCTGGGCAGGCGGCCATTATCCGGTTTCTCTGGCCAGCTAAGATCTAAGATCCACGTATCCATTGGATTGTATCTGCTGGCCAGGTGATGGGATACGGTGGATGGGTCCAGAGCAAAGCTAATTCTGGTCACTGAAACCACCACTAAAGAAGACAACCCATCGACCAAAGGGGCCACAGCCCAGTTGACAGCCTAGAGAGCCACAACAGCTCACTAGAGAAGAGCCACTGCCAGCGGGAGAGAGACAGGGGATGGCATAGGCAGGCATTATCAAGCCTAGCAAAAGCTTTGTTCTTTCTGTTCTTATGGCACCAGGCCCCTTTAACTCAAGATGGCGTGGCACCTTCAACTTGGAAAGGGGCAGTACAGGAACCTTCCGCTTGATATTGGGCGGTACAATAATCTCCTGCTTGAGATCAGGCGGTACAGAAACCTTCTACTTAATATTGAATATCAAATAACCTTCTAATCTGGTGATGGGGTGCCACAAGAACCTTCTTCTCTGGAGATGGGGCGGCACAAGGAGCTGCTGTTAAAGTCTATTAAATTCTTTCAGCTTGATTTTTTGCTTGAAATGATAATTCCTGAAATTGAGACACATGAGAAATCACATTTGTTTTCACACCCTGAAGTAGCAGGTATATGGCTTCAACTAGGTAATAGTTTACATCACCTCAACAGACTTGTCTTTAGAAACTCACATGAAAGCTGGAATAAAGTGCTTCTGCTTGGCAGCTGGCATACAAGGCACCATGGAAAATGACCAGCGCCACTGTGATAGTTAAGTGTGAACTCTATGCCTGTTGGCTGGCATGGGATATCTCTCTTCTGACTGAGTCTACTACATTACAGCATATTTCAATATATCCCTTTGAAAAACATACCATGCAATATCAATTTTATTGGGTCTACATCTGAAGGATTGTAAGATTTAAAACATTCATTATTCTGCTCTCTACTGCATTGTTTCTTCAGTACTAAAGAATCATTTTAAGGCACTAAACACAATGGATTTTGGCTCGGGATCCCTATTGATCCTTAGGGAAGTGAAATCCTATGCTGACTAAACAGTAGTATGACACAGGAGCTGGGAATGTTGTTGTTCAAAAACAAAAACAAACAAACAGTCCAAAACCAACCAAGGAACATCTAGATCTGAAAGACACCACAAGGTAGCAGGGCAGGCAGCATTTTGCTGCACTGAACCTTACATGCCACACAATGTCCTCTCTTTAGGTCTAAACTCTTGAAGACCCAACCCAAAGCGTCTGCTAAATGACCAAATCTATTCAAATGTGCAGGCAGAGTCAGTCATAACACACTGCTCTTTGGTGGAGTGTGTTGAAGTAAATGTACAAGCCCCTGGCCTCTTAAATGGAAGATATGTATTTGTAAAACCATGGGCTCCTGGGCCTGGCTTCTGTGGTCTTCCTAGATGACCTCTTATTTAAATCATAAAGAGTACGTCTGAATCCATCTGAATCCGTCCAAATCCGCCCACCCGTAACGAGGATGGAGAACGACGCAGAAGTATAATTTGACCTTTAGTTCATGCTGGAGACTTTGAAAGTGCCCATGCCAACCTAGGGTTAGTGAAAAGGTTTCAAGCCAACCACAAGTACTGTCCAGAGTGCAAAAAGGGGGTCTCTCTTAAACTTTCTCAATGTGTGACCAGCTGAATGTCATTCTCACCCTTATGACCCGTAACCTTACGCATGGTGCGCGCACCCTCAATTACATTTACATTTAGTCATTTAGCAGACGCTTTTGTCCAAAGCGACATACAAGGGAGAGAACAGTCAAGCTAAGAGCAATAAAACCTGGTGTAACAATAAATACTACTTTTTTTAAGAAATACAAAACTACATAGGAAGAAAAAGAAGTGCGGGACTGTCATTGCAAGTGCAAGTTAAGCCAAGGTGCCAGTTAGGAAGGGAGGTGCTCTCTGAAGAGTTTGGTCTTCAAGAGCTTCTTGAAGGTAGAGAGGGACTCCCCTAGGCAGTTCATTCCACCAACATGGAACTACAAATGACAATAGTCTGGATTGCCCTACTTGCACAGGTGGCAGTGCCAGACGACGCTCACTAGATGAGCGCAGCGTCCTGGGTGTAACATTTGCTCTTACAAGAGCATTTAGGTAGGTGGGAGCAGAACCAGCAAGCACTCTGTAGGCAAGCATAAGTAACTTGAACTTAATGCGAGCAGCTACCGGCCAGTGGAGCTCAATGAGTAGCGGGTTGACATGTGCCCTCTTTGGTTGGTTGAACACCAGACGCGACGCCGCGTTCTGGATCATCTGTAGTGGTTTCACCACGGAAGCCGGCAGGCCCGTTAGGACGGCATTGCAGTAGTTAAGGCGGGAACTCACCAAAGTTTGCACCAGCAGCTCGGTGGCATACTGGGTTAGGAACGGCCTGATTTTGCGGATGTTATGTAGCGCAAAGCGGCACGACCTGGAGACAGAGGCGATGTGGGCTGTGAAGGTCAGTTGGTCATCAATAATGACCCCAAGGTTTATTGCTGTTTTGGATGGAACAAGAGATAAAGAGTCAATATTGATATCGATGTTGTGGTGGATGACCTGTTTGGCTGGGAAGACCATCAGTTCTGTTTTGGCCAGGTTCAGCTGAAGGTGTTGGTATTTCATCCATGTGGATATATCAGCAAGACAGTCCGAGATCCGCACCGAAATAGTGTTGTCCTCAGGAGGGAAAGACAGAACCAGTTGAGTATCATCGGCATAACAGTCATAGGAAAAACCATGTGAGCGGTTGCTAGGGCCCAGCGAGGTGGTGTAAATGGCAAAGAGAAGTGGTCCCATCCTTGGGGCACCCCAATTACCTGCAAAACGCAACAGCTTCATTATGACGAGTACACAAGCAGCTGCTGTCCCATTTGTCATAACTTTTGGCTATAATACCTTCACACAATACAAACAAAATAACCACTAAATGTAACTGTAACGTCTGCGGTATCAACATAAAGGAACCTGGATCGACCCAATCAAATTTTGTCAGGCACCTGCAAATGCACCCAGATAGGTCAATCACATGGTAGTGTAATAGTTAATGTTAGCGTCTCTTGATGATTGATAGCAAACATGTTCAGCTCAGCTATCTAATGGTAGCTTGCTTCTAACTTTGCTGCTAAGGGGGTTAGTCTAACTTGATTAGATTTGCGCTCGCTGAATATTTCGAAAAGATGATTGAGTGTATGTTTGCCTCTCACACTTCTCACACAAGTGAGTCCTTTCACGTCACGTCAGTGTCATACAAAATGCAACTCCTATTGTCTTTTTTTTTAACCAAGATTTAATATTTAATCATGTAGCCGATATTTAATAATATCCTGGAAGTCTTTTTCACTCACAATAATTTATCAAAATATCAGATAGGTGTTTCCAACTAAATGAATATTATTTTCTAGCAAGTAGAATTTTATGTCATTGACAACAATTTCAATTTGGCAAGGCTCCAAGTGATTGTTGAAAAATATTGTAGCAAGATGCAGAAAATCAGTTGAGACGGGACAGAACAGCAACAACTACAACCCGTTGAAAAAGAGTGGGACAATCTTACATGCAACATAAATAAGACATCAAAGACATTTCAGATTTTTCCACTCTGGCTTGGTGGCTTATACGGTTTTACACTCACGTTTTCCCTTTCAACAAACTTAATCAATCCCCACCAATTTAGACAACTAGTTTTTAAAAACCATTTGCATTTTAGGACTCACATAATGAATAGATACTTAGATTTTTGGGGGATTACATAGAAGACAATTGTATTTGCAGAAGACATATTGCATTTTGAACTCCTAAGATATACCTATGGCACGCTCAAAGCAGATTGGATGGCATGCAGCAGACCATAGAACGCTCATTGCAACTAAGAGACTTGACTTGGACTTGGACTCGAAAAAATAGTTTCCCTGCATAGTCTTCAACATGGTTTAGTGCAGTGTTCATTCCTACATTCTTATTGGTATGCTACTTACTCATCTTTGTTCTCCAGCATCTAATAAAGATGTGTTCCTGTAACTTTAAGACATTGCAATTGTTTTCTTGAATTGACCTACAGTAAACAAATCAATGAAAATCCAATTGAAATCGAAGGCCATGTCACTGTAAGGTGTACTTGGACTTCATCTAACAGATGAGAAAATCATCTTTCCTTTGAAACCGTGGTAGTGTCACTCAGCAATATGCAAGTACAGATTCTTCCACAAGTTGCATAACTCGTATCTACAGAAGTGAAATGCTAACCCTAAATAGCATTTCACAGCTGCTGGGCATCTAAAAAAGAGACTGGAATTACAGAAAATCAAGTTTGTAAAGGCCACAGAATGTTTCCACAAGTAGGCTATACTCAAAGTCAACTGAAACAGCCTGTGTCAAGTCCGATGGCAGCAACAACATCACCTTGATCCAATTTCTCGATGGCTGAGGTTAGCTATTTTACGAAAGGAAAAAACAACCTATTGCCTGTCCAAATAATATCACTTTTGCCTTGTATATTCATGACCCGTATCTACTTAATTTAAAAGCCAAGTATTTTTGGCTGGGTTCAGGCCAAATGTTCCATGAGCCTTCTGTTGCAACTCCTCACCAACATGTGCATGTGGCATTTCCTGTTTACCGGTGGCACCTGTGGGGTGCTCAGGTTGATCCAGCTTTGCAAAATGGAGCGATGTGGTTCTTTAACAAAACTTTCCCAAGTTTTTAGTCTCAAGAATGTATGACTTCATAATCTCAGAGAACATGGTTTGAAACCTAGTAAATATTTGGAATATTACCACCCTCTCTCCTCCATAAATTTGAACCTACAAATGGCCCCATTACTAAAAATAATTAAGTCCCAGCAATGATCTGCCCTGGACTCCATTGCATTAGTAACTGCTAGAATTTGAGAATCAAAGCAATCCAGAGTTCTAGTTTACTTGATGCTTAAACCAGGTGGGTGTTCCTAGTGATCTAAAATGTAACGCATGCTCAGACAACAGCACTGCCCAGGACAGGAAGACACTACAACAGTCATGCATTGCTCACGTTTATCGCAACAGATTGTCCAGTTCTAATCTACGGGGATGGAGACGAGCAAAGCAATCAAGCACTTCGTCCAGGTCTACCTCAGTGTCGTAGTGGATATGAAGGAGCGCTAGGTTAGAAAGCTGGCTGTTTCCCATCGAAGCTCTCATGTAGTTGTTCAGCCTTCGTAACGCACTTGCGCTCCTTTCACACTCACATGACGTAACAGGGATAGTGCACAAGGGGGTGCAACCAAGGGGGTGCAACGGCAGACTCTTGAACGTCCGCAAAGGAGGCCATTTTAAGGATGGTATTGCTTCCGGGAGGGATCAGTGGTACGTTAGGTAACGTCAATGATCTTCACAATCGTTTACACTCTTATCTCGCGGAAATTTTTACGGATTTACAAATGACTAGATTTACAATCGTTATTACCTTGGTAATAATTCTGGATGCTTGAACATGTTGAAATGTGCAGCTTAATTGTGCATCACGGCTATTGTGTATCAGTCACTTTACATCAATTGGCGAGGCATAATTGTTCTTTCTTTTCAATATAACTTAAGTTGCACATAATAAAACTGAAGTTGCACATGATTTCCAATCGGGTTGGTTTGTTAAACATCTACATTATGATTTCGACAGGAAATTGCTGACTTTATTGCCAATGAAGATGCCATCATTTTGTGCAGCCTGCTCTATTGAACGCTCCCTTGAAACGAGACCTGTCAATGTTATTTTCATATGAAAACCCATGTTTATAATTCTTCATAAGTATGTAGTCCTATAAGAAATATCTTACGTTTATAACAAACCAACCTGTTTGAAAATCGGTTGAAAATTGAGCAAGTTCTGGTTATTTAAAAAGTACCACTACCAACACAATGTTAAGGGGGAGTGAGCTATACCGTCCTCAAAATGGCCGAAATGTGCGGACATTCGACTCCGTCGGCCAGAAACGCAGGCAGGATATCTAGCCTTTATATACATATCTATGGGTGCAACGGCAGACTCTTGAACGTCCGCAAAGGAGGCCATTTTAAGGATGGTATTGCTTCCGGGAGGGATCAGTGGTACGTTAGGTAACGTCAATGATCTTCACAATCGTTTACACTCTTATCTCGCGGAAATTTTTACGGATTTACAAATGACTAGATTTACAATCGTTATTACCTTGGTAATAATTCTGGATGCTTGAACATGTTGAAATGTGCAGCTTAATTGTGCATCACGGCTATTGTGTATCAGTCACTTTACATCAATTGGCGAGGCATAATTGTTCTTTCTTTTCAATATAACTTAAGTTGCACATAATAAAACTGAAGTTGCACATGATTTCCAATCGGGTTGGTTTGTTAAACATCTACATTATGATTTCGACAGGAAATTGCTGACTTTATTGCCAATGAAGATGCCATCATTTTGTGCAGCCTGCTCTATTGAACGCTCCCTTGAAACGAGACCTGTCAATGTTATTTTCATATGAAAACCCATGTTTATAATTCTTCATAAGTATGTAGTCCTATAAGAAATATCTTACGTTTATAACAAACCAACCTGTTTGAAAATCGGTTGAAAATTGAGCAAGTTCTGGTTATTTAAAAAGTACCACTACCAACACAATGTTAAGGGGGAGTGAGCTATACCGTCCTCAAAATGGCCGAAATGTGCGGACATTCGACTCCGTCGGCCAGAAACGCAGGCAGGATATCTAGCCTTTATATACATATCTATGGGTGCAACGGCGGACTCTTGAATGTCCGCACAGGAGGCCATTTTAAGGACGGTATAGCTTCCGGGAGGGATCAGTGATACGTTAGGTAACGTCAGTGATCTTCACATTCGTTTACACTCTTATCTCGCGGAAATCTTGACGGATTTACAAATTACTTGATTTACAAACGTCATTACCTTGGTAATAATTCTCGATGCTTGAACATGTTGAAATGTGCAGCTTTATTGTGTATCACGGCTATTGTGTTTCAATCATTTTACATCAATTGGCGAGGCATAATTGTTCTTTCTTTTCAATACAACTTAAGTTGCACATAATAAAACTGAAGTTGCACATGATTTCCAATCGGGTTGGTTTGTTAAACATCTACATTATGATTTCGACAGGAAATTGCTGACTTTATTGCCAATGAAGATGCCAGAAGTTTGTGCAGTCTGTTCTATTAAACGTTCCCTTGAAACGAGATCCCGTGGGATCACCTGTATTTTATTATATCAGTAATATTGCTTTAAAAAAGGTGATAATAAAAGTATACATTCATCTCCTGTTGCCATTCTGTATGCTGAATTTTAGTAGCCTATTGATTTTACATAAATAGCTTGTGCATGTGTATTTATGGCACCTATCTGAGCAAGCTATTCCGTCTCAAAATGGCCGAATTGTGCGGACATTTGACTCCGTCGGCCAGCAACGCGGGCAACTTATCTAGCCTTTATCTAAGATATCTATGGGTGCAACGACGAACTCTTGAATGTCCGCAGAGGAGGCCATTTTAAGGACGGTATAGCTTCCGGAAGGGATCAGTGGTACGTTAGGTAAAGTCAGTGATCTTCACAATCGTTTACACCCTTACCTCGCGGAAATCTTGACGGATTTACAAATTACTTGATTTACAAACGTCATTACCTTGGTAATAATTCTCGTTAGTAACGTTAACTAATGCATTACGGAAATTAGGCAGCTACCTTTAAATTCGAATGCACTCTTGATGTAAGTAACGTGAATAAGCTATAAATAACATGAACCTTGGATATATTTATATTTTTACCGAGCTTACTGTTCACTGGGTCTTAATACTTAACAGTTATTCTTTGTAAAGGCTGCTGTTAATGTATCGACTTCATATTGTACAACAGGTGTGCTTACAACTAGATATAGCAGCTTAGCAAGTCTATGGAAGACAGGGGTAACTAAATGCTTGTCTTTGTGACGCGTCATACACGCTAGTATTCAGTTAGAATTTTAATGACTTAGCAATACGACGTCACTAGACGCTACTATGACATATGTCATTGCTGCCCTTTGGAAGAAAGGAACACAATACAGTACCATTTGAGAATACATGCAGCACTGGTAGGTAGCGATTTTTGTCTCTTTCAAATCAAATTAACTTAATTCAAACTGGCTCTACCAATATCAGACATCCCAACCTGCAAAAAGTCATTTCAGGGAGGTATTCCCCCCCTAGGCCTACGTATTTCTGTTGTGGTCCCTAAAAGTTATAAAAGCATAATATCATTCTATAGGCTATAGCCCTATGCAATTCTTTTTTTAAATATGTAGATTACTTTTACTATGTATTATATGCTGCTAATACTATCCTATTTATGTTAACTGCTTTTATTTGTATTCCATTGCAACTTAAAAACAAGTCTAAGGAGCTTGTTTTTATGTAGCCCTGGCAACTAGCCGGCATGAATAATATGCACATGAAATGAAACTTGTTGAACTCATAGTCCGTTTCCTTGTGTAATTTCGTTCAATTTTTGGGGGGATTATGAAAACTATATATTTTTGGAAACCTTAGAGTATGAAGAATCAGAAAATCTTTGGTTGACAATTTTCCAAGGTCAATATGGTGTCCATCTTGGATTTTCAAAATGGCCGCCTTCAAATACTATTTTTTTTATCTCACATCTCCAGGATTACCTATAATTTTATTTCTAGCAGTCAAATTGTTATGATGGAATCATGTAAAATAGATTTAGATGATCATTGACCCATATTAGGGTTTTTGTTTTAAATCACTTTGTTTTATACTGCCAAATAGCTGCGTTAATGTTATTTTGTTGTTGTTGTTTATTTGTTTTACCCACCACCACCCCCCCTCATAGGAGGACATCTTTATTTCATTATATTTATTTATTATGTTGTGCTTTTTTGTGTTTTATTTATTTATTTATTTTATACATTTGCCCCCCCCCGATTGGAAGACTTCTATTGTTTTTCATTAAAAGATATAACAGACATAACTTCAAAACAAGAGAAAATAAAATCTCAATCTAAACTACCACCACCCCAACCTTCCTCCTATGTACCAACTTGCCCCTTCCCCTACTCCTATTCATCCAAAGCATCAAAGTTTGCACATCCCTATCATCCTCGCTGTCATCATCACTGTCACTGAGAAGTGTTATATTCTGAGAATCATCATCATTCTGGCAGTCTGTTCCACACTGACATAGCTCAGTGCACGGTAGTCCATGTGATTTCCATGAACACTTGTGGGAAGCACAATCTTTTTTGCACTGACATCTGACCATCTCAATGATGGCTTAAGGAGCAGGGAGACACTTTGTTGTGATTGGTCTCAGCTGGCTATCTCCGTCATTGAAATATCCATTCAGTAATGGGTCAAGGAACTCCTGGTGTGCAATATCTGCCTGTCCCCATACTCTGGCCTGAACATGGGCTCTCAGGACATGTTCCTTCAGAGCAGCACATGTGGGTGGAAGCTTGTCACTCTCTGCCATGTGCTTGCAGAAAAGATACCATCTCAATTCTGGGATATTGTCAATCTCAACCCCCTTTGGTAAGTATGCAGCACATACAAACTTGGCCAAAGTAGATAGCTGATCCTCTGTTACTTCACTTTTTTGTGAAAGCATCTGTAGAGCATTGAGGACACAATCATCTGCTTTCAAGTAGATGTTGAACCAAGTGGTCTTTCCTATTCCAGAAAAACGCCCAGTGTTGTCTGCTCCTGTGAATGCATGAAATGCAGGTAAAGACTTTGCATGGTCTGCACCTAGAGCTGTCCAAATTGGTTCCACTTGCAGAATCCCAGATGTCATTGAAATACAAGTATCTTTCAACAGACTCTTATAGTTTGCTATGACCAGTAATAGAACATCAGTGTCAGGAGAGAAGAACATCAGCTTTGCATCAGGGGGGTTGCGATGTGATGCCAAAACTGCATGATGAATCAACAAGGTGTCTGCTTCTTCATGGTTGTTCCTTTCAAAGTGCAGTTGGGTGTTGCTACTTGAGTGTCCTGCAGCAGAGGATATGATGATCTTGGGGGAGTTGTTACTGTATACAATGGTTTTTGATGCCAGATACTCTGTGAGATCTGCCTTTGTCTGGTCATGGGATAGTAAACGGCTCATCGGAATGTTCTTGATGTTTGTATCATCTCTAATTTGGTACTGGATAGGGTCATTTCCTCGTCTTCTTTTCTGCCTTGTGATATGCTTCAAAGAATCAGCCTTGTATGTGTCAAATAACAGAATGACCTCATCATAGTCTCTGGTTAGAGTCATTAGTCTGTCATAGAACCACTCACTCAGATCTTTGACTGTGCCTAAAGTTGCTGGCTTTGTCAACTTTTGAACAACCACCATGCCATCTACAAGGGCAATTTTGCGAGTGGGATGAGCATTTTGAATAGAACCATGAAATTCTATGTCCTCACGTGCAGGTTGTGGTTGCACCTCATTGTCTTTGTATTCCTTTGCAAAACTTTCCAAAAGATGTATCAATTTAAATTTGTCTGAGCATGGAAGTATCCCCACTGGGGGCAAAGAGAGCTTGTGGTGTTTGCGTGAACTCATAGTTGCCCACAGCCTGCTTTTGGTCAACATGTCTGTTTGACCTGGCTGTTTGACCTCTTTGACATAGTCCTCATACAATTGCTGTCCATTCTCATCAACACTCAATATTTGTGATACAAATTGTTGTGGGACATAGGCATGTGTGATCATGTTGTACAAGTCATCAATTTTTGAATGAAAATTCCGAGAAACTGGGGACCTGTTTAAAATGATATACGGTGAATTTGTATTAAAGACCCTTTGAACTATCTAAAAGTGCTGTATAACAACTTTTCCTAAAAAATATTTATCTCAGACTTACTTTAATTTCAACTCAGCAAAATATCAGCAAATAAGCCTATGGCGTTTTTAGTGTAATAGTACACCATTTCCAAGACCCAAAATGACTACATTAATGACTTCTGAAAATTGTCAACCAAAGATTTTCTGATTCTTCAGTCTGTAAGGATTCCAAAAATACATAGTTTTACAAATCCCCCCAAAAATTGAACGAACGAATTGGTCTGAACATAGTGTCTTTGACTATCACCTCAACATTTTACAGTAATTTAACCCACCATGGGCAATGCTGAAATCACTGTTACAGATAGTACAGCGTGCAAGACTGTCATTGTGATTTACTTTTATAAGACAGGGGAACATCTTTGTATCGCTCTCCCAGTGCCATGGTGCCCCTGTTCCTAGATACACTGAACTGATTAATTCGGTTCGGGAGAAGAGATAAAAGCCCGCCCACACTGAAAATTGATTGGTTGACTTACCGAATCAGGACGCTACTGAGGCACACACGCAAAGTCTCGAGGTCCCTCTCCCTCTCTGTCGTGCGCGCTCTACACAGATGCTAACGCGGTTTTGAGCACGTCTGTCTCGTGTGCGCGGTCTTGCTCGCTCGCTCTAGATTCCGGGAGATTTTAAGTAATTTGGGGGCATCAGGGAGACGTTATCAATATGCGGGAGCTGTGGCGTGCACACATAGACACTAGGTGGTGGTAACGCACCAGGACTTTTGCCCTTTATCAACGAAAATGCCCTTTTGAAACTTTTTTTGAAACTTTTTATATATATATTATTAACATTTTACTGAGGTTGGTTTTGAAATGATCTTTTAAAAACCTAAGCGATTAAAAACGACTGAAACAATGCCCAAAAATGAGCCACGTCCCCCTTTCACAGACCAGACTCAATTCTCTTCCTTTGTCACGTGCACTCGCGCTGGCACGCGCAGGGCACCACATGCGCTTCAGTAAACAGAAGCGTCTCCAGCATAGCAGGCACGGTCGCAGACCGGCATCTTCTCCCGTGTTCCCATCAGCCAGGTAACATACAGATCAAGTAAAATCGTATAGTTTGCCCTGTTATATAGGTATACGTTTTCTGTTGTATAGGTTTTGTCAGGCAACATAAATTAACACATATATTTAAAAAAAAAAACGGGAAGTGTCCTTCTCTTCCCCCCTGAGCACCTGCCCCCCAAAATGTCTGTGCACGCCACTGTGCGGGAGACTCCCGGAACTTCTGGGAGACTTGGGATGTCTGCAATATTTAATAGCATACTGTTCTTCTAACATTTTACAAGATGAACCCTAATTAGTATTGAAGGTCAGACTAAACAACTATTTCCATTACAAGTCATTTATTTAATTGCCACTTGTGTGAAGTAATTAAAAGCAGGAGAGGTGTGGTAATATTTTCTTGTTCTTGCTGCTAGCTCTAACCAGTAGTAGTATTTTAAAACATGGTCTTCTTTGAAGTATACTTTACAAACAAAGAAACAAAGTGCTAAGTAAATATTACCTTTTAAAAATCAATTAAAAGCAGGAGAGGTGTGATAATATTTTCTTGTTCTTGCTGCTATCTCTAACCAGTAGTAGTATTTTAAAACATGGTCTTCTTTGAAGTATACTTTACAAACAAAGAAAAAAAGTGCTAAGTAAATATTACCTTTTAAAAATCAAGTGTTATATAATTGTTTAATTTATGCTATGCTTCATTTAGATATCTATGCATTTGAAGGCAACGTAGAATTATATAGAAATCTGAAATAAATTACAATTTACTGTTATTATTGGTTATTGGACACATTTTTATTTATTTTTTTAAAGCCAATTAGAAATGAAATACACAAATACATAGCTGGTTTAGAACAATCTATCTATAAATCCAGGAATCTCTGTGTGTCAGTCTGTCTAGGGCGTATCTCCCTGACAGTAGTTACGTTAGTTATGAGATTTCGCATGTAGCTTACGCATGTCATGAACCTGTGCATCCTTGATTTAGAAGATTTTTGAATCTATAGTTCGCGAGATATTTGTATTTTACCGTTTGCCGTAGGCACTATGGGTTATCGTTTCCCGTAGCAAGTCCCACCGATTGTGCACCGAAATGACGTCACAATCAAACAAGCTACGTCACGATCAGAACCTATAAAAGCGGATGGTCAAACTCGATTGTCAGTTTTTGCAACAAGACAATTAGCTAAGTGGCTTATTATTTACACATACTGGAACAAGAAAACACAGACTACATACGGCAGTGAAACAAGGTGAGTTTCCTATAGATCAAACATGGTCTGAATGGAAACCATATGGGACCATCATACCTTTCAGAGTAGTCTGTCTAGGGCGTATCTCCCTGACGGTAGTTAGGCTACGTTAGTTATGAGATTTTGCATGTAGCTTACGCATGTCATGAACCTGTGCATCCTTGATTTTGAAGATTTTTGAATGTATAGTTCGCGAGATATTTGTATTTTACCGTTTGCCGTGCATTGAAATGCATTGGGTTTAGCGACGCGATTTCTAAACCCAATGCATTTCAACGGCAGCCAATCCATTGTGACGTAGACCAGCGATTTGGGCGTAAAATTGCCTATTCATAACATTACTTTTATTTTGATTAAACGCACACTTAAAGCTGAGCCAACCAGACAAGACTAGACTACACACTGTAGATCTGATATCAGATCAACTTCAGAGATGTATACACACACACACACGCAGACCGTTTTTTATTAACCATACCAGCGGTATTGATGTGATAAATAATTGTAACATACTGTAGCCTAGGTATAGCCTACTTGTTTGTGCCCTTGCATAGCAAACGTGCATTCGGACGTTAGCTGGCAACTATGTCAGTCAGTCAAACAAACTGCTACGCGTTGCGTCTTTGAAGCGTTTTTTTAGGTGCGCTTAAAAGTTGAACTATTCTCAACTTTCCAGCGCAAGGCAGGGAAGCGCACCGCTTCTGTTTTGGCCGCTGCACTTTGCCAAGGCGTTACTGAAGCGTTTCTGCCTGAAAAAAGACGCGTATGTGTATCTGAGCCCTTAGCAGTATAGAGTTTTATATAGAAGTACCTCTATACTCTTTGGTTTTATGTGCAAGAGTTTGCACTGCGCCTTGTGCATAGGAGTTTGTAAAATGGTAAAGGATGTAACATTTATCTCCAGGACTAGCTGCAGTACAGATAAAACGAATGCAACTTACCTGAACATGTTTGCGAAGGTTCGATGTGGAGTTTTTGAACGCTATGAAATGACAACAATGCTGCGACCACTGATCTCAAAAAGAACTTTCTTTTTGAGATCAGTGGCTGCGACCTGTGGAGGGCGCGTCGATAACGCATAGCTAACTGACCTCTCCGTTTTTACCCTCTGGTTGCCGTGTGCTTGTATTCCAGTAAACAAAGATATGTGTACTTTTATCACAATACTCATTTTAATGAAAGCACAATGGAAATGTAACGGAGTAAAGAGTAGAATTCTAGTTCAAATATTTACTCGAGTAAGAGTAAAAGTGCAGACTTTATAAGGAACGCAAAAAGTACTCGTTACCTGAAAAATTTACTTTTTTACTCATTTGTGTTCCTTGTAGCGTTACTACCCACCACTGAAGGACATTTATTAGCTTACGATCTGTCTGAGAGTGGGCTGTCAAAGCTAGCATCATCGAAGTCATACAGTACAGTAGGCTACATACATTCATTACAATTAACCTACATTTGAGTCCAACGGCATGACCATTCTTACCCTACATTCTTACCCACACACTAGCCTACTTCAGTGTAACCTGTACCTATGTGGAGTGCAAATATGTCTTGCTATTACACTACCCAACAGCTCTACGTCTGCTAACACAACAGAATGCATAATTCCTACGGGCACTGCACTAGTATATTTAAAGCAAAATGCCCCCAAAAAAGTGTGTAGAACTTGATAGTAACTTAAGCAATGTCAGTCAGAAAGCTGTCTCACAGCATTCATTATGTGAGGTCGATATGATGATGATTGAAGTAGGCTATAGAAGTATAGAAAAACATCCGATCTTTAATTTACATGAATGTACTACTCAGAGACACGTAGGCCTACAAAACAATATGGACACAAACAATGCAAAACAAACTTAGGGATACAAACAGTGGCGCACACGATGCCCAGCTTCATCCAGCCTCACTCCACACGTCTCCAAGGTAGTAAAACGCTACAGCACTCAGTGCAGGCTTGGATCTTACACACATAAACACACACACTTTCGATTAGCCTACTCCGCTGGGTGTAGCTTTCACGAACCCAAGCACACCACAGACAAAAGGCAACTCTGCCGATAGCTTCCCTGCTGGGGCTATTGATAGTTTTCAGCTGACGTCAGAATGACCAGCTGGAGGGCAAAAAGGACGTTCCAAAGCTATTTAACACGGGAGTTAATACAGGAACCACCCACCTTTCAAGCTCTTTTAATATAAGTTAGTAAAATGCCAGACAGCTGTTGTTCGGTTGGCTGTTTAAATCGGCGAGGAGACAACCCCGGATTTAGTTTTTAATCGCATTTAAAACCCGCTACCGCTCCTGCCAGCTGATACAAGAAGTGTTTATTTCGCCGTGGCTGCCAGCTGATTGTATGCGCCTTCTGGTTCAACTTTTCTCGGACACACAGTAAACTGTAGACTTACTTTTGGAGCTGGAAATAAAAGCAGTCACCCTGTTCTGGTCGCCTAATTTGTCAGAATAACTACCTAAAATGGGAACAAATCAAGTAATAAAGACAAGAAACAAAGCATCAAAACGATTCAAATGGGATTACCCAGCTGCTGATCTACCTTAGTACCTAAGCAAGCAAGTAGGTTAGGCTAGTGTATTTTGTCATTCAACTAGTAATACTACAATGTCAGTAGAAAATATATGGGAAGATCATTTAAGTTGTCATTCGCCAGACAAGGTTTTCGTACTGGTTTAAACTAGGGAATTGTTTCAAAATATAACGAACATCGTTGGGTAGGCTAACGGCTGCTAGCTTACAGCAGGTACCTCGCTAGCTGGTACCTAGCTAACAAATGGCATTTATCTTTGCTCTTATTATGAAGATGGGTTTTAGCTTTCACCTTCCAGACGACATCGTTGTGAACCCAACCACTTCTGAAAATTAAATAACTATCTGTGCTTCTGTAGGCTTTCTGTTTCTTTCTGTGAGATGTGTATGGGGACGGATTTTCTATTAGATAGATGTAAATATCTCCACACTGGAGCTTAGACAGGGACTGTGGGGAGGTTAACGAAATAAAAATGTCAGGACACCTGCAATAAGTGTATCACAAGTTCCTAATTTGTTTTCCCTTGTGAATATTTCTGTCTGGCTATAGTGGTATGGTCTGTGGTTGATGGCAATCGTATTTGAGTAGGCACTGCTCGGCGTTTTTCACTGTTTCTCGCTGTTTCGCTGTTCTTTTTGCCCGTCAGCTAACAATTGTTGTGACGTCACTGAAAACTATCAATATCCAGGTGCACTAATCAGCGTGTCTCCCCCTTGACCCTACCCCGTCACCAGTAGGATACCCACGATACGTCACTAATGCGACACACCTCCACTATGCCACAATTATATGAAATTAAATGTGCTTTATTTGGCAGAGGCCTTCAAATGAAACAACTTACATACGTTACAACATGAGGAAATCTGTTATTCTGCTAAAAATACGTAAGGCATCAAATTAGTTTCAACCTCAACAGCCACTAAAATACTGCCAATCAGTTGATACATATACAAATCCAGGGTGCAAATGCTGTATGCAGAGACAGGCAAAGACAAAAAGTAATCACAATCTAGCACACATGTTTATGGAAAAAAACAGAATGTGTCAGACGAAAGTCCTTTTTCAGCTGTACAAGCCAGGTGCAACTTTGGTTTCCATGACAACAAACTAGTATATCCATAGAAACCATTGTTTCGTTCTTTTTTTGGGCATTGAAAAGGGAGTCGCATAAAAAAGTTATTTCCCACACTTAACTTATGACAAATATGTCGCTAACTGTCTCTTACACTTTGCACTTTGCTCCAAATTTGCCAGGAACTGCCAGCTATAGGCAAGCAATTCCAAATTTGAATGTCCCACTATGTTTTCGAAACCTCCTGACACAATTTTAACTGCTGGGTTTCTGGTCCTGGCCCACAACCAAAGATAAGGTGCTTTCCCACTGCACGCACCTTTGTGCGTGGAGAAATAAATACCTATACTGGAGGTAGGTGCTTAATGTGTGGCCCCAAAACTGCTAGTTGGGGTTTGCAGAGATCGTCGACGCTTATTGGTTACACCCGATCTGAGTAGAACACAACAACAAGCACCTTTTTTTGCATCATTGAGAATTTAATTTGGTTCAAAACCCATCTTCCTTTTAGAACTTATACAGTGAGTCGTTTGATCATGTTGATGGGAAGATAGTATACGACTGCTTGACATTTTTTTTATATATATACCTGTGACGTCATAGAAGGTGATAAAATTAATTATGTAGAGAAAGCTGTTTCTTTTACATTCACGTATATGGAAGATAGAGGTAGCCAGAGCCATGTAACCATGTAGATGTAGACATGGCCCTGAGGGTAGCTTTGGTGTGTATTTATGACGCGTTATAGACTGTCTGTCTCTCTGAGTTAGATAAATATTCATCCAGTTAGAACTTTAATGATGTAACAATAAGATGTTGGTAGAGGCTACTATGACATCACATCATTGCTGCCCTTTGTCAAAAGGGGAACACAATACAGTACCATTTCATAATACATTCAGCACTGGTAAGTACAATTTTTTGTCTCTTTGAAATCAGATTGGATTTACTTCATTTAAAACCAGCCAGAGTATTCTTTACTAGTCATTGAATACAGCAAAATTAATTATACTTAAGGAGTTATCATGTTGACCTTACTGTCGCTAAAGGAACACAATCAAAATGTCTGCTGAAATGTAGGTTTTGGTGTGGGCAGTGTTGGTTTAGTGATCTTATATTGGCACTGCAACTAGGGATTTTTTGTGCTTGGACTTGATCGCGATCGAAGAGCAATGGCTACGTAAGCGTGTTGGTATGGTAGTTCCTGCACCATGGTGAAAAGCCATAAGACAAAAAGGACTGAGAAGTGGGACGTTCCTATAAATGTTCGAGCCACTAAAAGGTCCCCCTAGTTTCTGCAGTGGAAAGGCACCTTTAGTCAAACGGATATATATCTGAATGTGGTGTTAGTGGTGTTTTAACATAAAAGGTAAGAGTACCTCTACACACCCATGATTGTTAAGCTCTATTTAACTCCTTTCTTTCCGCAGTTTCTGTTCATCCATCTGACACATAAGAAAGTGACATGATGGATAACAGTAGCGGTGAGGTGTCATGGCAGGAAGGGTTGGAGACAGGACTGTTACGGGAGCGAAGCAGACTTGATGATGAACCTGAGGCTGAACATCGCCTTTTAAAGCAGGAAGTGTCTGCTTGCTTGCTGGATTTTAAAAGAGAAGTAATGGACAGGGAACAACGCAGATCACCTCAAGAGTTTCAGCAAATAAAACTGAAACCAGATGAGAAGACATGTGAATGCACTGGTAAAGGTGTGCCCCTGGACATGATGGCTAAAATGCTAACCAGCAAAGATGATGTTGCTGAAAGGAGAACAAGAAAAAATACGGAACAGGATTGGATTAAAATAAAAAATATGTTGTTGGACAGTTGGAAAGAGCAGAGAGAACGTGGGCTTCCAAATGAAAAGAACATCATGCTAACCACGGATGAGCCTAAAGTAGTGAAAGAGCCTCAAAGGAAAAAAAATACGAAACAGGATTGGATTAAAATAAAAAATATGTTGTTGGACAGTTGGAAAGAGCAGAGAGAACGTGGGCTTCCAAATGAAAAGAACATCATGCTAATCACGGATAAGCCTAAAGTAGTGAAAGAGCCTCAAAGGAAAGACCTTCAAGCAAAGTTTTATGAGGACAAGGAGGATGACAGGAGATGGTTGGAAACCTTTCAACCTTTGATGGCTATGGAAATGAAAGAATGGATGACCGGAGAATTGGACAGCATAAAACAAGACCTGAGAAGAGAGATGGAGGAGCGGGACAGAGCTAGACGGACAGAGGAGAATCTTTACCTTGAAAAATATGTCCTTGTGAAGCAGGAGATTACATTCCTGGAAAAACAAGTAAAGTTATCTCAACAACAGATGGCTTTTTTCAAGACCACAAATGAGGAATTGATTCAGAAGGTGAGAAAACTGGAGACAGAGATTCTAGTGAAACAAGAGCGGGGAAATTGGAGGGAAATGCAGCTACTGGAGAGAGAGATGATGAAACCAAACAGAATGGTGGAATATTACAGGGAGAAATATGGAAAGGAGAGGTATTTGGCTAATGACCTAAAACGATTTGAGGAATTGGCAAGCAAATCATTTAACGAAGCTGTATATGGCACAGACATTGATGATATGGAGATTACAGAGGAGAGTCAAAAGGTTGTGGTTGAGGACCAGAGGGACATTTTTGTTTCAAAATCTGTGGGTGACATTGAAAATGAAGACGGTCTTAACATTAATTCAGTTAGATTGGAAGAGGAAGAAATAGTAAAAATTGATGTGGAAAGACCAAGAATGTTGGAGGAAGAAAGGAAAGGGGTGGAAGAGGAAATAAGAATATTGGAAAATATGAGAAAAAGGTTTGAGAATAGAAAAATACTCCAAAAAGAACAATGTGCGGAAGATGAAGAGACAATGGTCATAGAAAAGAAACACTTCATACACCATATGCATACTGGGGGAGATGAGATTAAAGAGATGATCCCAAAAGATTTGAATGAATACCGAGAGGACATTCCTGTGATCGAATCTGATTTAAGTGACCCAGATACTGAGGATGATATTTCTCTGAAGGACACTGAGACCATCTCTGCATACTCCCAAGACATCTCTATTCACAAGCCAACACTGGACGAGAGGGATGAGAAGGAGGAAGAGAAAAATAAACTTGAGGAAGAGAGAAAAAAAATGGATGAGCAAGAAAGGAAATGGGTAGAAGAAGAAATAAGAAAAGGAGAGATGATCAGAATGGAAGAGCAAAGGAAGAGAGAGGAAGAAAAGAGATTAGAGGAGAATAGAAAAAAGCTGGACAAAGAACAAAAATGTTTGAGAGAGGAAGAGAAAATTGCCATTGGAAAGAAAGACCTGACACGCCATCTCCATGAACTCACCCAAGCAGTGGAGAAAGGGCCAACTCCTGATGAAGCTGCAAACTGGACAAACACAGAGGAAGTAAAGATTGAAGAGATAATCCAAAGAGATGTGACTCAGTACCAAGAGGACATTCCTGTGGTCAAATCTGATATAAGTGACCCAGAAACTGAGGATGATATTTCTCTGAAGGACACTGAGACCATCTATGCATACTCCCAAGACATCACTATTCCCAAGCCAACACTGGACGAGAGGGATGAGAAGGAGGAAGAGAAAAATATACTAGAGGAAGAGAGAAATAAGATGGAGGAGCAAGAAAGAAAATGGGTAGAAGAAGAAATAAGAAAGGGAGAGATGATTAGAATGGATGAGCAAAGGAAGAGAGAGGAAGAGAAAATAATGGTGAAGGAGAAGAGAAAGCCAGATGCGGTGAGGTTGGAGATGAACAGAGAGCAAATGGAGGAAGAGAAAAAGATGATGGTTGCAAGAAAAGAGAGAAACAATCTGTTAAGGCGATTGGAGGAAGAGAGAATGAGTGCCCTGAAAGAAAAGGATACAATCAGAGCAGGCACTATAGATGGGGAACCCTTTTATTCAGAAGAGGAACACTCAGAGGGTTTTCACCTGCCAGCCTCTGAGAAGTTTGAGGATTCATGTAAGATCCAGAAAGCTCAAAAGATCCAGATTGAGGACATTGACCACGACTCTGAGGACAGCATGGTTGAAGAACTGTGCCAAGATGATCAGAGTGACATTGACATTGAGACGGAAAAAGAGAGAGACATTCTGTTTTGGCAAATCGAAGAGGAGAAGCAACAAGCAAAGAGAGAAATGCTGGCAGACATTTGGGCAGAGGTGATGGATGGGGAACCCTTCTATTCAGAAGAGGAATACTCAGATGGTTTCGACCTGCCAGCCTCTGAGAAGTTTGAGGATTCATGTAAGATCCAGAAAGCTCAAAAGATCCAGATTGAGGACATTGACCACGACTCTGAGGACAGCATAGTTGAAGAGCTGAGCCAAGATGATCAGAGTGACATTGACATTGAGACGGAAAAAGAGAGAGACATTCTGTTTTGGCAAATCGAAGAGGAGGAGCAACAAGCAAAGAGAGAAATGCTGGCAGACATTTGGGCAGAGGCGATGGATGGGGAACCCTTCTATTCAGAAGAGGAATACTCAGATGATTTCGACCTGCCAGCCTCTGAGAAGTTGGAGGATTCATGTAACATCCAGAAAGCTCATGAGATCCAGATTGAGGACATTGACCACGACTCTGAGGACAGCATAGTCGAAGAACTGAGCCAAGATGATCAGAGTGACATTGACATTGAGACGGGTCATTTAATGGAGTTTGAAAGCAACATCAGCAGCTTCACCAATATGAGGAAACCAGAGTCAAGCGCAGCAGTCCATGAGGACCAGTCAGGGAAACTGTCAACTAAGCCAAAAGGTAATTATACTGATATGAGTATTTTTTACAACAACTTGATTAATCACAACATTTGAACATGACCCGCAAGTGGTTATGATCACTTTGAACCCACAGCTGCCTTTTATTGGTGAGCTAATTTAAAAAAAAATAACAACTGTGTTACCAGGTGCCTATGGTTGTCTTGTTGCTATGAGCTAGCTAAGGACACTTTTAAATAACGTGTTCATCATACGTTAGCAGCTGCCAGCAGTTAAGATATCTAATAATAACTAGGATATTTCATAGCCAGGTTTGTTTTCTAAGACTTCTCACACCTCTCGCAGAGATAAGTGCTCCATAGCATCCCATTAAATGCAGTCTAGTGGAATACACATCACCTGTTACTTTATCGCTATGGAAGACTGTGAGAGTATGAATGAAAGAGAGCCCCATTCAGTTAGTTACTGTATGCATTACTAACTACCAGGTGGAAAAAAATGTATTCCTGTGTATAGGACGCACCTGAGTATTAACCACAGGGCTGAATCAATGTACAAACTGTGGTTAATAGTTGGGAAATTACAGTAAAGTTAAACAGATCTCCCATCTCCTGTAGTGAGACCAAAATAATTGTGTCTGTTAAAAAGTTTGGAGCAGATTTGTTTGCGTTAAAAGGAACATCATAGACAAAATGACTTTGCTTAATGATATCCAGGTCATTTTATGTTTAGAGTTCATCAGTGATTTTCTGTTTCTCCTAATGCTCTTCCCTAAGAGATGATTGGTAGACCTGCCATGTCATTGGAACCACTTGGAAAAACACCAGCAATTCCTTCATGTATGAATTAATTAAAAGGCTGCCCACTTCTAGTGGTTCATACAATCAAAACTTTAGTTTTTAAAATATCTACTGTTTTACTGATTGATCTAATATCCTTGAAAATCTTTTATTATCCTAATAAAGATGACCAGCAGAGTGATGGTGGAAGGGTGCAAATGATAAGGAATGAGGAGCAAAGGAAATTAGAGATGGACAGAAAGAGTCTGGAGGAAGAGGAAATGACGGCTCTGAGAGATGACATTTGGACAAAAACAGTGAAAGACAGTGAAAGACACCCTGGTGAGAAAGACTTGAGACGCCCAGAGGTATGTATGGCAAAAGGCAACATCAAGGACAATGAGGACAAAGGTATGTGTGCTTTTAACAGATACAGTAGGTACTGTACATATATACGTGTGTATGTATATATGACTTAAAAAACTTCTTGACTACTTTAACTTGAAGATTACCATTACCTTTTTCATCATTAAACTATTTTCATTCTCTACAAAGAACCTATGATAAAGCTTGAAAAGACAGAACATGGAAACTCAGAGAATATACTGCTGCAGTCACCTTTACAAAACGGGACATAATGACAAATCTGATTTGACTTAACTGTGCTTGAAAATCATGCACAATGTTCACATTTATATTTAACCTTACACAGATCTCCTCTCTCCTATTCTGGGAAACATGTCACCAAAGACTCTGTCTCCTGCACGAGGTATCTTCACACTTTACTGTTGGATTGTTTTGAGTTGTGTGTACAATTATTGTATTGATTATATTAATGACTTCCTTCCTTCCAGTAGTTTTTCAGTAATTTCAGTGTGTCTTTGGCCTCCTCATAGGTATGATCGGTAGGCCTCTCGGATATCTGGAGCCACTTGGAAAAAGACCAACAGTTCCATCATGTATGAGAACTCATTTAGTCTATATACTGTATATCCCACACCCAGTGATTGACTCATTGTAGAAACTGGTGTTAAATTGTGTTTGAACCGGGTGCTGTGATATATTATTCTAGCATTAATGTACAAATTGCCTGAAGTCCCTCTCCATGTTTTGTTATCCTTTAAAAAGACATGGGCATGGACCAGCAAGATGATGCTGGTGCTAAGGCCACAAAGAAACCTAAAAAGAAGGTAAAAGACAAAAGAAGGAGAGAAATGGAGAAAATGAGAGCAAATAGTTGCGTAGAAACACTATTGGCAGGGCCTTCCTCTGACAAGAGTAACCTAGGCCCTGAGAGCACCTCAGATTCAGTACACCACGTGATGCCCCGAGAGACTGGGCCACCTGCTCATACAGAGCAGTTTGGACAGCAGTTAACACAACATGAAGGTAAATGTCATTATAAGACATTTCTATGAGACAGTAGGGCCGAGATACATCTTTTAGATCAATTTACATCTTTTTTTTGTCAATCCTCAATAGGGCTTCCCTCTCTCTCTGAGGAAAATGTGATGCCCCAAACTTTGCGCCCTTTACAAAGTATATTCCAAGGTAACTATAAACATCACTGTTCATGTGTGTTTGGGCAGATTTGTTTGTGTGTCCAACAGAAACATGTAATGGCTTTCTAGACCCTTTTAACATCATTCATGTCAGTGTCAAATGCTACAAGTTTCAATCCACTTTGTCCTTTCTTCAGATGTCACTAGGCTGCAGCCCCTTGGCAAAAAAACAGGGATGTCCCCAGGTATGACAGTACTCTGGTCATTTATAGATTCACACAGTATTGATTATGTGTTAACAGAATACTTCCTAACAATTGCTTGATTCGTTCTTTTTTCAGATTTGAATGTTTTCCGTAACAGTTGACAACCATCTACATATTTGTATGCATTTTAAAATCCTAAAAACAACAAACAATAAAAAAAAAAAGCATGAACACAAAAGTGGTTTCAGTGTCTCTTTAATCCAATATAGTGATTACACAAGCATTTTTGGGACATCCAAATGCCATTATGTGTACCTTAGATGCTTCACAGTCAGGAAATACATGAATCCTTCACTGTAAAGTGAAACGCAAAGTCAAGGAAAAGCAAGAAATCTGCATCCAGCAGTGACTTTCTCCTCTATTATGAGCTTAATAGCACATTTCCTAGCACCCGAACACCCTAGGTGGTTTTCTCACATTACTGTATCACATCAGTGTCACCACAGTGATTCTCATTAGACGCCACCCACTGTGGACCACCTGCATTCAGGCATCAGATGATATGAAAGGGCTGGGTGGATGCTAACTCAAACCTCACACTGTTTACCCCAAATATTAGCCCTTTGAAGCTAATCTACATGTTTTGCTGGTGAACCCTCGCATCCTGCACTGGCATGACAAAGTCTGTCTCATTACAAATTTCTCCATTACACGTTTTTTTTTGGGAGATTATACTTTTCATCTTTGTTTCATAAAATATAAAACACATTCTAGGATTTTTATAATAACAAAACAAAAAGAGAGGTCAAATGAGCACAGCGTATTACAAGGACTGCATTACCATACATTCTGGACCTTTACAGTCAGCGCTGCAGGAGAAGGGCCAAGCGGATCATCTCTGACCCTAGTCATCCCTGCCAGTCTTTTCTCCCTCCTGCCTTCTGGAAGGCGATATAAAAGCATTAGGACTCATACCAGCAGATACAGGGATAATTTTTACCCACATGCCACCAGGATGCTGAACTGTCCTTGAAATGTCTTTTTTTGCACTACAATAATTTTTTTCTACCCTTCTCTATTCTCCAGTATTTAATTTATTTTGTATTCTCTAAATTGAACGGACATTGAGCAAAAAAAAAATATTTCATTATATATGACGATACACTTGAACTAGACAAACTAGTCGTATCAATAAAGCAGATCCACACAAAGTACTCTTTTCAGAAATCCTTTTATTTTCAAAAGTTTTCTACCAGAAACCAGAGCAGATGCTGTTGAGGTCTCCCAAGTTGAGAGGTTAGAATAAGTATTAAAATCCTAACATTGAAAATATATGGAAATACATTGCAGTAAAAATCTTCACAATCAGAACATTTTGCAGATGAGGATTAACACTGCCGATACTAACTAGGTTAGCTAAAACAGTGTATGAAGGGGACTGGCAGTATTGGCACATTATAGCCACACCGCTAATTTACCTCCAAAGTTTATATAGCACATAAGAAATATCTCAGTTCTTATAGACAAAGAATGGGATAATGAAATGTGCATGTCCATAACTGATTACCTAAAATAATTAGCCATCTCAAATAGTTTACAGAATCTTCCACAAGTTGCATTACTCTACAGATTATCTACAGAAGTTAAATGCTAACACTAAATACCATTTCACAGCTGCTGGGCATCTAAAAAGAGGCTGGAAGTGTGGTTCTTTGACAAAACGTTCCCAAGTTCTCATCTCACAAATGTATGACTTTACAATCGCAGAGAACATGGTTTAAACCTAGTAAATGATCGAATTTAAACTAGGAAGTGCTGAGATCTCCCCTCGGAATATTACTACCCTTCCTGAGCTCCATACATTTTAACCTAAAAATTGCCCCAATACACCATCATACTTTTCAAATACACACTACTGTGAGGATCAAAATTAAGTCCCAGCAATGATCTGCCCTGGACTCCATTGCATTAGTAACTGCTATAATTTGAGAATCAAAACATTTCAGAGTTCAAGATTGACTTGATGCTTAAACCAGCTGGGTGTTCCTAGTGATCTATAATGTAACAAATGCCTAGGCAAACTAGTTGTATCAATAAAGCAGATCCACACAAAGTACTTTAACAGAAATCCTTTTATTTTCTCAAAAGTTTTGTTGCATTTATGCCACCAGAGCAGATGCTGTTGAGGACTCGCTGCAAGTAGAGAAAGATAGAGGTTAGAAATAGAATTTTAAAATCCTAACTTTGAAAATATATAGAAACACCCTGCAACTAAAGAGCTTCACATTCAGAACATTTTGCACATGAAAATGGAGAACACTGCTGATACAAACTAGGTTAGTTACACAAGAGTGTATGTATGAAGGGGACTGGCAGTATTGGCACATCATAGCCACACCGCTAATTTACCTCCAGAGTTTATATAGCACATACGAAATATCTCAGTTCTTATAGGCAAAGAGTGGGACAATGAAATGTGCATGTCCATAACTGATTACCTAAAATAATCAGCAATGTCAAATGATGGGCCACCTCAGGTTAAATTCGTTATTTAAGTTTTATGGTGGCATGCCATCCTTCCTTCTAGTTTTTAGAATCACACTGTCTTTGTGAAATACAACTTGGTACATACTACTTCCAGTTGGGAGCGAGCACCCTCTTGGTCTTGTAGTAACGGGCCAGCCTGTGGATTCTGCTCTCAACCAGAATCAGACGGAACTTGGCATCCTTGTCCTGTGCAAAGAGAGGGAGAACATTTTTTTACTGAAATTCTTATGGCCAAAAACAATGACTACACCAAAACAGGAACTTTACTTAAGAGATGTGTACTGCATGGTTTTCCCCTCCAGTAATAGCCCATGGGCTCTGGAAAGGTGTAGGAATATGCAGGGCTACGTCCACACCAGCCTGAAAGCCAGGGAGCGTCTTACTTTACAACGTCGTGGAACGGGACTATACATCATTGCACAAAAAGTGCTAAGCTCCCATACGCCACACGGACAGAGCCTTATGAGAGCAACCTCACAGGATGACCACGTTGGGCAATTAGTTTCAGCATATTACATGGCAATGCCAACAAATGTAAAAATGAGATAAGCATGCCTGTCATCAAGCAGACTTGACAAGACAAAAAAAAGTACCTTTCGGCTCCTCTCCAAGTGCTTCCTCACAGCGACAGCCTTCTTGATCAGGTGGTACAGATCCTCAGGCAGGTCTGGAGCCAAACCCTTGGATTTCAGGATCCTCAGAATTTTGTTACCAGTGACAAAGCGCACCTGAGCCACACCATGGGAGTCCCTCAGGATCACACCTGCATGGAGCAACAACTCAGGTCAACCACTAGCATGTGTACAGAAAACACGCTGAAGCTTAATATTCCTTTAAAATGTTCCACCATAAATAAAAACACCCTTATCTGCTTTTTATCTCAGCCATTCCACTAAATTAAGGCATTGGCTTCATGTTTGTCAATTGTACAGGCTGCAGCCAAGACACATACCAATCTGAGAGGGGGTCAGACCCTTCTTGGCCAGTTTGAAGATCTGGTCTTTCACATCATCCGAGGTCAGTTTAAGCCACTACGGAGACAAATACAGTAATTAATGCTTCAGATATATACTGAACTAACAATAGACCTGTCATGAACATAAAACAACAAGCCAGGTAAATAAGGAAATCCTTTATACTTACAGTAGGAACACTGCGTCTGTATGGGAGCGCGGACTGGGACAAGCCCTTTCTGTAACAGGGAACAAAAAAAAAAAAAAAAAAAGATACATTATACACTTTAAGGATTGTCACTCAAGCAACGGCAAGGTGCCTATAGGATGCTGTCGGAATATGCAGCACGCCGTCTGTCACAGCGAGAGCCAGGGAACAATTCGCGAGCCACGGTTCAATATGCAAAGCTCCCATATTACACACGGACATAGCCTTACAAAGGCAACTTCATAGGAGTCACAACGTTGAGTGAACAGTCTGATGTATTTGACGTGATGTGCTAAATGTACGTTTGCTAGCCATGTTAGCGTTGGCTACCAATGAGTAGCCAAACGAAGCTAACGTGATTGTTAAACATTGGGTAACAATAGCGAACTAAGGGTCATCTGCATCTATTTAATCATATTGAAGCTTTTTTCAGGTTTCTGAAAACGGGATTAATAGATGTATCAAAGTGAGTATTTAATACTCTCCGTCTAGTCTGACGCGTACACATGGCCTGAGCTGCATGGGCGGCCATCCTTTTAGCTTACGTTGAGTATTTGGCCCTCGTTTATTGAGGCCAGTGTAGAAATAAAATATTTCATCATATGACTGAAATGTTCGCTAAACACTTAATATACGTTCTGAGATTCGTTGAGAAACTTGTATTTAGGTTATTCGTTTAAATAAAACTAATTGCTTACCCGGGAGCGTGCATACGACCCATGATGGCGCACGGTAGAGCAAAGGGAAAGAAAGAGCAAAACGAGGCTGAACGGAAGGAACTATTTCAACAGGAAATGACACTTTCAACAGGAAAAGAACTCTATCGGTTTTTTTAGTTTACTGGGAGGGAAAGTAATCGAGTCGCCCCCTGGTGGTTGTGTTTTTTTTAACGCTGAGCGAAAAGAATGGGACACATACACGCCTGGTCATAGACACAAGTTTATTCTTATGTATATGCGCCTGGTGATAACCATAACCGGTCAGGGCATTTGGAGCAGTCCTGTTATTCACAGTGAGGTGGTGTCAGGGAACATGAAGGACAAGGCTTTTGTTTTTGATCGGCCAAAAAGGACACATGTAATCCTCTGCTGGTTTTTTCTTCACTGGCTCCCCGTAGGTGCTATAATTAAATGTATTTCCCCCCTCTCGCAGGATTGGCACTATTTTGTTTAAATACCATAATGTAGCGCTATTCACCCTTTCGACCACTTTACTTCTTTGATGAGCGCCTGTTGTCTTTGCCTTCTCTGCCAGCAGCAATAAATAAATTTATTTTTCAAGGCCAATGGGTGTATTTTTAGTGTATAGTTGTGTATAGTTGTGTCTTGTGGAATATTGCTGCGGCCTTTATCATAACCTCGTCTAGCGCACACCAGTGTTTGCGTGCTGAAACTATTATCTGGCTGTAGCAGTAGATCCACTCAGTGAGTCGCACAGATATTTTTTGCCCTATCATTCAAGTAAAACTCTACGTTAGTGAAATTGTCACCGTCCATGGACTTCCATGTCAAGTTGAATATCTATTTCCATGCCAGCCCACTAGATGGCACAGGCATCATTTGAAAATACCATTGTTGCAGACAAACAGACGAAATTCTGTGGTGCCGCCATTTTAGTTTGAACGGCCGCTGCTGAGCTTACAAAGGGAGGAGGTGGTAGTCTTGTGATGCAGATCTGTCTTTTAAACCTCCTGATATGTTATTAATCAACGTGTAGACAGTTTTGTAGTTGCACTGTAAGAAATTAAGCTAATCATGGCTGCCGAAGGAGCGACCGACCAGGTAATTTTATGTATTAACGTGACACTTGTCGGGGGTTGATGATTTGCGGCCCTCATGGGTTTCATTCTAAACTACCTTTACCTGTAGCTAACGTTACATTTCAACGAATTTGAAATAAATTGCAGCCTTCTCCATAGCCTATTTGGAGCAGTAACGTCTATGAACTCGATATTTAGTATTTTGCTGGTATTATAATTACGTCTTCAATCTCGGCCTAAATTGTGTCTCGCGAGGCACATACTCTATGTTGGCTGCTGGCTAACTAGCCATCTAACGTTACATTGAATCTAATTTGTTGGGGCCGACTTGGTTCATATAGCTAACGTTAGCTGGTCTGATAGCACAACATCTGGCTAGCTGGCCTAGCAAATGAGGCCTCGCTTCAGTGTAAATTTGGTCTACAGTTAACTCTTAAACTTCATCTTGATAAACGTTTTCACTTAAATAGCTAGCTATTGACCTTGAGTTCCGGCTTCTCTAACGCTTGGAATCTGAGGCTTAAGTTACCAACTGTTGTACCAGCTGGCTAATGTGATACAACGTTGTTTACTGTGGCGCGTCCATACTGGCTAACAAGCTCTGCCATTCTTGAGGCCACGGCGGTGCCTAGAAGTCAGCTAACGTGAGCTATTTGGCTAATTTGCTGACTAGCAAGCGTTGCTTGTTCTAACTAAGGTCTCGATTTACGTGGTGATTCTGATACACCTATAGCCAGGTGATTACACCAATAGCTGCCAAATCATAAACTCTGAGGCATAGCTATTGCTAAACTACAAAGGGATTATCCGTTTGTATTTCGGGGAAGTTTATGCCAGAAAGTGATACGACTTTCGTCTGTGAGTAGGGTTAAGGTAGATAAATGATTTCCTTAAAGTTGAATCTTGAGCTATTTTGAGCACGTGGCGTTAGGTAGTAATTTACAAACGAAGCGCACAACAGTACGTAAGCTACGCTGCCGATAGTGTCGTAAAAGACAAAGTTGGTACCTAAGTTAAACATCTCGCTTTTCTGTTTTTCAGGCTGCAGAATACATCCCAGAGAAGGTGAAAAAAGCAGAGAAGAAGTTGGAAGAAAATCCTTATGACCTGGACGCATGGAGCATTCTGATTCGAGAAGCACAGGTTTAGTGACACAGGGTTGCATTCCTTCTACACGGGGTAACCAGCTTGGGCCAGAAAGGGAGGGCAGGGGTTTCTAATCAAAAGCATATTGCCCATAATGTACTGTGCTCCTCACATTCGTAAGTAGTGTTCTTTTCATAATGTACATGTAAATGCATTCTACTTTTTTAGAATCAACCTATAGACAAAGCAAGGAAGACCTATGAGCGACTTGTCGCCCAATTCCCAAGTTCGGGCAGGTTCTGGAAACTATTCATAGAGGCTGAGGTTAATATACATTTTTTTGAATTCTCTCATATGTTTGCATGGGTGTGCACATCCTAACAAGATCAACAACATGAATTTCACACATTTTAATCTAAACCTATAAGAGCAAAAGGTTGGTCTTAACCACTTTTTTCCCAGCAGCAAATTGTAAATAACCTAGGGGGTTTTGTGCCCAAAATCACACTATTCTACAGCATTATGGGGGTTAAGTGCATATTGTTGCATGTTTGGTCTGCAACAGCATTAAAACTGTTTTAATAGTATTGGAGTGCTTTAGCCTTTTATTCCCTTGTCGTGTCAATTTATTGCCTCCTGTGTCATTTCTTTGAGGTCATCCTATTCATAAACAATACTTGATCAAATCTTCTAGTGTTTAACATGTCTTCTTGGTTGTGTTGATCCCCTTTTGCGTGTCTTTATTGCACCCTAGAACACCTGACTCATCACAAGTTTAGCAATTCAGAGTTATGGCAAAACATTTGGTTCATAAATTCAGTTCCTCTACTGAAAGAGTATGGGCACAAACTAATAATGGTGGTGCATTATCAGTACATACAGTGGCTTGTATCAAAACATCGGCCTGCATTTTTCATACTGCATGCAGCCGTACATGCACTGGTTTACTTGCAACCTTCCACTAGCCCACCAAATTCAAAAACAGATGGCCGAAATTGACATTAAAATGTTGCCCTGTTTGATTTTGGTAAGTATTTAGAAGCCTTTCTGAAAGGGCATAGCTTGGATGCTTTTCTCACACTGTAGCAAGTTGTAGGGCTTTAGTTGTGCCACAGGGTCTCTGGCCAAACACTACACAGCAACAATGGGACACAAAATCTCCTTCGGCACTACATTTTTGCCTTTTGACCAGGGTTCCTCAATTCCTTAGTTTGGCCTCGATTATCAGATAATTGTTTAATTCACTGGCCAGTGTTGTCACTTTTAAGTTAGGAAGCTGGAAAAATGTGCAGAACTATAGAGCTAGAAGTGTGCTGGTTTTTCATAAACACGATGGTGTTACAGTAGAAATCAGTGTTTGGCTGACAGAGCATTTTATAGCTTGCCTTGCAGTTCCACTATCACGTGATCCTCTAGAAGATATGTGTTAAGTGTAGGCTGCCTCCCTAAAGTTGAATTGTATGGAAGTTTGGATTGATTGAGTCCGTGGATGTGCAGTGTTCTCTGCTGTCATAGTAACTGTTGAAATGGAGTCTTATGAGGTAAAATTATTCCTGGCTTTCCCTTGGTGTTCAAAGCATAATGTCCTGCCCCAGTTGTTAGGCGGTTTGCTGTAGCTGCAACAGAAACAGACCTGCCAGAGTTGGCTTTTCTACTGTTCATTGATTAAATCTTACTGTGAAATTCTGCACCGCTTCCTTAAAGGCGGTTCTATTGCCCCATGCATTCTTTCCCACCGGCATATATTGAAAGGAATGAGCAAACTTTTCAAAAAGTGGCGAATTAAAAGTTTTGTCAGTTGAAAATAACATACCTCTCCTTTCAATAGTTCCCTTTTTCTGATTTCATAGATTGAAGCATAGCAGCCTTATGTAGCCCATAGTAGCCTTAACATCCTTCAGGCTATGAATACTGCAAATCTCTGACAAAACAAACTTCAGTGAAGCGTAGTGGCTTTAACTCTAAAATGTAATCTTGATATTTTCTTTCTTTTCAAGATATCTGACATGGCAACAGTAATCTTTATTTCTTTCACAACAAAGTGTTTAAAGATGAAGTCCACAATTCTAGCGAGTTATTTAATTAATTTTTATCTACAGCAAATCAAATTACACCCCTACTTTCTGAGCTCCTGAGGCAACAGGCTGATTGGCTGGGTCGTGAGGAGTAATTCGCTGAACTCCACCAAAAGTGTATTGGATTACAATCACGGACTGCACCTTTAAACCATATTAGCATAGTATGTGCAGAAAATGCCAAATTTGTATTTACAAACCAAACAATGGTAATTTCATAATAAGATCTGTAAAATGCATATAATTATAATAGCTCACTTATCCTGCTTCTATACAGAAACATTTTCATTCGGGCAGTTTCCATTGAAGGACGAAACTAGTTTGAGGTTTGAAAGGCCTGTCTATGTTAGTCAGGGTATAATAAAATAATGCACCATAATAACCAGGAGAGTGTATTCCTGAAGAGAGAAGCCGTGTACATAATAGGTTGGTGACTAAGTGTGCTTTGGGTCCTTGTCCTTTTTTTCTCATGTGGAAACTGGATAGTTAGAGAGACGCTTGCGCTGCTTTTGCCTAAGGAATTGTCCTTTGCCCAGATATCCATCACCAGGGGTGTCTGAGGCACACCTTTTGTGTGTGTTCAGACTGATCATGTAAATACTATAAAAGAACTGACTATGGCAACAGATGGGATCATTTTCTCTGCTAGGTCTGCCTTCTTATTTATCCTTTTTGACCATGTGACTCATGGTAGAGGAATTTGGTCAAATGGTGCTGAATTTAGCTTGATTTATTCAGCTTGAAAAAAACTGCAAGGATATATTGGATTGTAATATTCTTTCTTTAGTTTTATTTTTGTTTGTATTTTATGTATGTATAATTTCATTAGGTTTCTTTGTGTCCTGCTACCAAAGTTATGCTCCCTACCCTTCCAAAACAGCATGTCGTATTCTTATGGTTCCTTTAGCTTTTAGCCATATACGAACCTTCAAAGGTTATGAATTGATTATCAGAAGCTTTTTTTAAGCATCAGAAATGATACAACCTAAAAGCCTTAGGTTTGCCACCGTTCTGTTCAAGAGAAGTGTTCTTTGTTGAACCACTCCTCCTTGAAGCTGGCACCCCAACTAAAGAGAAATTTGATCAAGCAAGCGTAATGCTACATTTTAGGGAAGGCCCATTACGTGTCCGTCATGTTACACGTCAATACAACATGTACATTTCCTGTCTCAAACCTACAACGGGCAAAGATGTGCTTATTTAATTCTACACAAGCAATTATCAGTGACCTCTTTTAATTTCTCTTTAGATGGTGTTATGATACTTACAAGACTTAGCATTATACTCTTATAGATGGATAATAGTGTATATAATACCTAATCTATTGATTTGTGATGCATCAAACCTACAATCTGCAAACAGGTGGAATACCCAAGCATCCCCACCCTACCCCCGAGTCTTGCCTTGATTGACACACAGATCATGTACTAAATGTTTTTTTTTTAAGTATTATAAATAAGTATTGTTTAGGTTGGGGATGTGATTTTGAATTCTGACACATTCATCAGAAGTTTGGCCAACATGGCATTTATGGGGTATTTTTTTCATGGTCATATTTATATATTTGTATACACTCTGAATTGTCATCACAGTTCAATGGCCATACTAAATTTTTCTGAAGCCTGTTTTCTTTGTTTAAAAATGATTTTGACTTCACCTGCCCTTTGTGACTTGAGTGATTTTTCACATTAAATAATAAAGCAATTATCATTTCAAATCTTTATGTATCATTTTCAGTCATTATTTGTGGTGTATGGAAATGCCCATAATTTTGCCTGAATGTGTGCTTGTTAACAGAGCGATGCATGTGTTTCTGACAGCATTTATGTATTTCTTATACATTAGAAAAAATAATTCTATAACTCAAATGACACGTTGCCTGAATTGGTTAGAAAATAGCCCATGGTTATGTTATTCTGACTGCAGGTAATTTAAACAGATTTGTTTCCAAATGTCTGTTGGGTTAACATTTGCTGTAAGACAGATGTTCTGACAAGTTGGTCCTGTCCCCTCTGATTCCTTTTTGCTGTTGGTGCCCCCCAGTCAGTCATTTAGTGAAATGGGACGCTTAGCTGTCAGCTCTGCTTTGTTGTATGGTTCTGTGAGTGGTGTGCACTTGCTGACTGTGTGTGATTGTTGCTATGGTTATAACCAGGAACAAAGTGGGAATGACAATGACTGTGTGAATGGGGGCTGTTTTGGATATGTATATTCCTAGTTCCCAAACCGTTGAGAATGGTACAACACACTCTTTGGGTAAATGAAGGTTCTAGAATCAGATTTTCAGTAAGGTTGTGCTTAAAACAAGAATGTAGAGCTCATTAGTGTGAAGGTATGTGGTGTGTTGCTGAAATCCAGTGAACTGTGCTTAATTTGGATTAATGGTTTCACAATTCACCAGGGTCTAAAAGGGCCATCTTGGATAACTGGAAAATGTGTGTGTGTGAGAGAGAAGGTGAAGGATGATAAATTAAATGTAATGCCATTTCTGTATAGGTGACCTTTTTTTTTTTTTTTTTTTTACATCTCCGATAGTGGTATACGAATTGCATTACAGTGTGTCCACCCCTGTCAGCCAAGTTTATTTTCTGGCATAGCAAGTTGACCTTTTTTTTTTTTTACTTTGTTATCTTGATCTAGTACCCTGTCCAAATCTGCCAGTTCCTGTTTTACCATCAGTTAAATATCTAAATGGAAAGTTACCTAATTTAAAATGGTCCAAATTTTGGATTTCATACAATTTTAATTGTAATCATCTGAAATGCCTCTTGTGCAGTAACATGAGTGTGCCACGAGTGACTTTGGTGGGCCAAATTAAAAGACTAAGCCACTTTAAAGGCATCCTTTTGTCCAGTAGAGTGCAGTGTAGCGCAACATGGACCCTAACATATATTAATATACATATTTAAATAATATAAATATGATTCTGATGTGTTGGTTGACATAGATGCTCAGGCCAAGCCCCAAATAGAAGAGGTGAATAGTAGAGCAATTACTGAAAATAAACCTCCGGTTGGTCTGACTCTTCAAAGAAAAGTACAAGCATAATGACCGTAAAGAGATTGAGTGGCCAGAGAATTGCACACTCATGTTTTCGCAAACGGAATTTGTATCCGTAAACGGAAATATGGTCAACAGTTGTTTTATCTCTATTTTGGCTAGAAGGTGAGGTATATGTAGCTACAAGTAGCAAAGACATGTTAAGAACCTTAAGTGATAAATGTGTTGATCCGTACAAACTAATGTAAGAACTAAGTGAAGAAGTCAATAACGCTACACTCACATGTACGTGTTGTAGGCTTAACCTCGAGTAGAGTGATGTTGTTCAATGCTGATCTGAACTTCCTTGCATTGTGAAATGTTAAGCATTTCAGGCACTGCCACCAGCGAATCAAATCGAACTATGCAAATATTCCAGCACAGGCATCAGCCAATCAAATTGCATTATGGAAATATTCCAAGACAGCATTCTGCACACTTAATTAATTATAATTTTCCTCATACATTTATCGTACAGAATAGCTACAGTTTTTGCTGTGCTAGCTAATGCATGATGAGCTACGCACATGCCCGCTAAAGTGAACAGCTAGCCAGTAAACCTGTAAACCAGTAGCCTGGATACCAGCCCGAACTCCGTCCACAAAAAAATTTGGACGGGAAGTTCGGTCTGGCTCTTCGGCCATTGGGGAGAAATTTTTCCTGGTAGAAAACAGTACAGCCAATCAAAGTGCCAGGGCGGGCTTTATACGATGATCGACAGATGATGAACAGTAACGTAATCAACCACGTCACCAAAGAGTCCTTAGTTCAAATTCGTGTTCAACAAACATGGCTGCTGCTGGAGAGCTAATATGTGTAGATTCTGCCATTGAGTCGGTTTTAGAAGACCTCGACAGCCCCTTAACTTTGAAAGAGGAACAAAGAAACGCAATCAAGGCATTTGTAGATCGTAAAGATGTTTTTGCCGTCCTTCCTAAGGGATCCGGTAAACGTTTAATGTATCAGATGGTCATAGTACGTTGCTCTGATTAGTTCTAGGTATCCAATTGAGCGAAGAGGCATTTTCTTTCCTGGTTCGTTGAAACACGCCCCATAATCACAACTCAATGGAGCAGACTCAGACTCATATTCTGACTAGAATTATGAGTATGACATCGTCAGGCTAGTAAACCAGTAAACAGATGTCAGCAATTCATAGCGTTGGGCTACATGTGAATACTGGTTGACTTGTCAATCTAGCTATGACGACTGGGCCAGTAAAAGCTTTATCAGCATCCCCCTCCAAATGTTGGGCTTATGTCAAATGGTTCAGCAGCGGTACATAGCTGTACATAGTTTCAAGCTCCAGCCATTGAAATCACACTATGCAAATATTCCAGCACGGGTCAGCCAAGCACATTATGCCAACTTTTAAAGACCCTGTTCTGTTCATTCAGGCAAATAAAAAATTCTACGCATCGAACGTTGGGCTACATGCATCTTTGTGGCACCACTGGTTAATTGCTTAGTGGTCTCTGTACTGCCATCTACTGGACATGCATTATAATTGGATAACATTTAAAATAAATAACAAAGGGTTAATCAGTACAATAGACTATAAGGAAGTTGTATATGAGGAAGTGTGCAGAAAGAGAAATGAATGGGAACCGCATTAATGTTTGTTTGCAGTTTCCAATCTTTTGCCTCTTCTCTCATTAACCCTTGGGCAGGCTTACCCATTTCACTGTAGTGACCTCATTTAATACATTTCTGTTTATTTTTATATTACGTAAAATATTTTTTTTCCCATCATTCAGTCCTAGTTGAAATTAAACTGAGATATTGGATTGCCAATGTACCACATCACTAACGGCATATAGAAACACAAGCCAAAAGTTACACCTCTACCCCATTACAGGGGAAGCCTGCGATTCTAATCTAATACACTTTTTTTCAGCAAATTTCCCCTAACAATCCTCTAGCCCTCCGTTTAGTGTGTGCATTCAAAATAACTCCGGTGTTAGTACACTGACCTGGCTCTGTAAATGGGAAACATAATGGATTGGCCCGAGCCATAAACAATTTCAACTAGTCAGCATGTTGCCTTAGGAGCACGGAATGGCTGTTCTCGAATATCTCAAATATAACAAATCATTTACCAGTCACTGGTCTACTTCAATAAGTAGAGATACATTTTTACATCTTTGCACTCTAAAGACTCATGTTACTCATGTCTTCAACAACAGCCGTGTTGTACAGCTGTCTTTTCACACCACACTGAAAGGTGGTAGGCAGTACAAAATATCAGGTTATTTTTAGACTGTAATCCTGGATTAAACGAACCCACCTGCTGTTTGAGAACCCAAGAAGACAATTTGGTCAGTCTGTTCAAAAGCATACATTTAAAAAGAAATTGTGTGAACTTCACTTTGTTGATCTAGTTGGGTTTGGCTGTGTAGTGTTTCTGCTCATGAGTTTAACAGCTATTCAACTGTCCTAATATGTCTGGTTAACTGTACATTTGTGATCTGTCCACAGATAAAGGCAAAAAACTATGACAAAGTTGAAAAGGTGAGTGTCAGCCATGTTGCCTTTCAAACCCTTGACTGACAGGAGGAAATTGTGTTGATAAAAAGTTTTAAAGGGTCCCCTCAGGGGGGAAGGTCATCTCCTAAATCACTTCCTGTGGCAAAGCCAAATCAATGAAAGTCTCTTTATTGACTTGTGTTTGTCAAGGGACGGTTCAGTGCTTTTCACTTGTTTAAATTCAGTCCTATGAGTGTCTCAAACTCTTCTGGTTTTAACCACGTTTATCCTGTGTGTGTATTGTTTGCTTTAATACACCCTATTTTTAAGGCAAATCAATGTAATGTGACATGAACATTAAATGTATTCCCAAACCAACACAAGTCTCTGTTGTCACTGTTAATATTGATTGAATTGTCTATTCAGTTGCTGTTACTGTACAGACCATTTTTTTATTATTGTATTGATACAGTTATTTCAAAGGTGCTTGATGAAGGTACTACACATTGACCTATGGAAGTGCTACCTGTCCTATGTCAGAGAAACCAAAGGAAAGCTGCCCAGCTACAAGTGCGTTCATGTCCTTACTCCATATTTTTCCAGTCAGAGAATTTGTGTGGCTCTATACTTTTTTGTACTTCTGTAGGGTTAGGGTGTGTTTTTTTGTTTTTTATTCAAATAGTGTTTTTCAGTAATTTCACAAACAGCCCTAACTTAAATTATATTTTTTTGTGTGGGAATTGAAGCTCTCCCCCCAGTTGTGTAATCACAGCTTTCTTGATTCACAGAGAAAAAATGGCACAGGCGTATGATTTCGCACTGGACAAAATTGGAATGGAGATCATGTCATACCAGGTAACAATGTTTCTTCAAGCAGGTGACCTTGAATATTACACATGAGAAATTAGTATAATTTACATCACATTTACACGTCCCTTTTCCTCAGATCTGGGTGGACTACATCAACTTCTTGAAAGGAGTGTAAGTGACTTAACACGCTGATGAATCCCTTTCATACATACTTCTCCATTATCTAACTGATGTTCCTCTTTATTACAATGAACACAGAGGGGGTTCTAACTGGGGTTTAAATTCACTGGGTTGCTCCACAGTGAGGCTGTGGGTTCATACGCAGAGAACCAGCGGATCACTGCTGTGCGGCGAGTTTACCAGAGGGGCTGCGTCAACCCAATGATCAACATTGAGCAACTGTGGCGGGACTACAGTAAATATGAAGAGGTGAGACTGCTTTTAATGTAGGCACATGTATGGCCTGCAATAGCGTGCTAGCTTTAGGAGTCGACACAAATTAGGCAATGCAGGATTGATACCGTATTGTGTGTGTTAACCATGTAATAAATGACCTGTTGCACCACCAGGGCATCAATGTGCACCTTGCCAAGAAGATGATTGAAGATCGCAGCAGGGACTACATGAATGCCAGGAGGGTGGCTAAGGTCTGTTCCTTTCTCACATAAGTTATGGTGTGGGAATGCTGACACGTGGTGATTTAAGACATGATTGATCTTTTCATGGGCCATAGAACTGAATTTGTGTGTGTGTGTGTGTGTGTGTGTGTTTGGCAGGAGTATGAGACCGTGATGAAAGGCCTGGACAGGAACGCCCCCTCAGTGCCTCCCCAGAACTCCCCTCAGGAGGCCCAGCAGGTGGAGATGTGGAAGAAGTACATCCAGTGGGAGAAGAGCAACCCGCTGCGCACTGAAGACCAGACGCTCATTACAAAGAGAGGTAAGCCTGTACTTCAACTGACAGACTAACAGAGCTCAGCATTTTTCCGTTGACCGCTACATTTATTTCTGAAACATAAGCCTTTATTCTTTCTGAAGCTGTTTTGGGTGAAATGATCCCCAAGCTGACTGGATAACGTGTGAAATGACCAGTCCATTTATTAAGACTAAATCCAGTCTTACTGGGCAGAAATAGTCTTTTAGGAAAGTGAAACGCAGTCTTGTTGTCCACTGTCCTGTACTGTCATACTGATGTGAAACACACTTTGACCCTGACGCCTAATGAGAATGGTTTGTTTTCATCTGTCTTGCAGTTATGTTTGCATACGAGCAGTGCCTGTTGGTCCTGGGCCATCACCCCGATGTGTGGTATGAAGCTGCCCAGTACCTGGAACAGTCCAGCAAGCTGTTGGCAGAGAAAGGAGTGAGTTTAGAACTGCACACATTCATCTACTTTATGATTGGAAGGGAAAGGGGAGGCTTCTAAACATAACTGTGGCAGAGACGTTATGATAATTAATAGACAATATTAATGTTAAACACAACTGTGTGAAAGGTTGACCTGAAGAGAGCATGAATGTGCTTAATTCACTTTATCGTGAGTGTGACCTGACTCCCATTAACATCAAATAAAATTGTACTAAAAGACATACAAATCTGAACGGGTGACCACTTTAAACACGAAGCCCTTCTGTCGTATGTAGGACATGAACAACGCCAAGCTGTTCAGCGATGAGGCTGCCAACATCTACGAGCGTGCCATAGGAACCCTGCTGAAGAAGAACATGCTGCTCTACTTTGCCTTTGCTGACTATGAAGAGGTGAGCTCAGTCAAGGGACAACAGACTTGGACCATGAAATCAGGGGCCACTATAGCAGACTTCACATCAGATAGATCACAGCCAAAATTCAAGTTCATAATTTGCTTACAGAAAAGGGTTTCTCCAATAATGCCATAATCTACTCCTTCTCGTGTCCCTCAGAGCCGAATGAAGTACGAAAAGACGCACAGCATATATAACCGTCTGCTGACCATAGAAGACATTGATCCAACATTGGTGAGTTTCTACAGCTAGAACAAGCCAATTTATTACAGCTCCACTCAGTGTATAATGTAGCTGTCAAAGCAGACTTGACATATTTTTTTTTTTTTTTTATAATTTATTTATTGAAGGAATTGCACAATACAGGTTATCTCAAGCAGTATCTCAAGCAATTTTCCTCCATGTTTTCATTCATTTTTTAAACACGAACAAAATTACCCTCACCCACCCTCCCCAATCACCTCTTGGCAGTTAGTATGTTAATAAAGACAAAAACAAAACTAAAACAGTTCTCAGTCATGAATGTACATTCTTACAGTTATGCATCAATATTATTCAAAACATAGGCCCTCATATGTCCATAACACCGTTATTGGCTCAAATATAGTAAATACTTGCAATGTGTTGACCATTCTGTGAGGCGATCAAATATCAATAGGAAAAGAAAATAAGCGATAAATAAATAGGCAATGAATAGATAGAACAATAAACAAATAAACATCTAGGAAAAGATGGAGAGGGGGGAGGGTCTCAGTTACAATTAGGGACACTCACCCAGTGGGCAACTCTTTCAAACTTTCAAAGTACGACAAAAACGGTTCCCATTTCAAATAGAACCTTTCCACAGACCCTCTGAGTGTAAATTTTATCTTCTCCAACTTTAGAAAAAACATTACATCTTCCAGCCAGACCGAAGCTGATGGGGAAGTAGAAGATTTCCAAACTAACAAAATTCTTCGACGGGCCAAAAGTGAGGTGAATGCAATGATGTCTGACTGGTTTGCATTTAAACCCAGGGTTTCATCCGCTACACCAAATATTGCTATAAGTGGACAGGGTTCCAGCATCACTCCAAGAGCCTCGCTTAGGGTTTTAAAAACTATTGCCCAGTAACCTGAAAGTTGGGGACAAGACCAGAAAGAATGGACTAGGTTGGCTGGAGAAAAAGAACATTTATCGCAGCTAGCGTCCGTCTCTGGGTATATGCTGGCAAGCCTTGCCTTGCTTAAATGAACTCTATGTAAAACCTTGAATTGAATAAGCCCCAGTCTGGCACATGATGATGAAAAATTGACTCTTTTCAGTGCCTTTACCCAATATTCCTCCGGCAGATCTATACCAAGCTCATCTTCCCACCTACTTTTATATTTGTTTAAGCTTTGATCTTCAAGAGACATCAACTGAGAATAAAGTAGAGAGATTAGACCTTTATTCACAAAGGTGAGAGTAAGTTTGTCCAGCACTGTGACGGCTGGGAGATCGGGAAAATTAACAAATGCACTCTTAACAAAGTGGCGAACCTGTAGATACTTAAAAAAAGAACTGCGCGGAAGGTTATATCGTTTACACAAATTTTCAAAACTGTCAAATATGTTATCTGTATATAGGTCTTTGATGTATATGAGACCGTTCAAACTCCATTGTTTAAACGTTGAGTCAAGTGTAGAGGGAGGGAAAAGATGGTTCTTATTAATCGGGCCCAGAACGGATGCTGATGTTAGCTTATAGTGACAGCGAAATTGATTAAAAATTTTGAGAGTTGACAATACAACCGGATTGTTTATAAATTTAGAGAGCCGTACTGGCAAGGAGGAATACACTAAAGCTTGGAGAGATGTGGAACGACAAAACTGAGCCTCAAGTAGACACCAGTTTGTATCTGATTGATGGAGCCAAAATAATATCTTTTGTATGTTGGATGCCCAATAATAATGGATAAAGCTTGGAAGGCCCAATCCCCCCACCTCACGATCTCTTTGGAGAATGGACTTCTTAACTCTCGGAATTTTATTCCCCCAAATAAACGATGTTATGGATTGGTTGATGGATTTAAAAAATGACTTGGGTATAAAGACTGGCAGGCATTGGAATAAATAAAGAAATCTGGGAAGTATTGTCATCTTTACAGATTGTATTTTTCCTGCCATGGTAAGTGGCAGACTGCGCCATCTTTCAAAGTCAGCCTTCATTTGATTGACTAGGGGGCCATAGTTAGCTTCAGACAGAGAGGAGAAGGAGCGAGTAATGTGTATACCTAGATATTTGAAACCATCTTCAGATATGGGAAAGGGAAATGATCCAGTTTGAATATGTAGAGCTGAGTTGTTAATAGGGAAGCATATGCTTTTTTGAAAATTTAATTTATAACCAGAAAAAGCTCCAAACTGATTTAAAAGCGACACAATTCTGGGACCACTAGCCATAGGATCATTAATATAGAGCAGGAGGTCATCTGCATATAAAGATACACGGTGTTCCATTTCTCCCCTCTTAATGCCTTGAAATAAAGATGTTGATTTAAGTGCGATAGAGAGTGGCTCAATTGCAATGGCGAAAAGAAGGGGGGACAGTGGGCAACCCTGGCGGGTGCCACGGGTTAGTGGAAAATAGTCAGATCTACAATAGTTTGTTTGTATGCTTGCTAAAGGTGAATGGTATAAGAGCTTTACCCACTGCACAAATATTTTACCAAATCCAAATCTCTTCAAAACATCAAATAAATAAGACCATTCCACTCTGTCAAATGCCTTCTCTGCGTCCAGAGAAATAACTACCTCTGGACACGGAGAAGCCCTGGGCGAATAAACTATAGCAGCCAGCCGTCGAATATTAGAGAAGGAATGGCGGTTTTTAATAAAACCTAGACTTGACATATTTTGATAGGTAAGAGCAAAACTGACTCATTGTAGTGAACATGACCGTTTACTGGCTTCTCTGTGTTGTATTTCCCCCTTAGGTTTACATTCAGTACATGAAGTTTGCCAGGAGGGCAGAGGGAATCAAGCATGGCCGCACTGTTTTTAAGAAAGCCAGAGAGGATCTTCGCACGCGGCACCACGTCTATGTGACCGCAGCACTGATGGAATACTACTGCAGCAAGGTGAGTGCCACTGGGCAGGGCAGGGTGAGCTTGATATACATGAGCATGTTTGTGCCATAGATCAGAAGGTCTTGTGGATGCCATTTAATATTGGTCTCTTCTGTCATTATCTCTCTCCACAGGATAAATCTGTGGCCTTTAAGATATTTGAGCTTGGTTTGAAGAAATATGGAGACATACCAGAGTACATCCTCGCCTACATCGATTACCTCTCTCATCTAAATGGTGAGGGTGACCCATCATGCTTGGGAGCGCCTCTTTCTATCCACCCCCTTTCCAGCTCATACCCAGAATGCCAGTTTATGGAGGGTGTTGGCACATCGCTCATAGTATCTTGTGTGGCATGGTGTTTACTAATGGATTATCAGAGAGAGAGGGAGAGTGAGCTCTTATCACTAGCCATAGAGCTTTGAGAGAGAATAACATGGAGACAGTGTTTGCCATGCAATAAACAGTACACTGTTCATCTTGTAGCTAGGCTATTAGTCTGCAATTCAGAGTGGCTAGTGATTTGGTAGTTTTCAGGAAGGATGGATTGGTTGATAAATGGCCATGGTTTCTTAGTCTCTGACTCTGTCTTGTGTTGTGTTTGTTATCTCTCTCTTCCCCACGGTGACAGAGGACAACAACACTAGGGTGCTGTTTGAGCGGGTGCTGACCTCAGGCAGCCTGTCGCCTGAGAAGTCTGGGTGGGTGACAACATCTGTCTGCAATCTAACCCATCTACACAGAAATCAGCCACTGAATTTAAATATAGTTTTAAATAATACAATATGTGAAATTACAGTATATATGTGTATATATATGTAGCCTACAAAGCTCAGTCTGCCATTGCATGTCCGCAGTATAATTGCGTATGTAATTTGCTTATATGACCCTGACCCATACCCTCAGCTCCGTCTCCAGTGCCAGTTCCACCTGGGAGCCGCGCATACTCACCTGTGCCCCGTGCTTACTCACCTGTGTCCATTGTCTACAGGGAGATCTGGGCCCGCTTCCTTGCCTTTGAGAGTAACATTGGAGACCTGGCCAGTATCCTGAAGGTGGAGAGGAGGCGATTCACAGCTTTCAAGGATGAATATGAGGGCAAGGAGACTGCATTACTGGTGGACAGATACAAGTTCATGGATCTGTACCCCTGCTCTACCAGCGAGCTGAAGGCCCTTGGGTATAAGGTAAGAACTGATTTGTTACTTTAACCGAACTTACTCAGTGAAACCAATATAGAGCTCGGCCTAAACCTTCCCCTGTGTGTTGGCAGGATGTGTCTCGTGCCAAACTCGCAGCTCTGCTCCCGGAGACGATGGTGACGCCCTCGACTCCTGCACAGAAAGAAGAGGGCGACCAAAAGCCTGAGTACCCCAAACCCGACACTAACCAGATGATCCCCTTCCAGCCTCGCCACCTGGCCCGTGAGTACCAAGTACCAACCCCATGCCCATCACCTAGTTACTAGTGTTAACTGTTTACTTACTCTCAGAGCAAGCAGAGTTTGTTTGTTTCTCAGAAATGATATATATTGTGAGTGCACTTGTGGCCATTCTAGTAGGTCTGTGCGTGCGATGTGACACTACCTCCGTGGCCATTCTAGTAGGTCTGTGCGTGCGATGTGACACTTTCTCTGTGGCCATTCTAGTAGGTCTATGCGTGCGATGTGACACTACCTCTGTGGCCATTCTAGTAGGTCTGTGCGTGCGATGTGACACTATCTCTCCTCTCGTCTGCCCTCAGCTCCAGGACTGCACCCTGTCCCAGGCGGCGTGTTCCCTGTGCCTCCAGCTGCAGTTGTCCTCATGAAGCTGCTGCCCCCTCCAGCGTGTTTCATGGTCAGTAGACACAACCCGTCCAACACAATACCCCTCCTATAATCTATACTCTTGCACTCTGGTGCCACCTATAAACCTCATTCAAAGGGATAGTAACCTTTGACCACTATATTGCACTCTAATACAAAATATTGTATACATTTAATATAAACATTTTGCTCTGGTGTTTCGGCTCATTCAGAAAGTATTCAGATCCTTTCACCTTTTCACATTTTGTTAGGTTGACTTCATCAATCTACACTCGTTATGACTGAAAACTGGATTTTATAATTTAAAAAAGGAAAAACTAAAATATCACATTGACATAAGAATTCAGACCCTTTGCAGTGACACAATTGAGCTCAGGGTGCCTCCGATTTCCCTTGATCGTCTTTGAGATATTTCTATATATTTGTTTGGAAACGTACATGCCTCAGAGAGAGGATTGTGTGGAGGCACAGATATGGGGAAAGCCACAAAATAAATCTGCTGCATTGAATGTTCTCAAGAGCACAGTGGCTTCCATAATTCTTATTTCAAAAAAGTTTGGAACAACTAAGACTCTTCCTAGAGCTGGCTGCCTGGCCAAACTGACCAATCGGAGGGGTGGGTGGAGGTTGTAAGAGCGGTGACCAAAAGCCTCATCACTCATCACTCGGTCGTGCAATGACTGTCACTCTCGCAGAGCCCCAGAGCTCCTGTGTGGAGATGGGAGACACTGTAACACTGGGCTTCATGGTGGAGTGGCATAATTAAATATTAAGATGCAAAATCACAAAATGTGAAAGACATCAAGGGACCTGAACACTGTCTGAATGCGCTGTATAGTGGTATCCATATAGTTTGTGATTTTTAGAAAGTGATTTTTACACAAGTAAGTTTACCCAACTGTTAGTAACTACCTGCATCAAAGTTACGTACTGGACCTTCAACTGTCCTTCATTCCTCTCTCCCAACAGGGTCCGTTTGTGCAGGTGGACGAGCTGATCGAGAACTTCAGAAGATGCACACTACCAGAGAGTACGTGTCACACACCTGACCCAACTCAACAGAGTTTTTCTAGTTTACTGCCTAATGTCAGATGTTTCTCACCAATGTTCTCATGCCCTCTCCTCTCCGTCCCACAGCTGTTGATGCTGCCTGCGAGCTGATCACTGGCCGACAGCCAGAGATGACCAGCGAGGGCAACGGAGCGCTGGAGAACCACGCCATGGCTAACAAGTCCTTGAAGAGGCCCAACGCCGACTCAGACGAAGAGGATGACAAGGGCGCCGTGGCGCCGCCCGTCCACGACATCTACAGGGCTCGGCAGCAGAAGAGGATTCGATGAACAGACACACACATGCAGAAACACACACACACACACACACACACACACACACACACACACACACACACACACACACACACCCACCCACCTACCTTTCTGAGCCAACCAAGGACGTTATTGCTCTAACATCCCTGTACACAACTCCGCCCTCTCCTCTGAAAGGTTCTCGATAGTAGCGTCTCGACCCGATACAGGTGGGATGACGGTGAAAGGCACACACCTTCACCCCCGTGCACAATGGACAGGAATGTATGTATCCGTTTCCTCCCCAACTGCTCTTTAGGAACACATGTCCATTGGGTTTGTTGGGTGCAAATCATTTTTAAGATCTATCCATTGAGCCTATCTGCAGATCCTCATGTCTCACCGTCTTGTTCTTGTTTTGTTTTTGAGGTTTTTCTTTTTTTTTAACAGTTTTATTTTTAAAAACTGAGTGGCTTATACTGTACAAAGTTTTTAAATCTCAACGTTGATTTGACACAGGTTGACAATTGCCTGTGTATACCTGGTGATGGAGAAATCTATTCATTCTGTTTTGTAGACAAATGGAGTTTACACAAGTTCCCTCCAATAAAAGAAAAAAAAAAACTGAATGTGTTTGGTTTGTGACATTGTGTATTTTAAAGGATGTATATTGTATATAGATAGAAGTGTAGGGGATGGATACGATAGATAGGTGGATACATTGATTTTAATTGTATGTACATTCAGTGCTTTGAATACCATGCACACAAACAATATTAGCTGCACTTGACCTAATTTATTTCCTTTTTTAATAAGTTGAATCTGACCACTAGAGGGCACCACAGAGCCATATGAGTGGAGCACAGGGAAGAGGATGAAGATGATTGCTGCAGGTGCTCCCTGAAATGCTAATCTACATCACATGTCACAGATGCAGTCTTTTCTCAGGCTCTTATGTAATTCTATAATGAGGATATGTAAGAGAGAACGTAATCAGCCTTGAAGTTCCAGGTGCGGTAAAGATGTAACGCAGTTAGGCAGCTAAATTGTATTGTCAGACTCGCTTTGTGACCTTGTGGATGTGTGTTTCTGGCATAAAACCTTGTTATGTCATTAATGCCTTAATGACATTATCTCTTTGATGGAAAATGCCTGGGTGAATGACAACCCACTGAATTGCCTTTGTGATGTTGATCAGAGTCTCTTTCTCTGGCTTGCCCACATCATTACGTCACTGCAGTTCACAGAAAGTCTTTGACCTCTCCCTCTTTCCTGCATCTGTGAATGGGAGGCTAAATGCTAGGCTTTGTGGAGACAACACTGTCCAAACACTAAGAGCGCAGACAAAACAGGCCATGGATAAAGCAGTGATCTTCACTCATACACTGTTTTATATCATTAACCCCCATCTCCATACACAGTTTCAGATTAATGTTAAGTGGTCATTAAACTGCCTTTAAGCAGCTTAGCTCATTAAGCGTGAATGTAGAATGTATAAATCCATCATGGCAGGTCCTCCCTTCGCAGGTCCTCCCCCCCCCCCCCCATGTTGGCTCTGCCTTTGATGTCTATATGCCACACCTCATCTGGCTCGGACCCCTACCCCACCTCCTCTCCCTGTTCTGGCCCCTTTGATGTGTCACAACCAGGATGCCTCCCAAGCACACTCGTTAGAGAGCACTTTGAAGCGGCTGCTAATTGGTGACGTTGGTGTCTTGATTTTCAGTGTGACCGGGTATGGACTGGGTTTTCCTTGCGGGTCGTGAAATGACTGTTCCTTCAAGTAATGGCCATAAGCTTTCAGAATTCCAGTCAGTAACATGGAAACTCATAGCTGTCAAATGATAATGGGATCACAGGGGTTGTGGCATTTCTGATTTCTTCACATCCAGTGTTGGTAGTGACCCCCTCCTCCTCGTCTTATACTACAGTGCTTTAACACAATGCCAGTCGAAGGTGTCTCAAAAGATTTCCATAGCCTATGTTGCCATGAACTGTGCTGTTCATGCCAAATACGACATTTAAGACTTAATTTGCATCACCTAATTAAATATGGTTATGGGAATGTTCTGTATAATAAAAACAATAGCCAGGGTTAACGTATCCGTTGTATTGCCAGTGTTATGAACTAGCTATGCCAAGCATCTGTGATGCATTTCATTTCAATATGCTTGACATTTTCATTTCATTATTCTTTCATACTTTTCTTTAAAGATGCTGTTTGGCATGTTGGTGGTAAGTGTACAGAACACTTCCTAAGTCTGAAAATAGAAATGAACAATTAGTGTGGTAAACACATCTGCCTTCTCAGCAACTCACACATATTCAATATCAAATCAAAAGTGTGTGAAATGTTGCTCCTTGACACTAAGATAGAAGCCACAAGACAGTTGGCATTTCTCCTGCAGTCCATGGAAAAAGTCACATTCCGAACAGTGTCCCCATTACATAACTACAAAGAATATATTCATCGTAACAGGATACTGGGGAACTTTTGACCATGGCGTAACTGGCTGCAGACAGATAATGTCTGGGAGGGAGACAGTGTGCGTTTTACACACTGGGTGTCAAAAGATTGCTTCATGAGCACACAGCCGAGTATGGGAGGATATAGAAATATTACCACGGTCACCTTTGAAGTTGATTACATTGGAGCAGAAATACATTTTTCCCTCTTTACTAAAGATTCATAGATGTAAGATGTTAAACTGCTCATATACAGCAGGTACATTTCTCCAAGGAGAACTGTGAACACAATATGGGTGCCCTTCAAGAACCCAAACCTTTGACCCTGGGACTGAGGGTGGCATGCTCTACCAGCTAAGCAGGAAACCATCTGTCTTCGCTATTTTTTAATACATGATGTAACAAGCACAGTATCTTTTGATGTTAAACCCAATTTTCTCATGTGACCTAAACAGGAAAAATAGCAAGACTACAGAGCAAAGATTCAGGATGTGTTCAAATAATAATCAGGGTGTGATATTTGTGATTTATAATATAATAATAATCACCTTTAACTACAATATCTCATGAAGCTTTCTTTTCAAGTTATTTACTTCACTGGTCACTCGATACAATACGTTTTGGTCAGAAAAGTTTGAACTGAAACGGTTCTGGGGAATTTTTTCACACCACAGGTTTTATGTTGTGGCCAACCTTTAGTAAAAGGTGTGGCACCTGAAGACTTTTTAAGGAAATAAGTTGTCACTATTACAATATTGTTTGCCTATTCAGCTTTATAGCTGACGACAGTTTCCCCACACTCACACTCCTGACAAAAGACATGACAAACTACACAATGTCACTAAAGAAAAGATGTATAAAATACATTTTAAGACATTTTATATAGCCTATTCTATGGGATTAAGCCTTGATATTCTTCCAAATGCTTTATTTGGTCATTGTGTAACTTTCTAGCAAATGTTTTACGTTGTAAGTTTTCTTCACTAAGGGCCATTCTCTGCTTGTTAAGGGGTGTTAAACACAAAGGTTACTTGGCCCCAATTACGTGGTATATTATCAGTTTGTTTAGCTATATCTCTGTCCGCATTTGGATTCATATTCATTTTTTTGCATTTGACCAGCAGGGAGATCATGGCTCTTCAGGACTGCAGACCATACACTCTCTGAGATCCCCTATCCTGAAGGAAGTGTTTACCTGGCATAAGTATCAGTTCCTTCTCACAAATGTAGTTCTGAATGAGTGGCTTTTGCCTTATGGATAATGTGTGACTACCAGCCAATATACCTAAGTTTCTATAATAATTCAAATGTTATCTTTATAATCATTCATAAGGTAAATGAGTAATTCAGTATGGCAAAAGTTTGCTTAAAGGAAGGTTAGGCGATTTTAGAAGTCTTTTTGTTACATTTCTTAAAATCCTCTTTACATCCCGATTGCAATGAAAAAAGGAAATGCTCTGACAAATGCTCTGCCTGCATAGTCATTTCATTCGTCCCAGAAGAAATGACTGAATGACCTACCTGCCTGCCTTCCTACCTGCGTGCACTCTTCGTGTGCACTTATCGCACGTGTCTTTGCTAGGCAAATATTACTATAAAAGCCAGCAGGCTAGTTGCACATCAAAGGCAGTGAAGCCAAAATGTCCAGTTCCACCTATACCCACAGCAGTTTGTACTGCTAAACAAAACAAGAGCTGTGACCTGCTCTTGGGTCAGCTGTGACAGCTGTGTGGCTCGCTCACAGTTGACCTTCCACTCAGCCACAGGAGTATGTGGGCAGCAATGGAGATAAGGATGAAAGGGTCCAGAAGCCAAGCTTGACAGTTCATTAAAAGCACCCACCACAGGGAGAGGAAGCCAGACAATTGTTGATTTGTTGTTTTTGGTAGTGTGGCAGTTTGCATAACAAGCTATCTTCAACCTAACGCAGCCCTAGGAGATCAGGAGGGGCGACAAAAGAGGGAGTTGAAGGGACTGAAAAGCGATACCATGGTTGCTGTATTTCTATTGAACCAGTTAATATCTGTTTTGTTTTGGGGGACATTTGTTATTATTCTGAACTATGTAGCCAAGGTAGCTAGCTACTTAAGTAGCTTATGTATTGTCCCAATGCTAACAATGTAATTGTAAAAAATGTTGAATGTATGCCCACACATTTATCAGTACATCAGCGATTTATATACAAACATGTACACAACAATTTACAGTAACTTTACATTTTGTACAACATATATACAGAAATGATCATTTACAATTGTTTCTACAGATCGACAGTTGACAGTCTGGATCCAAAATACTCCACAAAGATCTCTGGGTGGCCTCTGTAGAACTGTCCAAGCAGACGTTTCTTCTCCTTTACAGAGAGTTTGGGGTTCTCATGAATTGTTTTGAGTAGGGTCCACAGCTCATCATTGGTAGTTTTCTTGATTGTCTCTGCGTAAGCCTGTCCTGGGATTCTCCTGCAGTAAGCTGGACCTGTGACACAGAAGAAGAATGGTCACTCCTGTGTGTCCTACTTTTGTGGTAAGGTGATGAGACTAGTGTAATGTGTCATATCAGACGGAAGCTCTATGTTGTACATTCTTTCAGAGTGGATCACGTCAAACCGGTAACCTTTTATTCCTTAACTTCCTTACCTGTTACCACATCTGGGTCTTTTTTCTTGATGATGTTTGTCATCTTATCACTGACAAGCTTGTGCAAGGACACTGGGATCTGGAGAGGGATCGAACATAAACATGTGTGTTTTCAAGTTCACACTTCTCCTCCTATATTGCATAAACATTTTGAATCTTGTGTCCACAGATAATACTGATATTATTTTTTGGTGTAATGAAATGAAGTGTAATGAAATGATGAAATGTTGGTTAGGCCTACCTTAAAAAGGTCACAGTGCTTGTCCACCATGAACAGTACCATGAGGTCAACCTTCCCCTTGGCGAGTCGTGAACTGTAAACAATGGCACTTGAGAAAGCCCTCTTCACTGCCATTCTGTTATCGATCTGAAAAATAATGTATTGCTTGTATTGTAACAGTGATAAATATTCCAAGTACAATTCTTTGTACAATTCTTTGTACAATTCTTTGTGATGTGCATCTCTGTCTTCATTGCATTCTGAGTTGTACTATATTTGGAAAGTTATTTTGAGTTAATGAGAAAAACTGCCTCACATTCTACAGCAGTCATGCAAATCTCCATTCTATGTCACTTGTCATAGATAAGGCATCTCCTAGGTAAACAGGTTGTGTCTGCTCACCTCCTTGTGTAACTTCACCTCCTGCGGCTGGGCAGCTGCTGCCATGAAGCGCAGCAGTCTGCGTAGTTCCTCTCGACTGTGTGAGTCCTGGAGCTTCAGACACAGCTGCAGGGCCTCCAGAGCCTGCTCCCGCTTCCCATTCACTGCAATACACACACACTTGGTCAATGGAGTGACAGGTACTCATTTATAAGGCAAGCAGCAAAAATGTATATTCTCACTGCACTGGTATGAAAAGTAAAAGAAAATGGGCAATGCTCGTGAAATTCTAAGTGTCTTTGGGTGACAGAGCCTTAGCAGGGTCCAGTAAATGTAGCAATCTGATTACATTTTTTTATTTATTTTTAAGCTAAAAGACATCCAGCAGCCTCATTATCCCTAGGGGAAATAAAGGATAGGCGATCGTGCACTGAAAGGCACTGAAGAGGATCATGAGGGTGTCCCATGGGAAGGGCTCTGTAGACTTCAGTCGTGGGGTTTAGGCCAGAAGTGTATCATTTTGTACAACCGATCCTAATGACCTCCCTGAATTTTATTAAAGAACTGTTAGATAGAACCAGTTGTATGACTGACTGTGCTCTTATGGTATTTACAGAATAATGTGAATGAAGTGATAAAACATAAAATAGAGCATCTTCCTTTCTACCTGTAACAACAGCTATTCTTGTATTTCCTCATTCATGAAAGGCTTAATCACACTTCACAGAAATGTCAATTGACAATTAAGTCCATCCCCACTCTCATTCTGACTCCCACTGCCAGCTTCCTCTTCTCACCAAGTAGCTCAGAGATGCCGCTGTGAATGTCGAACACATGGTTGCTGAGCAGAGGCGGGTACTGCGTCTCGCCATAGTGCTGCACCAGCACTCTGTAGATCAGCCGCTTGCAGTCGTCAGGATCGTCTGAGCACTTGGGCAGCCCTCGGCTCACGTCCACCACCAGCTGATCAGGGAGGAACTCCAGGCAGTCCACCGCCGCTGAGAGCCAGTTATCCGCCCTAGAACAGGAGCAGAGGCGAGAGACTGAGGTACGGCAATATTTCAAATAGGAATAGATACAAAGAAACAAACTGGGTCAAATTAGCATTGAGGAGACAGAAAGATGGTCAGGAAATACTCAATAAGGCCATGATTCCTGACCCTCAGACAGCTATTGATGCTGCACACAGCTGCATGTGTCTTGCAGCCTGAGGGCTTTCTGAACAGAGGGTATCCATCAAGCATGTTACGCAAGAGTGGCGTGAGATGGGGAACTATGAGTCTGGCTGCAACATGTTAGACGGCAGGATACCCGCAAGTTGTTACTTAAAAAAGAGAGAAATTGCTGACTTTCTTGTGAGCAATGTCAACAAAGATGATTCACCAGTGGAGAGACACAGTAACTACATTCAAGCCAGGCCGGTCTTTGTCTGAGTCCATCCATGGCGTGCTTTGTGTTGGGAAGACGGGCTGGAATCTCTAGATCATCGTGATGACAGCTAAAATTTCATGGCTTCATGATATCACGCATCTCTGGATGCTTCTCCTAATTCCAAACTTGGAACAAAAGTCTTTCTTCTAAAGATAGACGGCTACACTCTCATCTGTTCTAGGAAGGTGGCTTTCATGGACTTGATTCATTTTATTCCGCAAATGGTAAAACCAACAAAAACAGATTAACGTTCTGCGTATCCTTCCTCAACAAGGAGCTTAATGTGTTCTCTAATTCCCTAAAAAATAACAGGTATTTCGGCTATTTGGCTTTGGTTTGACAATAGCAATAACCGCAGCCAATACCTGACATTTATTTAGCCCAAGGAATGTACACAATTCTAAGAATTCTAATGAAAACACAACTGACAGAGATAGCAGTGTGGTTTGGACGAAGTGGCTCCACATACTGTGATTCGCTGAAGGCTTTGAGGATCTCACGGTCCACATAGTTGCTGGTGTAGAGCAGATCAGGGTCGCTGTCCATGCCGTGGAGGAATGGACGGGGTTTCTCGCGACCCTCCAGCAGACTCTCCAGTAGGGGGAGCTCTATCAGCTGCAGTAGCCTTAGCACGGTCTGCTGCTGCCAGACTTCATCCACCACTGGATGGAGGTCAAGAGGAGAAGCACATCAGTCACATTGCCTGCCACCAGGCCGCCACACGCAGGTCTTCTTAGCTGACCTTGCTGACTATGCCAGTAGCTTTAATTTCTTTTATTCAGAATAATTTATTTATATACTCACACTCTTGTGATAAACCCAAATCAATCATTTGAGGTGTTATTGTTTTAAAGTTGAGATTTCCTAGAACATTTTCTAAAGTCACATCTTCCTGATCATCCGGCCTGCAATGAAAAACTGACAATTATTTTCACATTACATAAAAATGGTTAAACTATAACAAAGCAAAAACATGACTGAACGCACCACAGACACACTTAAAAACACAGCAGACATTAGAGCAGGAGGGAATCAATACACTTTAGTATAACTGTAATATCATATTGGGTCATATAAACTCAAATACTGGTCTTATAGTATAGCTGTAGTACCATATTGGGTCATATAAACTGACAAAAACTGGTATTTTAGTAGCTGTAGTATCATATTTGTATCATATAAACTGACAAATATTGGTCTTTTTGTATTTTACTGAGATTTTTTTTTCAGGGCCATGATCTGTAATCAAATAAGTTAATAAATTGTGACACATCCAACGATGTCAACACAAAGCAATAGAATCACATCATGGCACATTGCATCCTAGTACTGCAATATACAGGTTACTCTTAGCAACAGGCAGACATCTGCTACTGTTCACCCTCAACATAAGGACATTTGAAATGACGTACATCAGTTAACTATTGTGAATAATTTTAATATTACATTTGAACCACATTGAATAGGTTATTCTACATCCTAACTTCCTCAAACATTGCTTGCGCATTTCTGCACTCTTGCCTTTTTATGCAAAAGCCTTTCGCCTTTTAATGCAATTATAGCATAAACTACAAAACATCTCAGCAATATATAGCATGTCACACTAAACAGAACTTCATACCTTGTAGATGGCGATATGTAACTGTTCCTCTGTTTATTAGGAGAGTGATATCCATTCTCAATAGTTTCAGAGTTTGTGGTTGGGGTTTGTGTATTCAGAAACCTGTACAGGCTGCAGCTGCTGTCTTCAAAGGTGACTTTCCTCTTCTCCTTCCCAAACACCTTCGTTCCAACTGCCTCGAACACTTTGGAGTCCATAAGAGCCTGACACAGACGCACTGCCTTGGTCCGGGGAACCTCGGCATCTCCACAGATCTTGCTCTGGATGATATGAGCCAGAACCACATCCGCCGCCTCGGACCCCAGGAAGCAGTCCTCGTAGGTCTTGAGGTTGTGTCTCCTCCGCTTCACCTCCACACGCGTCTGCATGTTATTGATGATGCTGCTCCATATGTAGGTCGCCCGGAATGGCTTGCCAGCCATCCCCTGGTCTGTGGAGGAGATGGAGAGAGAGAAAGCTGAGTGTAGGAACTTGCCTGAAGCTACGGTCACTCCGTGTGTCTGTTTGCAAGGGTTACTACTAAGAAAATATGTTGATATGTTCAACCAAAATGGTCCGAGTAGCACACCCTTTTTCTTTCAGGGGTCAAATTGAGAGACAACTCTCCAAAGTTGACATCCAAAGTAAAGCTGCCAAAATAAACTAACTAAGAGCAACAGGGATGATCACACTTATGGGATTTATAACTCCATAAGGGCCCTTTTTACACCCCAACCTACACATCCCTTACTTATGCAATGAGAAATTGTGTTCCCCTCGCTTGTTGGATTCCCCCAACACCATCTACTTGCAGGGTGGTCGGCTGTCTTACATCACCAACTCCCTGCACATGCAGATATAATTATGCTGGGTTCTCCATTGCATTTACAACGCCTACTCATCAATACATAGGCCTGCTTCAAGAGCACAATAGTTGGCTGCAGCATAAAGGCCCTCTTCTTGTCAGCCACCACAGACAAGGAGGGGAGGTGCGGTAAACGGGGACTTGCTGAAAGCATCTTCAAATCTGGCGGAGGCTTCTGGGAGTTTGTGGCAATGAGGTCTAAGCTTTGGCATGGCTTTGATGAGTCCCAGTAAGAGAAGCAGAATGTCTGGTACACAAATGTTTGCTTGGCCATAAGAAGAGAGGTAGAGTAATCATCTAGGGTTGAAGCTTGACCAATTTCCAACAGTCTTAGACCAACCCTAAAAGTTGAGGACAGAGTGATAATGATTGTTGCCGGCTGGTGGGACATACTGTATCTTGATAACATCAGTTTCCTTATTATGTTCAGCCAAGAGAATGTCACGTAAAAACTATTTGCATACTACTGAACAATTGCATAACCTCATTGTGTGTGTGTGTGTGTTTTTTATGGTGTTGTTAATGTTATTGATTATTAGGTACCGAAATCATGAGGCTTGTTAAGGAACCCTTTCCCTTATAACTCACATATAAAGCATATATAAGTACAATTTCAGCTCAGGAGCAGAACAAAGCAGTGAACATAAACTGACAGTGAAAAAGTAAAGAAGACCCTTAGTGGTGGTAATCTACACCAGCTTTTAGGTTTAAGGGCAATTAAACAACCATCTGCAAAAACAGTTGGTAGGTCTACTTTAATCCATTAAAAAGTACGGATCTGAATAATCAAGAGTCTATTAATCAACAAAAGACAAATAAACCAATTAAATCAGGTCTGGCTGAGGTGGTTGTGGGATGCACCAAATGGGACTCCAGTAGGGGGTTTTACCCCCTCTCTTTATCAATGCCTGTGACTATTGTCACCTTCACCTTAAAATGGTGAGGTCATTTAGCTTACACTTCATTTCAGCGTTTGCCAACCCACAGAGGTAAAGGGTAAATCATTAGGGAATTCCGCCTCTCTAAAGGCAAACATTGCATTTGTTACCACAACATACGAAGCAAAATAATCGCAGAGGGAGTAAAAATCAGCGTAGCTTCTCAAGTTAATACTCCTGTGCTAACAGGGCCACTGATCGTGCATTTTAGACAGAGGTCCAGGAAAGGTGTCAAAAAATGCTTACATGAAAGTTAAAAAATAACCAATTCAAAAAACGCACCAAGGAGGGGGAAGGCTCTGCAAGCACACTGCTGATCAGAAACATGCAGACACAGGTTCAACTGACGCACCCTGGAGGGATATGTTAATGTCAAATCTATAGGATAAGATTATCTCTATTTAAATATGCATACATTGGTATGCGCACGATTGAACTATCAGAACCTCTCACACGAAAGCTGAAGACTAAGAGAAAATACACGAACATTTATATTTAAAATCTCGTACTCTTTTAGTAAATAACATTAATGTGAATGACTGAAATCTCAGCCTCTCACATTTCTATCTAAAACGGCAAAACTGTTGCCCTTTGCGTTTTGATTGGGGCTTTAAAAGTGATCACTGTAATGTTAAACACAGTTAAGCTATTGATGCGCACCAAAGAGAAAAGTGTAGCTTACCTGGGGGTCGATGCATGCGTAAAGATACTTTCCAGAGCACTGCCGCTTACTGTCCTACTATTAGCTGCGTGATAGAACTACTCCTGATAACTCCGATTTCTGTACTTGTTCTGACGTGACGTAAGTGGGAAGTCAATCGTGAAGCCGCCACCCTCTTTGTCATTGTTGCCCATAAAGCAGTCAGTAGGATACGCCTGAAGACTCAATTAACATAAGAAATACACTGATGGCTTTCGACGAGAAGAAGCTTGCTAAAAAACTCAAGAGAGTCAACAAGTTTTTTTGTTTAAATCGAGACAAGGGTAAAGTAAATTTGAATACATACATATTTTACCATTACAACAGTTATATTAAATACTTTTGGCATAATTTGTATTGTCTATATCCCTTTATTAAGCTAAGCCCAGTATCAGGTCACCAAACACACACACTCTGTCTCTCCCTCTCTCTCTCTCTCTCTCCGTCTCATACACACACACACACTTTTTTTTCTCTCTCTCTCCGTCAGTCTCTCTCACACACACACACTCTCTCTCTCTCTCTCTCTCTCTCAATCTCTTTCACACACACACACACACACACACACACACACACACACACACACACACACACACACACACACACACACACACATACTCACACACACACACACACACACACACACACACACACACGCACACACACTTTATCAAACATGAACCACTGATTGCACTTGCACAGATGCTGATATGAACCATTATACTCTTAAGGACATTCAAAGCGTGTGGAAATGGCCTAGTGTGTGTCCAGGGCAAGCTGCCCTGTTGCTGGATAACACTCACCATGCTGTCACCAGCAATGCCAGCAACTTCCTCTTGCAGGTAGATCTAAGCTTCACTACATGCACAAGTGGTTAACGTTTGTCAAATTTCACAAAAAAGCGTGAGTGATGTTTTTTTTTAACTTTTTCATGTGGTTTCAAAACCACATAGATAGGTTAATGGTATTTTTTATGAGGTAAAATAACAATCTCAGCATGGAACTAGGTAACTACCTCTGCTTTGACATTTGTTAGGTCGTAGAATGTTTATCAACTAAGCCAACCCCATTGACATTATTCAAAAGCCAAAACCAAAAAGCCAAGCCAAGAAATCAAAGCATGAAGACCACTACCATAGGGGAAATCATTTTTATATAACCTGAAAACTTAATTTGCTATTCCAGGTCTGATGCACTTATTTAATCTATCATTCTCCTCCCCTCTTAAGGGTGAGGGCAAATGCTACTGACTCAACAAATCTCATACAGTATGCACTCTGTCAAGCTAAACAACACACACTCCTCATTATGAAAGGGCAATGGGCGGCCTAATAAAACTGGCAACTGGAATTAAAAAATATGCTATTCTAGACACAGATAAGATAAGGAAATGCTATTTTTGAGACTGAAAATTACTAATACTTACTGGCAACTAACAACAGTAAACAGACTTATATATCGTCCCCTGAACCCATTTCAGCCAAATACTGACCATGAACTTCAGTCAACTAAGCAGGGCCAGAAGAAATATTGCCCCTTGATGAGACTCAAGGAACACAAATAAAAAGAAAAAATGTAGCTCTTTGACAAAAAGTGTCACAAACTGACATTATCGAATGCTAGTGACCTCTGAAGATTGTAGTATATCCGGTTTTCAAAAGCAAAGAGTACCTTGTTTTAAATCCTACACGCTTGCATCACACGTCAGTAAATCAGGTGAAAGGAGATTCTACTAAGCCCTAGTGCTGCCCTTTGGGCAGGTGACGCAGAGACCGTAATGGAAGACCGGGAAGCATCAACTGCATCACGTTTCCCCATGCCAGAGACAAGATGGTTACTTCACACTCAATGTGTTGATCATCTAAGCATGACAAAAATGACACCCATAATTGCTTCAGATTCTCCAGCATTGCTCAATCTTACACTGCCTCTGTGACGAGCTGGGCAGACGGTGTGAAAGGAGAGTAGACGGGGAGAAACCGGTCAGACCACAGGCCGAGAGTAGAGGCGAGGCATCTTCAGAGACTCCACCCTACAGCCAGCACCTTGTTTCCTGCAGTGTGCGTCTCCTGCAGTCTGTGTCTCCTGCAGTGTGTGCATATAAGGTTTCACACTGCAGTGTGTGCATATTGGGTTTCACACTGCAGTGTGTGCGTATAGGGTTTCACACTGCAGTGTGTGCGAATAGGGTTTCACACTGCAGTGTGTGCGAATAGGGTTTCACACTGTAGTGTGTGCTGGAGGGTTTCACACTGCAGTGTGTGCGTATTGGGTTTCACACTGCAGTGTGTGCGTATAGGGTTTCACACTGTAGTGTGTGCTGGAGGGTTTCACACTGCAGTGTGTGCGTATAGGGTTTCACACTGCATTTTCTCAAAGGGCCCAGAATGGAAGCATGACGCACCCTGGACCCTTTTTAAGTTTATGGGGCGTAGTTCTATTGATGATTTTATTTGTCAGTAAATATCAACAGAATGCGTGTTCAGCAATAACTTCTCACAATGTCAATTTGCCTTTTGTCTTAGCCATTTTGTCTTAGATGCTGAATTGAGTTACTGCATTCTAGCGTTCAGTGGAAATAATAAATATGTAATAATAAATATATATTTTTCAGATATCAGAAAAAATCTAAAGAAAACAATACATTTTGTGCTGATTTTTTGCTTTTAACAGTTGAACCAATAAGAACCAATACGTCTCACCAAATGTCCCAATGCAGAGTGGTGAAAGAGATGCTTTAGAAAAATGCTTTGTGGATAACTCAGAAAGGAAGAAACAATCAACAACAGTCACTGTGACAATCATCAGCAAGAAATCCAAGCTTACACATGGCTGCTAAACCAGTTTGGCTCCTTAAAAAAAAAGTCCTAAATGTTTTGTTTTTTTGTTGTCATTCTGTAAACCTGGGACTTGTGTAATCAGGTAATCAGCCCCTTACCGGTAAATCTCCTTCTGAACACAATCTACAGAGTTAAGAGGAATAGGCCTACTACATGTGATGGCCCAGGGGCAAGGTCAAAGCAATGTTTATTTTTCCTCAATGTTTCCTTATCCCCTCCCCTTTGAAATCCCCCTCCTGGCTCTGCTTATCAGCATGTTGACATTCTGGTTTTAAACATGACCAACTGGATAGTATTCCTCCAGAGAATGATTATAGGATTTTTGCCTTTACTTCCTATAACTTCAGCACCAATACCAATGCCCACTTAACAGTGGGTGAAAGTTTGAAGTGAAAGAAATCCAAAAATAAATCTGACAGCCACTCAACAGTTTGTCCAAGGTGTGTGCTGGCTTCCTGTAAAATGCACGCTTTCTGTCAGAGGAACTGAAAGGTAGGGCACAAAATGCCACTGCCTGAAAAGCAGCACAAGGTTTCAGCCAAGCTCAAAGAACCCCTCTCAGTTGTGCTCCTACGTAGAGTGTGCAACTATGCACTTATCAATATTCATATTTTTTTGTTCTCTCGCAGACATTTGTGTTGAACAAACATCCATTTCTCCTAGCAATCAGAGCCCTGGAATCCCCTCCGCCCAGCACCAGAGGACATCGGACAGTGCCCTTTTATGAACAGGCAGCCGGGAGGACAGTTGTCGCTTTGTCTCAGTAGACAGAAAAGTTCCCGCCATTGTGGTCTGCGACAATCATATTTTATTCAACAGGCTGCTGACCCTTCTGGACTGCAGAGGACATGATCTTCACCACCCGTTCTACAGAAGACTTTGTCAGTGAGGCAACAGTTGACCAGCTGGGATGTTGCACATTCAATCTGGGACACTCGACACGTGGACCCAGCACTCTACACCTCTGGTTGGTTGTTCGTTTGATACAAACACCAGACTGGTTTATGCCATGTCCTCTGTCGACTGTGTTACAGGTTTAACAGTGACAGTGGTGGGAGGCGGAAATGAGAAACCTGTATTTCCCTGGCTTACATCACCCATGACGTCTCTGTGTGGTTGTGGCATTGGTATATCACAGAAAGCTAAAGGTTGATGAACACAGCGGTCACTTCACACAGAGAAGCACTGACCTGCTTTAGTAACCGATCTAAGGCCTTTCTCCTTTTATAAGGTCTATACAATTGTCATATTTCACAAGAGATAAAACAATAACAGATCTTTAATATTATTCATGCCAAATTTTACATTATGGTTTAGCATACTTTATTTACTTTTTAAGAGTTGATTGATTGCCATTCTCCCTTTCCACTTTTGTTGGCAGACTACGACCAGAATGAGCCCCCCTCCTGTTTGCAACTTGCCACAGCATAGACATTTTGTTTTGAATATCAAATGCTTTCAGTACCAACAAGGATGCTTTGCCTCGCCCATCATTAAACCTCTATCCCACATGCAATACACCCACTAGCACTTAGCCCAACAGTGGTCTGACATCTGACAATGTAATGAAGGCCTTTACCTTCAGTCTGTGAAGGTCTTCTACAGGGAATCGGTGGAATGGACACTTATAAGCCCACTCTGTGAAGGGCTTCTGTTAATCATAGGCGAAACGGACACTCATAGGGCCACTTTCGTCAGATGGTGCATCCAACAAAAGAAGAAAAGGTGGTCTGTGCACACGAAAACAGGCATGAAGGTCACTCACTGCGCTCATTTAGTACGAAATTTATTTCATTGTATCAGAAAATAATTGCAGTGTGTAACTCAGCTACACTTTAAAAGCAAAACTCTAGTCTGATGCTGTTGGCATAATATTCAGTTTAAAACCGAGGCAAACTTGTAATATTATAAAGACAGGAATTATCTTAGGATATATAGTGTACAATATGTAACCAACATATAAATGTATAGGGATTCTTTTCTGAAAACAAAAAAGTCTATTACAAAGATGAACATGAAACAAATGACCATAATATTTCCTTCTGTGAAAAATACAACTATTAGTGAGATAAACTGTAGGTTTGTAAAGAAAACAAGAGTACAAAAGCAATGTACTTTTATCTCAGAGAAAATAGTTATGGTAATACAATTTATTACAATAAAATATAATAAAAAGCAGTATTAGAATTGCACCAACTCCATGTTCAGATGTATATCCTTTGTTAAAACAGAGTTTCTGAAGCACAAAAGGTATTTAATCTATATTAAGTAAAATTCATCTTTGAGAGAATGTACTGACAAAAAGCTTTCTTTACATAATGTACAGTATTATTTATAAATGTGGCACTCCATTGTAATAATGGATGTCTTACATATATATATTTTATGTACGTATAGATCTACTCATTTACTAATCATCCCAACCTTTTTAAAAAAAGTTGCTGACATCTGATTGGAAGTTTTCAAAGTCCTATGCAATTTGCTTTGTATCTAGTGCATGCTTATCAGTCCTGGTCCATCACAACTAAGAAAAAAAGAGAGAAAGAAAACAACAACCGACATTTGTGTGTACAAAACGTCAAACTAGAAGCAGCTTAACTAGCTGTAAAACAAATAACGTAATGTGCTACGTTCAAGAAGTGAAAGTCAGTCAATGTTTTTTGTTTTGTGCCACACTTCAAGACGGCCTCTCCAAACAAAAAAAAACCCAGGTCCGAATTGCTAAGAGCTGTCACACTATGTACCTCGACCCTGTTCTCCATCTGTTTTTAGTGCTATAGAAGCTTACGGGTGGCAGCTGAAGTCCCCCACCCCTCCACCGTCCCAGTCGTCATGCCCAGATCACATCCATACGCTGATGGTAACTTCTCTCTTCTCCACCTTCTTGGCTATAGGCAGGCCTGCTGCACCTGTGTCAGGAGCTCTCCGAACCGGTCAAAGAGGCCCTCCACCCAGACCCTGTTGCTAAGGCAATTCTGCACAGTCTCCTCTTGCCCCAGGTCTTCCTCCCGAGAGCGCAGAGAAGCAATCTGGAAGGGAGGGAAGAGGGGCATGCTTTAACATATTCCCTTTAGTTGATCAAAGCACATTTCTATAAAGCAATCTATTCTTCACACATTATTCACGCTCCTGTGGTGCAAGTCCAATGTACAGACAGCCACTGCACATCTAAACAGACAAATAGGGCTGTGTGTGTGTGTGTGTGTGTGTTCGTGTGTGTGTGTGTGTGTGTGTGTGTGTGCTCCATTAGGCTGTGTATTGGCAAGACTCGCACGATACGCATCATGATACAGGGGTAACGATTCACTACATTGCAACACTGTAAGCAATATGTTGCGTTTTTCTAATCAAATTTTAGGAAAACTGTCATAGTATAAAGCCCTTATGCTACTTCCTGTCTCAGTTTATATTCTTATGTTGGCATTGAAGAGCTGAAGAAAACACAATGAACAACTGTCTGCCACGAATCTTAGCATGTAAACTATAGATTGAAGATCAATATAGTGTTTGAAAATTGATACAGCATCACAAAATGTAATATTGCGATACTTTTGACATCCTACTGAATAACTGGACAAGTTCAACAAGGCAAGTTTAAGCCTATAGAATGTTAGCAGTATGGCATCCATTACCAGTCTGTACATAGTATTCCTGCGGAGACATAGGATGCAAATTGTCACTAAGAGACCCTTAATCATTTTACAAACAAACATGCAGATACAATATGCTACTGTTCTCTCTTACCTCATCCTTACACATAAGGTATGTATGGTACTTGTAATGCTGAAGTGAGTGATAGAGAGAGAACCACGGAGTCTTGTGCTGATCCACAGTGTACTCCTACAAAACAAAGGGGAAACTCAGCTATTCACATTCATTAATTTTAATTCTTGTCCTCTGTGGGTATTATGCTGGTGACAAACTGGCAGAAAAATGCAAACTATGACAAACACACACCTGGACACCTGATAAGACAACAAAGGATGGATACCATCTAGAAAAACACCAGGGAGGACAATGTGTACAGAGTACAGCCGCACAAACATAGCGTGTAGTGGAAAGAAAGGTATTTAGCGTCATCTAGTGGTCAGGTTCTTAAGTGCCCATTCTTGTCTGTTCTTGTTTGTAATGGATCACAAACCCATGACAAAACATAAATTAACTACAAGAATATCACACTATATATCTTTTTTTTCAGATTTCACCAAAAGTATGTGTACGTTGTACATTGAGTGACATTCAGATCCTTACCAATGGCAGTTTGCTTGGGGATTTAGAAGGTTTCATAGTCTTCTTGTTGTAAGCTTTCCCACCTAGGCGCACTTTAAAAGTAGGAGTTTCTCCGTCCTTTTTCAGTTCCGTCACCACCGAGATCTCAGGAAAGCTATCCAGTGCAGTCTGTAGTTTCAACAGAGAGAAAGAGGTTACCCAGTCGAAATCTTCAAGCTTCCCTTTCCACTGCACCCTTCTTCTGCTCACCCTATGACCATTTCAAACAACCAAACACACAAAGAAATGTACCAGTGGGTTGAGATTCAGGAGCTGTCTAGTAGGGTCAAAGATGTGTGTTTTTTTTATATTGTTGAGTGCTGGACAGGAAAGTAGATTCCTGAGGTATTTTGTAGTATCCTCACCAAACTACACTCATCAAGTCACAGAGAAATCCACCTCGGGGGTGAATTACTTTTATCCTGCCTTTTGAGACAACTTCTAAGTGTTAGTAGGTACACTCTGCTAGTGAAAACATGTTTTGCTGATGGTATCAACTGTATCAAGCCGACCTTAAACAGCTGTCCCATGCGTAGTTTGGGGAGTAATCTTCTCCTGTTGTCTGTGATCATGCCATCCATCCTCTTCATGTGAGGCAGCAAAAGCTCATCTGATGAAGAGGAAAACATAAATGTCTTCAGTATTTTTAAGGCCATACATGTTCATGATTATTCAAAATGGTATGTTGAAAAAAGAATGAAGTGTATTAGTTTGGTGTCATATTTCTGCTGTTTTTCACATCTGGTGACATAAGGCCAACCCAGAAGACCATATTAGTCACAATTCTGACTAGTGTGATGGGATGCCAAAGGAATTCAGTCGTTTAGCCAACATCTTTTAGCTATATATAATTAATGCGATGTATATACACACTCAGTGGTGGGTAGTAACGCGTTACAAGGAACGCAAATGAGTAAAAAAGAAAAATTTTCGGGTAACGAGTACTTTTTGCGTTCCTTTATAAAGTCTGCACTTTTACTCTTACTTGAGTAAATATTTGAACTAGAATTCTACTCTTTACTCAGTTACATTTCCATTGTGCTTTCATTAAAATGAGTATTGTGATAAAAGTACACATATCTTTGTTTACTGGAATACAGCATACACGGCAACCAGAGAGGGTAAAAACGGAGAGGTCAGTTAGCTATGCGTTATCGACGCGCCCTCCACAGGTTGCAACATTGTTGTCATTTCATAGCCGCGCAGGAGACAACTTCAGGTCGACCGTTACGACTCGAACTTTAAACGTCACCACTATGGATGAGAAGATGGACGAAGCTAGCGTTACTACTGGTCCTCCTGACAGTCCTGGGGCAGCCCCCACTCCAATGTAATATTTTTTTTTTTTGCAACTCACCGTCAGCATCATGTTTATTAACTTGGCTAGCTTGCAAATGGCAGCTAAGTTATACTGTCAGAATTGCTAGCACGAATAAGTCAAAAATGTGCAAAATGGCAAGTGATTCATGGCATCTTTTTTCTCTAACCGGGATGATCTTGTAAATAACAATGCTTTTGCAGTCAGAAAGAGAGAGAGAGAGGGCATTTCCCTCCATGAGAAAGAATGAGATCTCCTACATGGTCAATGTTTTTAATGGCCTACTGTTATTTTCTATGAGATCTATGAGATGTGTAATGAAAAAAAAACATACATAATACAATGAAGCAACTTGTGAAGAAATGTGTCAAGAGTGCATTTCTTTCCGACTTACTCACGTTATGTTTTTCATTGATCCAAACACTCCAACACAAAAAAGTAACTTGTAATTTGAGTAACTTTTAAACAGAGTACTTTTTTACTCTTACTCAAGTAAGTTTTCCAATTGGAATATTTACTTTTACTCAAGTCGATTTTGAAGGAGGTAATTGTACTTTTACTTGAGTACCAATTTTCAGTACTCTACCCACCACTGTACACACTAATGAATATTATCAGAAGTACTGTTGCCCCCTCATAACTACAACCAAACAGTACTGTTCAGGACAGGCCATCTTAATCTACGGCTTAAGAGAACTTGCATGCTTCCCATTTCATGTCATTTAACGCTCACCATTTTCCTTCTCAAGAGTATTCATGACCTCTGCATCTAAGGCCACACTGATCAGCAGCTCCACGTAGCTCCTGAAGGTCTCCTTCATCATCCTGGTGTTGAGGAAGCGTGACGCAAACGGGATGGGAGGCGTGAACTCTGAGAGAGAGGTAAGGAGGGGGAGTGGAAGCAAGACAGGAAAGCAGACCAATCTTTACCAATGACTTTTAAGTGCTAGTGGTTATCTACATAGACTATACTGTGTCTAGAGTGAAACCCTAACAAACACACACTGCAGTAACCACGGGTTCATGCTGCCTCACAAAGAAAAGGTCCTCACCATCATCTTCACTCACTGCCTCAGGAGATGATGCGGAGGGAGAGGTTGAGAACGCCTCTTTCCATTTCTTCCTCTTCTTCGGTGGGGGCTCAGCCTTGGCCTTGGGCTGCTTTGGCCTGGGCTTGGAGAATGCCTTCAGCAAGGAGGGGTCAGAGACAGCAGCAGGACCCATCCTGTGCACAAGCAGAGCCTTGGCCTGGGAGCCTCTGCCAAGAAGAACACACAGAAATGTCAGTGTCACAGGTTTAGTAAAAAGACACAAAAGTGGGTCTTTAAAAAGGTAAGCTTTGACACACTGTATACCAAATACTAACAAAGTGACATGACACTGGCAACTCCTTACCTCATAGAGTGCATTGGCTTGCACCTGGGCTTTCTGCTGCAGACCCGAACATACTCTCTCTTGTTGACTGTGTCAAGGAACTTTACATACACTCTCCGATACATTGTCTTAGCATCTCCAAAGTACCCCAGGTACTAAAATAAAAACACAAACCACATTTAAAGAGCCTCTCCAACACCATTCTTTTTTTTTTAAATAGATGAAAGAGCTTTTAAAACCATAACCTCATTATTTCTGAGTCTTATTTCCACAGCATTTCTAATAAAACTAGCAAAATGAATTGCAGTTAAGATCACAATTCTCTATACACAGTAACAGAATAAGCTAATCCTTACATTTCAATCAGTGAAGAGTGGTAATGTGTTCCAAGTCTAGGTCAAATTTATGCTCAGTCAGTATTGTTGCATTAATATTTCAATGTTGGCTTTGGTTGGGCTCCACTCACACTGTTTGTGGCTGAAAACACTCGTCTTCCATCCCGCAGCTCAGGGATAAATTTCTGCAGCAGGGCCTTTTGTACTTTCCAGATGGCTGGAGGGTCCAGTCCTGCTTTCAATGTCACCTAGACCCAAACAAAAACAGAACATGCCACTGACCGGATCAAAAGCTGACAGAGACAAAAGGGCTTAAACTACAAAGTCACACAGATATTGCTCATTCCTTCCGAGAGACTGGAGCGGCAGGGATGATTCATTACTGTCTGATAGAACTCCCAGCTAAAGCCATTTTGGGAGCATTCTTAAGCAGATTGCATGACACATCTGTGAACTGCAGTCACTATTTAATATCTGGTAAAGCTGGTGCCTCACACTGAACCAATGGGTTGTATGAAAGCACTTTCTGGCTTATGTGTCATGCTGACATTGCTAAAAGGAAACAAATGCCTGCCAAAAAAAAAAAAGTAAACGAACACACGAGGACAGACGTGGCAGATGGGGTCACGCTTACCAAATATGAGAGCTTACCTTCAGGCTCTCGATGTCCTCATTTTTCACTACAAACTCATCCCGCTCGCGATACATTCCCTCTCCTCCACTGTCTGACAACTCTTCGTCTGTCAAGCCCTCGATGGCAACAGTGACGAGCTGCACTGCTAATTGGTCAGGGGGAACGCTCTTCAGAAGTTCCTCTGCATTTAGTTCCTGTGGTTCCACTGACGGCTGTTCCTGTGGCTTAACAGCTGATGACTGCATGTTAGAAGATTGTTCCTGCTTTTCCATTGCACTCGTAGATCTATTGTCTGTGTGTGAGAGAAAAGACAATAAATCTCTTTCATCGCCATTTCCTTACTCTGCAATGCAGTTTAGTAAGGTTACGTTTGAATTAATATTACCTACGTCATTATTATGTTGCATTGGGTTTGAAAAAAAAATGTGAATTATAGAAAAACATGTGAACTAATATACAATATACATGAACTGAATTAGTCTTTATTCAAACTCACACATTGAATTTTCTAAATATCCATTACTTTGTATGCTGCCACACGACTGAGATGTTACTGAAACCTTTCATACCTATCTTCTGCTTCTTGTCCGATTGCTCATCAAGAGATGAGAGTGCGGAGGTAATGCTCTGCTGAAGATCTTGGTTTCTTCCAGCCGCTTCATCCTCATCAGATGAGAATGATGGAAGAGTTTCCAGGTTTTTGTGAAGGTCCTCATCCAGCCTCTTTGTTGAGCTACCAGGGTGTGCACCCTGCGATTCCAATGGAGTTTGGGGATACTGAAGTGTGGGCATGGCCAGTGGAAACGGGGGTCTTCTGGAGGAAGCGGGGGGTTTTCTTGCACGATTAGGGCTCCTCACTGGAGGGGAGGAATAATGCTGCTTTGGACCAGACTTCAGAAAATCTAGAAAGGACCCGATGAATCCAGTTTTCACCTCTGGTTGTTTTTCCTCAACTTCCCTTATCTTCTGACGCATCCTCTCCTGCTGCTGGTAGCCGTCGAGGCCGCCTTCCGAGGCAGAGGGTGAGCTTGTGTCACTGCCTTTTGAATTCTGACGCTTAGCTTGGCTGTTTCGTCTCTGAGATCTGAGCTGACCATTTTCTTCATCAACAACCAGCTTGGAGGAGCCTTTTGACCTAGACTTTTTCTTTGGGAGCCCATCAGCGGGACATTCCACAAGGCCATTCTCCATTTTTATTCCCATTACTCTGTTGGACAGAGACACATCTCGGTTCTTGTTCATAAGCCCTGATTGAGGACATTCCTGGCCAGCCAGGTGAAAGTTGGAAGAAGCTCTACTGTTAATATTGCTATTTCCACTGGAGTTAAGGGACACACCATTCATGGGATTCACAGCATGCCCTTTGGGTAATGTCATGCTTCTGTCAAGTGCCTCACGGCCAACACCTCCTACATTCCTGAGGACATTTGTTGCTTCTTCAACAAGTTCCTGTTGATGGTTAATGATACCAGTGCTGTGTTGTATGTGTGAGTTTGCTAATGTAAATGCTTGATGTCCCCCAATCTCATCTTTGGGGTACCTATGAATGTCTGTTGTCAGTTGACTGCCATTCACCGTCATAGTCGGAGTATTGGAAATAATTGTTTGTTGCGATGAATAGTTGGAAGATTCATGCCTGCTCTCATTTGACTGAAAGTGGCACTTGGAGTCTGTAGGATTGGCAATTGAAGGCATGTCCCCTTCAGAGGAAGTGGCTTTAGCAAAGTCTTGTGGAGTCACTCCACAGGCAGCCACTGTAGCAGCCAAGATGTCATCCACATTGGAAAGGATGTTCCTCTCATCTGCCAGCAGCATAGATTCAGGGAAGCAGATGGAGCTGAGGGTAAAGTGTTGCTTTGCGTCCTGCTGATTTGATTGGCCGAAACTATCTTTTGGTGACAGGTGCTGCTTGGAGGGGTCTCCTGTGTCAGATACTTGGTGTGACACAGCCAGCTGCTGGTTCGGGTTGTCAACGTTGAGATGAATCCCATTATTCATATGGAGATAATGGACTGGCTGCATTTGGCTGGCCACTTTGGATGAATTCTGTCCTATCTGAGAAGGTGCTTGCTGAAGGAATATCATTTGTGAGGGTTCTAGAAGGATCTGGGCCCCAGGAACACGGACATACTGTGTTTGGCCTTGAGGGGACTGACAGTGATCTTGCTGAATTCTGATGGTATGTGTCTGATGGTTCTGTTGCTGTGACGCTGGCGCCTTCAGCAGAAGAGTGTGCTGCTTGAGTTCCTCTGAGTTCATGGGAACATGGGAAGACTGCATTAATGTTGAATTGCTTTTTGGGTCAGGCGTTGCCCTCGCATTAGCATTGTTTAGAAGTTGCCCGTGTTGGTTCAAGGAACCCATTCTCCCATTCTGCATGGGTTCCATGTTGGAGATCCCCATGACCTGATCCTCAGATCGTGCATTGCTCCGAATCACACTCTGGGTGTTGTACCTATCATCCATTCTGGAGACCACATACACCACATTGTTCTGAGCTCCAATCGCACTACTTGCAATTTGAGTGGAAGTCTCCAGAGAGGCTTGCTGCAATGCTTGCACATCTTGAATGGGAAGCTCTCCACAATCCTCTTTGGAAGTTAGAAAGGAGTTCTCATCTGGTTTGCTTTTGCCATAGGATGGCTTCAATTCCACTGAGGGTCTGTTGTTCTGTAAGGCTTGGGCATGAGAGGCAGTGGAAGAGGGAGGTGACTGAACCGGGAGCAAGTATTTCTGAGGCTGCTGTAACAACGAATTATCAGTCTTACCACTGGGAGGTTGTATGAGGCTGTAGTCCTGGGTGGAGTTTGAGTTTGGTAAACTTGAAGCATGGTTAGAAGAGAAGGAAGGGGTAAGAGTCACAGATTGTCCTGTCGCATAGCTCTGTGAGGAACTGGCAGTGGCTGGCCCTTGGGCATAGTAGCTAACACTTGGCAGACCCTGAGAGTGGCTGGAAGAATAGTTTTGAGAGGGGTTACCTAAACAAAGTCCCTGCACCTGTGCGTACTCTTCACTGTGCACCACTGAGGGCAATGCTTGTTGTTGACTGGAAGAGCAAACTAATGACTGACTCACAGATGTCACGTTACCCGACTGGCTAGCAAATGAAGATAATGTCTTGTAAATGGAAGGCAGTTTTTCTGTCTGACTTGTAGAGAAGGTCTGTGAATGGCTGATGCTGTTGGAGAGGGCTTGAGATGTGATGTATGTCTGTGATGGGTTAATGGACATCAAACTGGGCAGCTGAGTGGATGTGTACGGTTGAGAGTGGGTGGCGATCACAGAGCTCTGCTTCTGCACTGGAGATGAGTAGTTCTGCTGCTGAAGGTCAGACGAGTCTGTCTGTGTTTGTGGTTCAGCCACTGGACCATCAGCGGGATGCGGGGGGATTTTGGAAGCACAGTCTTTGGTTTTCGCTCCGGAGGAGGGCGAAAACACAGGGGAGGAAGGGTAGGCCTGAGTTTGCGTCAGTGTGGTTTGAGATGCTATCTTTTGCTGAGCTCCACCATTGAGTGCATGAGCTGAATCTCCAACGGGGCTGCAGGGCACAGGGGTTTGGCGTGAAGGCTCTTGCTGGAAGGACACATCGCTCTCTCCAGCCAGGTAGCCCTGTAAGGAATGCTGCCCACTGCCAGGCAGCTGTTCCTGAACTGACTGGGTACTGGAAGGCCGCTGGTGGTGCTTGATCACACTACATTCACGCTGAAGTGCTCTCTCGATGGAGCCCGAGAAAACTGGGCCACCATAAGGCTGGGGGGCCTGCTGGGAGTTCCCTAGGGCTGAATGCAGCAGGCTGAACTGAGGTTGCAAGAGGTGTGGGGCAGACTCCTGGGCTGAGCGATATGTGGAGGACTGGGGCGGGAGACCAGCCCCTAAGGGGGAGCCACCCAGGCGATCAAAGGCCAGAGCGGTAGGCACGGTACCTTGGGAAGATTTGATTTGGATTAGGGGGTCAGTCAGAGACATCAGACCATTAGAAGTGCTATAAGTGACATCTTGGACTGTCAGTGAGGGTGTGGTGGTGTAACTCCGGGAGGGGAAGGCAGTGGGATGCTGATAGGATGATAGGGCAGCTGCAGGGAAGGTTCCAGATGAAGACAAGGCTCCAGTGAGAAACAGTTCTGTAGTTGAGGAGTTTGCAGCTTTGAACACACACACACACACACACACACACACACAAACAATGATTATATTAACATGTAAACAGGAACCTTTTTGTATTTTGGCATATTAAAAGAAACCAGATATAGGTGAGAGAGTAGTGTCTACACAGAAACACATCAACATACATATATGTTTTATGCAGAATAATTACAAAAATGCAAAATCAGATTTTCTCAGTATACCTGTCTGCCATGAGGGAGTCCTAAACTGGGGAAGGAGAGAAGCGGTTGCAGGTCCAGCCTGAAGGCTTCTGGACTCGAGGGCAGGAAGAAAATTCATGACCGAGGTCTCAGTAGCGTTACTACCTGAAGTATGCAAACTGGTTTCAAAGACCCCAGACAGACCTAAATGGCCAAACAAACATACAAAAAGAACACGTCAGAAAAACACACATATCCTATGAATTTTAAAGTGGAATCACATGTTGATGTGCCTTGTTCCAACCTGCTGGGTGATGCGTGGTGGTGTAGGCTGGGATTTGGCTGGAAGCATACGTTTGGCGCTGGAGAAGCTCCGACTCCAAGTGCGTGGCGCCATAACTGGAACTATTCAGAGAAAAACACAACAAAGTGGACACAGGCTTAGTGTGTTTCAACCTATATACACATTAAACTACTTATATGAAAAAAAGGTGCTTTAACAGTGAACCATCCTGCCTTGTCAAATGCCAAGTATTGATGTTTAAGCATTTTTTATGGTATATCTCTATGTTAAATGTTGGTTGTTGTCAGGATAAGCTGAACAGATAAAAAACACTCATAAAACACCCATAAAACAGAAGGCTTTTTAACAGTAGGTCACAAACAAGGATGTGTACCGTATAATATGCATAGGAGTTGTGCACAGTTTTATTAGACGAATGACCGTCAGTTTGGGCAGATGCATTTACTACGAAGATCAAACACTGCCCTTGGGTAGAATTCAAGGGAGGGCCCCAAACCCTATAAAAGCCCATCAATAAAGACACTGCTTGGTACATGGTAATGATGGTGTAGCAAATTTAAGAAGGTGTGTAAAATAACCTCCTTTTCTTGCACATTAGTTGATGTGTCTGTCTGTCTAAGGAATGTCTTTGTAGGAAACTATGAATAGTTGTATGCAAAGCAGATGTACTTGCCACTTCCTGGTAATAAAGTTTGTTGACCTGTAGGCTTATAAATATTCTGCTGCAACATGACATTTATGCAGCCTTGGGATTCAACGCAAATAAACGATGAGAAATCTGTGTGAAATGTTGTATGTGGAGAGGTGAGGGAGTTAGACTGAGCTCAGAATAATGTATACGTATTCCCCACCTTAGCCTTTAAGGCGAACAAAAAAACTTGAAAGAAATGTTGTTTACCTATTATTTAGCTTATGGGGACAGACATGTACTTGGTCGACAAGGTTCTCATCAGTTTGATACATTTCATTGGTACACTCAAAAGGTATTATACGGTATTCCAACAATATGTCTGTTCCTGTTGTAAAACAAACTTGTATGGGGATTTGTACAGTGCCAAGGCCATAGGTCATTTAGTCTGGTAGAAACTCGCCTGTAAAGATGGTTCCAGGATGAAAATGCAATGAAAATTAAATTAAATTAATAATAATACAAAAATTATAATTTTAGACACATAGTACAAAAATCTCCTACGAAGAACACAATCAGGTGTATAAATAATGTAAAATTTGAAGATGTATCAATTATTTTAATTAATTAATGAAATGTGTTACTCTTAACAATTCGTGAGTTGGAATATACTACCTAAGTGCAAGCAAACTATACATTTTAAGGGGTGTAGGGCAAGCTTCAAATCAGCCATTTATTTCTTATTTTACAGCTGCATGAATACGTGTGTTTAATTTAGTAAATATGTATTTTACTCTCCTCTCTACTCTCTGCCCAGAGAAGATGTTGAGTGGCAGGTTAGGTCATATTCTGTTCCAGTGTACTCCAAAATGCCATAGCCCACTCCTACACCCCAATCACCGTTTTGTTTTTGTTCACATCATTTTGATTTGCTTTATAAGACTTGGGGAACATCATGTGGAATTGTTTGTGCCCATGCTCATCGTCTTGGACTGTTTGGGAGAAGCATGCAATGCTACTTGTGAGTGTGTGTGAGTATGTGTGTGTGTGTGTGTGTGAGTGTGGAGATTAAGTGTGTGGAAGTATGTGTGTGAGTGAGTGTGAATGATTTAATGTGTGTGAGTATTGATTTAGTGGGTGCAATGTCAGTGATTAATAATCAGGTTATATCAGCCACAGAAATATTTTGCAAGTAACGTCAATTGAAAAATAATACTTTTTGAAATGTTTACATTATTTATACACCAGACTGTGTACTTTATGGGAATTGATATGGAAGCCTGAAGCCCTCCTTACAAGACATATTCTGACAGATAAATCCACATATGGCCTTGAAACGGCACAGATACCCACAAAAGTTTGTTATAAATTAAGAGAAGGAATATCAAGTTAGTAGATATGTTTAATACTTTTTGAGCAGTGGATGTTAAACTCATGTGTTTTTGTTCTGGTAGAAATCTGGAAGAGGTTTGCACACAAAGTACATATCTGTCCCCATCAGCAAAATGTTGATGATGATACAGCATTTCTAAGTAGCTTCCTTAACTCCCTCTATAATTCAGACGAAAATTAACTTTGCCCCACCCCACTTAAAAAATATATATATGAATATAATATATAATATAATATTAATATTTGGGATTTCTCCCTCATATATGTAAGCCTTTGAACGAGACAAGCCTTTGAATTTAAAAAAACAAATCTGAATACAAAATTGGAGGTCAGGACCCTTGGTTAACTTGTCTTTGAACATCCCTAATGACACTGAGGTACTACTGGAACATTAGTCTGTGCATTATAGCCATGATATCTCAACTCAAAACACAATCAGGCCTACTTTTAAAGGACACTTGTAAATTAAAGGGTTTTCATGTCCTGAATTTTGAGGAACAAGGCACTTGCACACACAGACTGTGAAAGTGTAAAAACCACGACCAGATGACCCAGTCATTGACAGGGAAACACACTTTCTTAGTAACAAATCAGCACTATGTGTAGTAGGTCATCACTTTTTCTTGACAAACAAGCCCAAAGTTCTGAACTTAAACTTGAAATGAACAGTAAACGGTGTACATTTTTGGACCTCTCCTATCTTTTGAGGCATTCTATCTATTGAGCCTGTTATATCTTGATCTGTACATCTTATTCTCTTATTCACTATAAACAGGGAGACACTAATGACTTTGCTCAGGTCTGGGCCAAAGATTCCTACTCCAAGACTGCCTCCTAAATAAGGACACAGTTTTTGGTAAGAAAATCACAGTTCAGCAAATTCATTTCAGAAAATGAATAACCCAAGGTGAATGATTGTCACCAGGAACTTTACACATGTTTCCATGCCATAACAATATAACAAAACAAACTATCTAAATACCCAACACACATCATCACTGAGACTTCTTTGCCAAAATTGATGGAGACATAGTTCAGGTGAAGGATTCAGTGTATACATGTAGTGACTGATCAACATTTAGTTGCTTTATTTATGCCAAAGAGAGGATAAGGACAAAATAATTGCACATTCACAAGTTCTTCTCAGAGTTCAAGTGCTGGCTTGAATCAGAAACAACTTAACAGGTCTACCCATTTGACTGTAACCGTGTAAAAGACAATTGTTGAGGCTCTTACGTAAGTTCACAGAACTGTACATCAAACATTTACTATACATCAAAGGGATGCAGAGTAGAACAGTGTCCTAGGTAGGTAGCAGGTACAGAGGGGCATTTTTATCAGATCCTGCTAAAAATCATATCTTCGGTCCAAGCAAACAACTCATCCAAATAGATCATATACCTCGGAAAAACTAAAATAGTACCTAACTTCTGAAACTTTTCGAATGGTTATTGTGACACCATGTTTGGCCTGTTGTGCAAATGGGTTATACCTTAATTTTAATGGGGATTTCCAGAGGTTATGATTCAGAAGGAAATGGAAAAGTAATTCTGAGACTAGGTAAACTACTTCAGGCAGGCTGATGGACAGCAAACTCCATGATTAACAGCAATTTCCAAAGACTTGGAAACACCAACACAAAATGACTGCATGCTGAACATTACCTGATGATTACCAGTTAGTTTCAAGAGACCAAGAAATGAAATGCCAAATAACCAACCAATGTTTAAATAGCATGATCAGATGATCAGGACATTCTTTAGACAAACAAAAGAATACACTCACACACATAGACAGTATAAGGGGGAGGACTAGGCCTACTATTCAGCCCTGGAAATATTACACATATTTGGCATTCTGAAAACCTAAATATAAAGAACAATGTATATTTGAACTAGTTAATGAGACTACTCACTCAAAACCAATTCAAAATTGAAGTAGGGTTTTTTCAATTGTGAAGATTGACACAAAATGATTTGAATGGTCCTCTACTGAAGTTGACCATTTGACAAAACTTTTTTTTTTCAGGCACTACAATCATTGATACATATTTGGTGGAGATGCCACTGACAGCTTCATGTGCAGCTAACGTCACATTGTAATGCTGTACCCGGCTATGAGTTACTGTAGTATACAGAATGACAAGTGGGTCAAGTTAGAAATGATTCAATCATAAGCACTTTCAACCAATGTGAATCGCACGTTGCTTCGAATTAGCCTACTTCCATGATGCTAAACCGCAAGTTCATTGACTTTTTGTTTAGTAAACTGTGGTTTGAGTGCACAACGGAACAAAGCACTTAAATATGCACTATTCGTCAATACGATAAATAGTTTTCGACCAGGTACCCCGCATGTCATGTAGCCCCGTGGTAACACAAACTATGTCTGTAATATTATCGCTAAATAATTTCCAAACAAACCAATCTACATCGTTCAAAATAGTCTAGAGCTATGCAGGAAGGGCTGTATAGTTTGCCAGACTGCCAACACTTAAGTCGTCTCCCTGCAATAGAGAGGGATTTCCACAAATCGACCGAACATGAGCCTTTTTCCAAATGCACCCATATGCAGATAATCCATTGTGTTTAATGGCAATTAACGTGCAACAGTGCAATAGCCTACGCATTGTAGCCTAAGTGACGTACCAGTGCTTCGTGGACGACTCGCAATCAGTAAAATAACCTACTACTTTCCTGATACTTTCTTAAGTTCAAAACTGATTTTGACCCATTGACAATTGTAAAGCCAAACGGCGCACACTAACTTCAAAAAACCGTCACATTTATGTTTGTTATGCTAGGCCTTCCATCACCGGAATTTTCTTTGGAAGGTGACCCGCCCTCCCCTTCATCTCTTACCTTGGCTTAATGCATGCGGTGCTACGCTCGTAGGCCCAAGCTGCGGTCTGTGGTGGAGGGGCAAGCGAGTCTGCGAAGCTTGGAGTCGGGTAATTCCTGTCCATCATCCGGTCGAGATTGGGAGTGATGCACTTCCCCGATATAGCTTTGTGAAGTACGCACACATTCAAGTAAGAGGCCGGTTAAAACAATCACATTTTCTCGATGCATACATCGGAGGCGCCGACGAGTTGAGATACCGGTGTATCTGCGGCAGTGACTTCTAGCGAGAGATTAATGTATGATGATTATCACTGTGCATGTCCCCTGAATCAAACATCGTCCTGGCTGTGCATGGTGGTATGGTACTTGGATCGGATCCTCATGTTGGTTTATTTCCCAAGATGCACTTCCGACTAGTTTGAGTTGGAAGTTTTCTGTCTTGATGTTTCCTTCAACAAGGATGAGCACAATGTATGTTTACGAAGTTTGACTGTGTACTATACGAATGCTCTAATATATATATATATATATATATATATATATATATATATATATATATATATACACACACACATGATACTTATGCACCCTACAATTTTGCATTCATGCTAAGTTATTTCTCCAGTAACTCAAGACAGGTAGGTCAACAACATTAGCCCATTTCGCTTTCAGTCGTAACCTAAATATTCTCTACCTTACGCCTAATGTGTTTCGATGCAGGCTTTGGTACAAACTTGACCTCTTATCAAATGTTCATATTTTTCAGATGAAATACACATAAAGTTGCATATTTTCAATATGTAATTTTTAACTTTGACAATTTACAAAAATTATATTTGCACAATTCTATTGAAATTAAATTAAGATGGATTTACATGGCTTTATGCAAATATGAGACAGGAAGGATTATTAACAAAACTTTAAAAGTTTATTGTAGCATAATCACAGTATCTTCTTAAGCTGATATATGGATCAATGGGGCAATGCAACCTCAAATACCAAAATAGCCTAAACAGGCAAGAACTAAGACATTCTAACCCCTGGTTTATTTGTAGTGTTGCAGAAAATATCCTCAAGGTCTGAATGATAGTCATTAAATAAGAATGGAGTATGAGATGATTTGGAATCATTTTCAATATTCCAAAGACTAAAAAAAATCAAATCAAATCAAAATATACAGGTATAGATAGACATGCATGTTCAGCAGAACAGTGACTGTATGTCCAGACATCAGTGAAAGAAGTTGTACATGTTACCTATCTTTTCAGTGTGAGACTATTGCCAATCACCATGTATCAAAAGCTTCATGTAGAAACAAAAAATGGAATGCCATTTTCAAAATATTTTGCTGACATACAAATGATTAAAAGATATACATTCACAAACATTCCTGAAAAATAATTGCACATATGGAATAGCCTCCTCCCAGATAAAAGTGCAGCATTACACAACATATGGTATGTTTAACTAACCTACATGCATGTTATAAATAGTAATAATATGGTAATTGCCTTCTACACAGCAGTTTAGTACCCGCTGTGCTTAAACAGTGCTTAAAGACTGTTGGTCTGTTATCCGGCATACATCTTATAGGCACTGAAAGTGTTTCAGAAAACAGATGTTTGTCAATAGATAATCAAGTTGATCATTACTGCACTCAATTCAGTTAGTGTCAAACAAACTGTTTGTTGTCCGATTCCAAAAACATCCACTGCATATTAAATAATTACATTATATGATGCTTCATATTGGTTTCCTAGTCTCCCAATTTAATCCCTGAAGTGCTATGATTGGACCATGCACCAAGTATTTCAAGTATGCCATGAAAGTTAAAATGTTTAGAAAATTGACTTACACTTAAACGAATTGGAAGACCGAGGCCAAATCCCTCTCATCAGCACAACTAAACATACAACACTCACGACAATCACAAAATATCACATTAAATAGCAGTGTACGTTTTAAAAATGCCAAGCAGGTCACTCTGCAACAAGGGAACATCCATAACCCCAGCCTCCTGAAAGTGATCATGACTTCCTTCATAAAATCATCCCATAGAGTTCATACACGTATTGATGCTACCGTCGGAGGGTGCCTGGCCTTGACCTATGGAGAGTCAAAAGAAGCATTTATAAATACTCAAACCTCAAGACTAGTCACATCTCTAAATGTATTTTACTACTGGATTTGATGACCACCTGAACAATGTAATTTGAATAGCTAGCTGTCGATCCTCAAATGCAAAAGATAAGTGGGTAAAAACAAGTTGTTCAAAGAGTACCCTGGATACGGAGGAGGAGGAGCATCATGTGGTCCTGTGGTTGCAATCGCCTGCTGATATGAGGGCAAGCCAGGGGCATCCAGATCCTCTGGAGGGGATGGTCCCACTGGCTGTAAAGAAATCTCCTCCAGACGCCTAATGATCAGAGAGGCATTACTCCTTCTAGTGCGCCCACGGCCCTGTCTGAAAGTAACAAACATTACTGTACAACACAGAATGCCACAGCAACAAGGGGAGTTGCTTACAAATCAGTGGACATGCACTACAGTTCAAAAAATAATAATGTCTTTTTTGTAGGAAGAAAATTTAGATAGGTGTATAAGGCAAATTTTCTTCACTGTCGTTTTTTGTGAAATTATGGCTTCAAGAAATTGCCAAGAAACTGAAAGTATCTTAAAAGTGTACTACATAAAACACCACACACTGTCTATGACCAGGATAGAAGTGGGAGGCCTGAGTGCATAATTGTGAAAGAGGATACAAATATCACTCTCTAATTTGAATGCATAACTGTTCAAGAGCATACAAATATCACCAGCATTTATAGTACCCAGAAAACACCAGTCTGATCTTAAAAAAGTGAAACAGTGACCTTTAAATAAAAAGACATATCTGAGATACACTGGATGGATGTTTGATTGGCCAGCACAATCACAGGATCTTAACCCTACTGAGCTGTTGGGTGAACAGCTGGACTGAATGGTATTAGAAGATAGCTCATCAAGCCGATTCAACCTTGAAGCATGCTTCAGAAATCATGGGGTGACATTTCTTTAGAAGCAAGAAATTAGAATACCAAAGGCCTGCAAAGCCATAACTGATGCAAATGTGGGATTCTTCAACTTCAATGAAAGCAAAGTTTCAAGCACGAAATAATTTCAAGTGGGAATCGTCATTTATAACTTTGTGAATGTCTCAACTATATTTTCTATACATACAACTAATTTGAGTATCTTTTGACTGTTAACTAAGAGTTACCTTTATTTTACCTTAACACTTTCTTTCATGGAAAAAGTGACATTCCAAACTTTTGAACAGTTGTGTAGCCCACTTACTTCACAATGTTCACCTACAGTTCATCAAAACATACCATACATCATAACACTAAAGAACACTCGCTCAGCAAAAGATTCCCACAAGATGGTGATTAACATGGGTACATTTTTGCAATATAGATTGTGAAACTTGGCACCATGTGTCTGTTGTTTGGGATCTCACCCTGGAGGACCCCCGCCCTTGAACCTTCTCTGACAGCCGTACCAGATGAGCAGGCCTATTATAACAAGTGTGACTCCACCTGCTATGAGTCCGACCAACAATGCAGTCACGTCAAAGCGGGATGGGTGTTGCTCCTGGCCTATCAGTATTATACAGAGCAATAATCAGAGATAGCAGTGTGAGTCATTTTACAACTGAGACGGAAACAGCATTACGAAACTCAAACCTTTCTAAAACATTTAAGACTCATTATTCACAATAACCTTATAGCTTATTTTAATGAGTGAATGAATGTAGACCAACCACCAAATTGTTTTTAACTACCCATAAATACCAATACTAAAAAATATCAGACTTACCAGTGTATGCCTTCCAAAATGTATCCTGTAAAATAAACGATTTTATATATTTATATAGCCTACTCAAAGAAGCAGGCTTGCTGTGCTATCTTACGTAGACTAAATAACTAGTAGTGTGAATGAACTGATGGACGACCACTGAAAACCTCATGTGGGCGGAACGTGCTTACAGGTAGCCTAAAGCAAACACATCTTCCTATAACACAGGATAAACTAAGTTCACACATCGCAGTGTAATTAAAAACAAGAGAGAAAGCATTACTCAACTGTATCTGGTATGTTTTCGAAGACCTCCCGTGCTTCCTCGTAACTACATACTTCCTCTCTACATTCTCTCTCCAAATTACCAGGGGTAAAGATTTCAAAGTCGAACCGATTAAGCAGTAGATGGCGCTTAAAGAATTTGTTAGCATTTTCCCCATCCACAAACACTGAGGAAAAATAAACGTAGTCAAAAATACAACAGGATTGAAGCAGTAGACTACTTTTAAAAACACGTATCAAATGGTCAATACACCAGTAGGCTACAGCGTATCTTAATATATCGTAGAACATAGTAGCCTAGATGTTCTAAATGTACCTGTGTTGGAAATATCTTCAATATCCTGTGTGTGTTCCAACTTTTTCGTACATGCAGGCAGTCCATATGGCACAAGGTGGCATAGTACAAACACAACTTTATACATCGCCATTCGACTGAAAAGACAAACAATCAGACTGACTTAGCTTGGCATAGGCTACAGTTATCATATTCGAAACCCAAGCACGTTACTAAGACCCACACTGTGTTATCAGGTGGCAATAGGCTACGACCTTTGACACGCAACTCTGTAACATTACATTTGTCTAGATGTTTTTCCTACCGCTCTGAGTGAACTGAAACAAAAAGACAACAAGGTAACAAATGTAAGCGGGCGTCACCTAATGAGTCACCCAATGTTGTGGTGCTGGTTAAGAAATGAAACACAGCCTACCTGGAGAAAATTATTAAATATATAGAGCTAAAGACTAGGATATTTGGGCAACGGAAGCCTTTTCATCGTAAATGAACCATTGCAGAAGTGGAAATCCTTGTGTAATAGCCGAACAGTACAACCCAGGAAATGATTTCGGTTTCGTTCAACTTGCCACTCCTGTTCAGTTTACCTGCCAGACCCAATAAATCGATCGGTTCACCTGGATTAGGTTGCATTTTAATGTCAATGCCTACAGCGTGTGGTTTGGAATCAAGGTGATTGGGGGAAATCTGTCGGCAAGAGAAAAACACAAATGTGTCCATATTTATCAGCAAAATTTACATTTGTTAAGTGGACGTATTAATAGATGTTTTTGTTCAAATCGGACATTCAGAATATTGTTTAGGCTACCGCACAAGAAAATACCTTTTCTATGTGTTAATGGATTCATAGTCAAATTTGATGGAATTGACTCTTGTCCTTGCTATAGACACTAGCCTACTACACATGATCCTCAGTCACTGATCTGGCCCCCTTTAAAAACAAAATTTAGCCTCATGGTAAACGTCCCCCTAGTGGTGGAGGTGTTTGATTATATTATAGATTATACTCTATAAGCAGGTGTCTAACACATACATTTGGCTGTGTGGTGTAACAACATAACAACAGTGTACAACTAAGTGAATCTTTTAATCTATGATTTTCCTGTATGACATACGTATATTAGGATAGCAGGATCTTGAGATCTTCCTCATTCAGTTGATTAGCTCACCGCATCTCTGACATTCTAGCCCATCATTTATACAATTATCAATCATACTATAGTATTATAGTAATGGAACTACTTACCAAATCCAGGTGTTCACGGAAATCAAAGGGTTGAGATTTAAAATTGAAACAGACTCAGGAAAGATGACAAGGAAGCTCCATCTAGACAAACGTAGACTACATTAATCGTACAGAATTAAAATCCGTTCAGATATGCAGAAGCTTTGGTTATTAGACTTTTTTTCAGTCACAGTTTTATGTGGGCTCTTGCAACATAAAATAAAGACATGAGATATATAACCTAAAATTACTAGCAGAAACAAAGAATGATTGTATTGTCAGTTCAGATGAAGCAATGTGTTGTTACTTCCATCAAACTGTGATAAATCCAGGGTCACAGACCATTTATCCTGATTAGAAAATGGACCTGTCATTGCCAAGAGCTGGTGAATCTCAGACTACACATCATCTGAGTGTGAACTTCTAACCTGGGCGTTGAGAGCTGAGGGAGAGGGGGTGGTGCCAGCATGATGGTGTGTAGCGTCAGCAGTCAGATTGTTTCTCACACTGTTTATCATGCTCTTTTGTTAGGGTGAAAGCATTGTGTGACATGTGCAGCAAAAATATTGTCTTTACCTCATGAGGACAAATTGTGTAGGAATTATGTAGGCCACTAGGTCCCTTTAATCAAATACTTTAGTTGAAGTATAATTTATCTAACAAGTTCATTCAATGTTGTGCTGAAATAAAGTAATGTGGGTGTGCACCCCTTGTTTGGACTTGAAACAAGTGTTTGAGTTATTTGTTCACATCCTAGGCGATGGGAAAGTTTACTCAAGGGAAAACCTACTCCTTTAATCTAAATCAGTGTATTGCATAGCTTTATGCACCATAGATTGATGTGTGAGATGAGACTTTTATGGACTGAGTTAAGTTAAACCACAGCCCATTATACCCGTTACTAAAGCGACATCTGGATATTAAGTGCATTCCGTAGCTCACATACACAAAGAAACCTTGCAGCTATGGAATTCCATTTTGGCTGTGTCCAAAGTGCATTTCACTATCACTTCCTATTTGTCATTCCAATTCCAGGGATTGCTGAATGCATATAGTTGCACTCTTTGCTAGTTTCTGGAGACATGGAACAGGCAATGGAATGTTATCATAGTAGTGTCTCTTGTCCCTCCGTATTGCACAGAGAGAAAAGGAATGCAGAACTGAGCTCCAAAGAGTAACAGTAGCACTACAGATAACTGTAGACACATCTGTGCATCGTCAGAGATACATTCTCACAATTTCATGTTTTGTACCCCATGCAGTCGATGTGAAAACAGTGTATGGTGGTGTGGGGTATGTTGAGAAGTGGCTGACGGGGGCAGCTCACTATACTGAATTCATATCCTCCACAGATAATCTGAAATGAACTGCTACTCCTGAATCATAAGATCTATTTATTCACAAGGTGGTGGTGTCAGACAGCTTCATGTTTTTAAACCCTGCTGACCGTCATTGCCCCTTATTTTTTGGAATCACTATGCTTTTTTTCTTTTCTTATTTAAGGCTTTAGACATTGCAGTTAATAGCTGAATAAATTAGCAGATTCACCTACCCATCAGTGTAATGTTTCAAACCACATTCAAAACATTGCCTTTGACACAAAAAATAAGAGCAAATGGTCTTCATTAACTTTTATTGGTGAATATAAAAATTCATAGCCACAGCCGATGTTTTGAGGAGGGGTTAGTTTAAGAGGAGGTGGAGAGGGCTTGAAGGCTGGTCTTCACAGTGGCCAAGTTTAGCTTCCAGGAGCTAAGGCTGTCGGACAGCTGCTGCCACTGCTGCTTGCCAAAGGTGCGATGTGTACTGTGGCTGGAACAGATACCGCAACGACACATTTCAGATAACAACTTACAGAATCATCACTTTTCCCTGGATTGTTTCTGTCTTTCCAAACACTTTTGGGAATTCAAAAGAATACTTTTAATTCACAATTAATTCCATTAGCAATTTATTTTCTCCATTAGCATATTTCATGACTATTTGTACATTTCATAACCCAATCATACTTCATTGTCTCTCATTGAGTTTTTGGTCTGCAATTAAAAAAAACTGTAAAGAGTGTAAATAGATCATGTTTTAATAAAAGTGCAAGAATGTTGATATGCTGTTCATGAATTTATGACTAAGGCTCATTGCTGTACATTGCTTTTGGCCTAAATCTCCAATAGGAACTTACATTACATAAGTACTTACATAGTAACAATAAAAAACTGAATAAAATACAAATACTCCAGGGCAGCCTTGGAAGAATGTGCAATTCAGATTACGACACATCAGATCATATTTTGGCCTCTGTAAACCTTGTAATCCCAATAATGACTTACCTCACAACCACTTTTCGCTGTGTCTGGTCAATTTTGCAATACACCATCTTGGTCCGAACAGCTAAAAAACAATATCAATGCATAACTTTAGCTGCAGCAGACAAAGATTGTGAAGAAAGACAAAGTGCTGCCAGAAACACAGATTGTCTACAGTGAATGAAAGTTGAACTATATATTTCATTGATATTTTCTTCCTTCACATTTTGAAAATCGAATGGACAATACCATCGATGACAAAGGCCTCCACATCTTCAGCATCGAGCTGCAGCTCCTGCTGCATGGTGTCGAAGGAGATCTCCTTAGACTCCACAGCCATACCCATGAAGGTGAGGAGGCGCATCTTTGACATGTTCTGCTCGTGTGACAGGCCTACAGCGAGAAGACCACAGTATGAAAAGAACAGACATGCACTGCTGTCAATATTCAGCAACAGCAGCTCTAGTAACACAGTAGCATACAGTCTGCTAACAGTTACATTTTGTTAATAGCAGACGACTCCTGCTGCAGTTTCTACAAGACAATGATGCATCCAATTCCAAGCATGTAAGGAGGAATTATGAACAATAAGTTCATTCTAAAAAATATCTAAGTGACATTAGCAAAACTATTACATAACTGAGTAGTTAACACCTGATAACAGATGGGCAGCATCTTTGATTAGCTATACTGTTTCATATCTGTTTAATTCTGAGTCGAGTCATCACCGTGTGGTGCAATGACCCATTACCTTTAGAGGTTACACAAAGGTCACCACTGACAAGTTCATTAACACAAACTTTCCCGTTTGACCACTATGAATCAGTAGAGAACGGGAGAGCCCATTGCTAATTAGCACTTCGGTCACAGGCCAGAGGAAAACATTCAGACTGCTGACACTCACATTCCTGCCGCCTGGCATCTGACTCTTCCATATATTAGTGACTTAATCCACTGGGCCTGTTTCTACAGCCAACAGTCACATTTACTTTGACCTGAACAGTTTGAGTAAAGGGTCATTCTTCAACACCGCTCCAAATCTAACTGTTATGAACATGCTCAGTGAACACTGGTGTTCATACAGATACAGATAGCTATGCACAGATGTACTTACCAAGAGAATCAATGAAATCTTTATTGCTTGTGTAGAATTTCACATATGCTATTAGTTTTCCACTGACAAAAATAGTGAGCAGCTGTGAAAGAGAGAAATGGGAACAGTAAACTCAAAATAAGGATAAAAAGTTTAAAAAATATGCATTTTCTGCATCTGTGTGAGGCTACAGAAATGAACTGAAATAGGCAGTAATAATACTCCATGGGCACTCACATCGTGGATGAGTTCACCCTCCAGGAAGCGGACGGGTTTCAGAGCCAGGAGGTGGTCGAACAGGAACGTGTTTGGGTCTTTCAGAGCACGGACAATGCACCTAAAGAGGAAGGCAGGATTGTCAACTCCAAACTTCTATCTTGGTCAATATAAGAGATACCCTGACAAGATATTATTTGTATACATTTTATATTAGCATTCATAATAAGGACAAATTATTTTGCGTCTATTAAATTGTAATACTTTTACATCTCTCAAAAGATATTGATATCAGGAAGAATGTTTAGAGAAGAATGTCTGTAATTTGGTGATATCAGAATCATGGTGGTGGGACATTTTAAATGAAAAATAGTATACATAGTGCAATAACACTGAATTTTGCTGTAGTTTCAAAACTAGAGAACTCCACCATACTTCATTGGACAAACAACTAGCATCCTCTGAAAGTGTGAGTCCTGCTGTTAATATTTATATGCGTTCCCCTTCGAGGCTCTAAACACTTCACAACTTATTCAGCTATGATGCAGAGGTGTGAAAATGGGTGAAGAAACGATCAACTATTGTGACCGTTGATTTTGATGTGTTTTCAAAACATGACTCTACGGCCTGCTTTGTTCCACAAGCAGGCTACTAGTGTCATTGCAAAGCAAACATGTATAATTTGATACATGTTTAATATGCACACAATAACGACTTTGTGAGTAATTTAAACAAGAGGAATGTGTGTAACGAGACAGATGCAGAGATGGAAGCAGTTTATAACGGCTGCGGCTGCTATGTCATGTCATTTCAAAACCAGATTACTTCACAATAGTAAATTGCACAGACTAACAAGTAAAATCATTGGAAAGTGCTTGGCCGATTCATTATGAGGCACTAAGACTAAGAGGTGTTAATTTCCAACCAATAATGGCACACATCTGACTGAGAAGCTGAGTGTAAAGGCAGCTGGAATAAAGCCTATTGACCCTACCTGTGGGCATCCGTTCGTGCTTGTGAGGCATTGTCCTCTGTGTAGCTGCCTAAAAGCTCCACCATCACCTTCGCCGCTGCTTCACTGTGAAAGGTAAAAACATAACAGAGACCAGAGATTCAGAGACCTTCACATGATATTACCATCTCATCCTCTTCAAACAGTAGATGTACAAAAATGGGGTACCTCTTTTTGCAGTCCACCAGGGCTTCATACACAAGCCTCAACATAGTGTGTTTTTTGTCTGTGGTCAGGTTCCAGTCGATAATCCACTTCCGAACCTTGATTTGAAAAAATAAAAATAATGGCATAATTATTGACACAATGCACTATTGACACAATGTTCTTGTGCCTAAATTTCCCACAAAATGTATGTGCCCGGGACACATGGCGGGCTGACGATGAGCGTCGGTGGCTCTATGTTTTTGCTGTGTGTCCTGCACCTTTGCCACTAATTGGGCCAATATTGGGCTTTTCGGGAACTGAGCATGCTGAATCGGTGGCAGAGCCCATCAGTGAGAGAGAAATCACTCTGATTGGTTCAGCGAATCAGTGCAACTGAAACTGAACAGGAATGATCCAAGCGAAATTTCTCTAGCTCGCTCACCCATTTAGTACGGTCACTTCCTTTCTTCTTCCACAACCAGAAGACCAAGGGCTGACAACGCAACTTCTTATTAGACACATTCTCAATTAGAAGCAGCTATATTACGAAACCATAAGTGTGTTTGGTTGTGTTCGGTTTTTCTCCTATCAGGCAGTTGCAGAATGTACGTACTAGTTGGCTGTTGGCTGTAGTAGGCCTTTATCCCCACTAGTTATCTGATGTCAGTATGGTCTGTAATGTAAAAATCAACATACCTGATCGAGGTCGGTTGGTATGAAGGCAATGGCATGGCTGGTTGCGGCTACTTTAATGAGGCCACAGTACACAGTGTACCTCACGGGTGCGTTCTCGTCCATGCCATGGAACAGGTTACTAAGGCTAAGCCAAAACACAGAACATTGGACAGTTTGAGCCATAATGGAGTTTGACAACATGGACATTTTCAGTTTTGTATCAAATAAGCAGTCGCTTGACAGGCTGAGAGCAATGCACACTCAGGACTCACAGCTGCATCCTGAGGGAAGGACGTTCTCCCTCACGGAACTTCACCAACTTCTCTGCCAGGCTCTCGATTAAGGCCTCCTGTTTCTCCGTCTCCAGAATTAAGAGGAGAGAAACGATGCTGTTCATCACGCTCTCCACATCTGTAGCAGGAAGATAAGAACAAGTCAGACCAAGAAAGAGAATCAAGCAATTGATAACAGAAAGCAAATTAAAAAGCCTTAAATGAGCCTTCAAACACACATAAAGGACATTGTTAGAACCAACTTCACCCTCTCTCATTTATAAACTGCTGTTAGAACAGAAAATTCTTCAAACCAATGGCTGCCCTGTGACTGATGGTCTATTGTCAACAACAGCACATACCTTTATCATCATCCTTGAGACAGACGTCACAGGCTTCGATGATCTGAGCCAAGTCGACATGCAGTCCACCCTCTGAGTTCTCCTCTGAGATCTCGGCTCCTTTAGCCTTGATGTAGGCTCTCAGCTCAGACGCCTGGAAGCGCGTACCAACAGCATGCAAACACAGGTACAACAGCTTGTTCAGACAGTGGCTAGTTTACGTTAGCTCTTTGCCATCATTGCTTAGGCAGTTAACACTACCAGTTAGTTTCCATACTATATTAGCTAAATATGACACCAAAACAACGCAAAAGCACAAAGTGTTACATGTTATTAACAATGGCCACATCATAGGCAATATAAAATTCCAGCTTTGCCACTGACATGAAAAACCATCCTCTGAGTTGGGCCCAGCGTGCTAACATCTCTGCCTAGCATTAGCGGCTAAGCTTCCAAAGCTGTACTGCTAACAGGTTAGGGTTGCTAGCTGGCAAGCTAACCGTCCGGTTCGTTTATGTATTCGTGGACTTAGGTCATGTTAAGGTTAAATGTTGACAAAAAGATTACTAAAGTTTTACCTGATCCTCCTCTGTTATGTCGATAAAAGCGGGGACACTCATTTTCATGTATTTTACTGAGCCCAGATGTAATCCACGCTCAAACCACGGCTCCAGCCACCGGAAAAGAGAATGTACCGACAGTAGAGAATGTATTTCCGGGTTATCTTTTTAAAGTGCCAGTGATCTATTTCGCCTTTGCTAGGGATCCATATGTTCTTTAAAGCAATATTCTTTCATGTGTTTACACGATCTAGTAACTTTGTATTTGACTTACCCACTGTAATAATGTCACTGTAATCGCATTTTCTTCTCATTAAACATTTCTGAACGAGATGCATATATAAAAGTGTTTGCAAGATTTGCACCTGGCATGCATGCGTTGTCGTTGATCTACCATTGTCAATGAGGCCCTATAGACTCACCAGCATTGTGGCTCCCCAAACTCTAGCCCACCCAATGTATTCGATATGCTTCTCACACACACTCCAGAATACCTACTTAATTTTGTGCTCATCATATTTTCACTCTTCATTTCATGTTTAGGTCTATATTGCCCTAACACCAAGTCAAATAAACAGATTTGTGTCCTTGTACAAACATGTTTTCAATGAGTTTGCATGCATAAGAATTTCCATTAGCAACAATTATAACAGGTCCTTATTTACACACATTACATTATATTGTTTAGGGAAAGTTACACTCTGATTCTAATATGATTATGACTGTATGATGATTTATTTTGATGCCTTTGTGTCAAAAACTGGTTGTCAGGGGATTTTCTTCAGCTAAGATATTTGTCATTGGGTCCCAGCACAGGCTGGTTTCCTAGTGGATAATATCAAGTTTGACAAAGAATCTGGTGTGACAGTAATCTATGTTTAGAGCAGCATATCTTAGAAATATTTTTAGCATAAGACCGATCTTAACTTTCAGAGAGACCATTTTGCAGCTGATTTACCTGCCTGAACCAAAAATCTATTCATCAACTTCAGACTGTACAGAACTCAGCTGTCAGGCTTCTAACCAAAACCAAGAGATATGATCACATTACTCCTGTTTTCGCCTTTCTACCATGGCTCCCTTAATGCTGAAGAATAGATTCAAAGATTTAATTGATTACTTTTCTACTTTTCCTCATGGCTTCTATGGCTCTTCGTGGCCTAGCTATGTCCCTGACCTCTTAGTACCACACACGTAGGTACATACTTTGAGATCCACTGGCAGAATTGTTCTGTCTGTTCCGGCCCAGCAGGGGACAGAGCATTGTCTTTTGTTTGAGGCATACTTTATAAATATAACCATAGTTTTAGTATTGTTTTTACTTGAAATGTCTTCTTTATAGTGTTTCTTGTATTTTATTTTTCATTATGCTTATTCATTTAATCTATTTAAAATAATACATATATGTAATGTTTTTCTAATGTTTTGTAAGTTGCTTTGAACAAAAGCTGTAAAATGTGACTATAACTAAACTTTTTGTCAGCAGGACTAGTATTTTGCAATTAACAGTACCTCTCCAATGAACATCAAATTAAAATGCAGGCTAGGTACAGCTCATCCAACATTGAGGCATGGAATTTGGCTAGACATCAATATTTGGAACCTGTGCCAGTTGGAAGAAGATCATGAAATGTAGGCTAATGCCTTGATTCTCAACCATCTGTAAAGCACACCTTACTTTAACCATTATTTCTGTGGACCATCATTATAGAGAAAACAAGTTATCTTTGTGGTCCTCTTCAGTATAAGGTAATTGAAGGGACTTATTCGGGTGAAAGAAAACCAAACCAGTGGTTCTCAAAGTGTGGGGCAGGCCCCTTCAGGGGCTAGGCGGAGATACAACAAGGGGGAGCGTGAGTTGAGGGTGAATTTTTCTTCATTGTCGAAGAGGGGCCTACCATGAATAGTTTGGGAACCGCTGCCTTAAACCATGTGGTGTCATAGAGGTTACGCAGAGTTTAAAGTGTATGATTCACATAATTTGTCTGCCTGCCAGAGAAACCAGGTTCAATAGTTGCGCACTTATTCTGTCTCTCTTTTAATAATGACAACTTTCCTAAGTAGGTTATAAGCACAGACTCATACATTCCCTTGGACCATCATCATTGTCAGTTAAATACAGCAGGTTTAACCATTTTAAGATATGTTTTGTAAGCATTTAGCTTTTAGAACAACCTCATATTCATTTGGATCATGCAATCCAGTCATATTTAGGGCAAATACGCAAACCAGTTATTCACACATAGGCCATTTGTTAGGCCATAGGCCACTTGTTATGTAGTTTCCTGGTCCAGTCACAACACGTCATGCAAATGTAAGAATAGATTTTAAAACACAGCATTGCAAAATACATCAGTTAGCGTTTATCAATTTCAGTTGTGCTGTAGTTGTTGGTACACAAGGCTAATTAGCTTGCTAGCTTTAGATGACAATTACTTAATACCTCTTCAAATCTAAATCATTGGAGTGCAATACCACACATTACACCAAACTAGCAATATTGTGCGTCATCAGCAGGTCAGATAGAGGCATCATTGTGTGTGATGATGGGGAACTTTTTCTCTGCATTCATTCAGTGGGGGACTGTGGACCAAAAGGACCACAAGTCAGTTTGATCTATCACAAGTCTGGATAACCAAGGCCCCCCTTCAAATGTAGCTGTACGATACAGTTGTTGTTTTAAGGTTTTTATTTTACACAGATGACATTTTTGTTTATTTGGATTATGTTCCACATTGAAATAGAAAGGAAGTTGGGTTGGGGAAGTCCCCTGTATCTTCACAAAGACAGAAGGCATTTGTCAAATATTGCAGGTGCGTAGTTTGTGGAGAGTTTCACAATATGGATCACTGAGGTCAGCCATTGAACCTCACCGGTACACAGCGAGTGCATGGTACCAACATTTCCTTGTATTCAGCCATTTAATATGTCAGTGAGGGAAATTTACTTCTTCCCAAGATTGCTGGTGTTGCTCTGCTGATTAATGTCAAGTACCCCTCCCATTTCCTTCCCTCATGTCTTGCATAGATGTTTTCCTTTTTATTTCCTTGGTGATGAAATACCTCAGGATAATCATTTGTATAGTGCCACTCAAGTAATACAGCCTAAATGTAACTTGACCATTCCTATACAGTGGGGAAAATAAATACTTGAACCCCTGCTGATTTTGCAAGTTTGGCCACTTGCAAAGAAATGTGTGATCTAGAATTGTAATGGTAGGTGTATTTTAACAGTGAGAAACAGAATATCAACAACAAAATACAGAAAACTGCATTTTATAACATTTATGACTTTATTTGCATTTGATGCAGAAAATAAGTATTTGAACCCCTAGCAAAACATGACTTAGTACTTGGTGGAATAACCCTTGTTGGCAAGCACAGTTGTCAGACGTTTCTTGTAGTTGGTCACCAGGTTTACACACATCTCAGGAGGGATTTTGGTCCACTCCTCTTTGCAGATCCTCTCCAAATCCTTAAGGTTGCGTTTTCAATGGGAGGGAAGAGGTTCAAGCCCAATATTCCACATTACATTGCCCCATCCATAGTCCCCTCGTTGGGTGGAGTCGGTCGTACCCTTGGCAGAGAAACAGCCCCAAAGCATAATGTTTCCACCTCCATGCCTGACGGTGGGGATGGTGTTCTTGGAGTCATATTCAGCATTCTTCCCCCTCCAAACGCGGCAAGTAGAGTTGATGCCAAAGAACTTGATTTTGGTCTCATCTGACCACATCCTGTCTCCCAATCCTCCTTAGAATCATTCAAGTGTGCAATGGCAAACTTCAGATGGCCCTGTACATGTGCTTCCTTGAGCAGGGGGACCTTGCAAGTGCTGCAGTACTTCAAAAAATGACAGCATAATGTGTTGCCAATGGGTTTCCTGGTGACTGTGGTCGCAGCTGCCTTGAGATAATTTACAAGCTCCCCCTGTGTAGTTCTGAGGTTATTCTGCACCTTTCGGATTTCACCGATACCGCACGAGGGATAATCTTGCATGGAGCCCCAGACCTAGAGTCTTTGACAGTTGTGTGGTGTTGCTTCCATTTACGAATAATCGCACCAATAGTTGTCTGCTTCTCACCAAAATGCTTGCCGATGGTTTTGTAGCCCATTCCAGCCTTGTGCACGTCTACAATCTTATCTCTGACGTCCTTGGACAACTCTTTGGTCTTGCCCATGGTGGTGAGGTTGAAGGTGTGAAGTATGATTCTTTGGACAGGTTTCTTATATACACGCCACCAGTTGAGATCAGGTGTACCTTGTTAGACCTAATGAGGACTAATCTGTGTGCTTCTTGGGCACATAACTGGTCATTGGGAGCCAGAATTCTTGCTGTTTGCTTGGGGGTTCAAATACTTATTTTCTGCATCAAAATGGATTTTTTTTGTTAATTATCTGTTTCTCACTGTTAAAATACACCTACCATTACAATTATAGATCACATATTCCTTTGCAAGTGGCCAAACTTGGGAGATCGGCAGGGGTTCAAATACTTATTTGCCCCACTGTAGGTGTCCAGCACCAGGTTTCAAACAGTGTGATTCCCACAGTCCTACTGTGCTCCCTACTTACCTCCCATTACGATGGCTGGTCTCATCTATCAGTTGGGTCAATGACCTCATCAGAAAGCGCCTCGCCTCAATGATCTCCATGTGCCCTGGGTGACTGATCTCTAGACTGAAGACCCAAATCATTTTGGGAGGAAAGCGGTTCATGTTTTGGGGAGTGCAGGTGAAGATAATAGGAAGTAAATAATCTAATAGTCTCAGCATAAACCCTACAAATGATGAAGTGTGTACTGTTTTGCTCTCTGTCTCTTGGCTGCCATAATGATAATAGTTGTACCTCTTCAGGTCTTTAGCATATGGTCAAGAATGATATTGGGATTGTGGTCTGCTTTGATGGTAGTTGATTTAGTCAGAGTAGTTTATTATCATATAATCCTATAACAGAGATTGTGCATGTCTACAGTATAGTTTGACCTTGAAGTACATTGTCATTTCTTGTTTCTGTCCTAATAATACATTTCCAGCTTATTACAAATGTAAAATCCTGAAACACAACAGAAGACCCGTAATCCAGAACTCTAAACAGCATTTTAGGACATTAATGAGCAAAGGCATCCATCACTGGGTAGGAGGTGGCGGGCATGTGAGATAAACAAGCTGTTCATTTTCCCACAGAGGAATGCAGTCTCAGTTTTAAACTCACCAGAGGGACAAAGACACATGAAGCACAGGAATCCTTCCACTTCTGAGTGGACCGGCCATGTCCAGGAATGATGCATTACCTCCCCATTAGCTGAGAAGGTTAAAATAAATGCTCATTGCATGCCGATCTGAGCCTTTTCTTTGGAAGATAATACAACCCATGTGAAACTGTTATTTCAGTATCACCTTTTAAAAGCAAGCAAAAAGATCACAAACAAGAATGGAGTGTTCTTTATGAGCAGATGTCATTATTATTTTAAAAACCTTAAATCCTTGGATTATTTCAGTCACTGTAAATTCCCTTTGTGAGCTCCCTTTATTAAACGTTTGACTTAAACTCAGAAATAATAAGAGAGATATCATTCAGATGATTCAGCGTCATGGCTTGGTTAAATGGAGCTGTTTATATAAAATATGAATACTCCATTAGTCATCAACACCCTTGTGGGTGAACCATGTTGCAGAGCCCGGAGTGTGTGTGGGTGTTTCTGTGTGTGTACTGGTGTGGGAGAGACAGACAGAGAGAGAAAAAGAGAGAATTTCAGAATGAAAAAGGTCAAACCTGAGTGAGAATGAGTCTGGGGTTCGCGCTCATGGAAAAAGCTGAATCTTGACTGGACTGGAATTTGTGAAGTGGACTTCACCTCCGGCTGCAATCTGATTCAGATTTCACCTCACCTTCACCCTCTCGACAGGGATAATAGTAGAGTAACTTAGTCAGGTGTTTAAGCACTGCGTTAAGAGCAGTGCCTATGAAATCTTTCCAACTAATACTGTTGGTGTACAGACCATTCCCCAGCAAGCAAGTTTTTTCATTGTATTGTCACTCTCACTATCTTTGCCAATAATTACCGATGTAATCAAAAAGCATGTGGCATGTCTCACTAGAAACTCCTCCTGAAACCGCAGTTAGAAACTAGCGTTTCAACATTGGTTTGCTGAAGGTCTTAAAAAACCTCTACGCATCAGTGTAACATTAAAATGTAAGATTAAAATGTGATAACAAGCAGAGTTTGAAAAAAAGGACCCTGCGGGAGTCAGACAGTTGCTTCTCCTGGGTAGCTGGGTGTGGCAGGGTGAAGATACTGAGCACTTTTCCTGTAAATCTGCTGATATTTTCGCCTCTGCTCTGTGGTGTGACTCACTGACACCTGCTGTGCATAGACATGTAATGACCACTGTCAGTAGAGGGAGTTAGAGGCAGGAAAAACCACAAGAGCATTCCAGTTACACAGCCACAAATTGCACATCGCCGCTCTCACGGCCTTGATGTCGGAGCGCACATTCATTTATTTTCAACTCACTGTCTACATCCGAGCATGTTTTGTTTCAACGAAGAGAAGCCTCTCCCATTCATACTTCCTTTGGATAGATTTGTGCCTTACATTAAAAAAGACACAAGACGTTCTCAAGACCCTCACTGTCAGGAGATAAGTGCCTGGGGTTCTGATTTGTGTTTGTGCTCTGGGAGTCCTTTCATCTGCTGCTAGCAGTGTTCAGAACCAGAGCTTGTGAGGAGATAAGAACCTTTTGTCCGATGAACTAGGGCCAGATCTACATGCTCCAATGAGGAGATGGCGAGACTCTAACGTCGTCTCAGCGAGCAGTGCATAAATCTCGTCACTGAGGGGAACACAACATTGCGAGTTGGAAAATGAACTTTTCCATGACTGTAGCACAGTTGTTATTAACTACCATAGTTTATTGTTTTTTTTTAACCACAATCACACTTTTCCAGGAATAGCCCATGTTTTTTTTAACCAGTAAAGATTCTCCCACATGCATTTCAAGGACATATGGAAAGGCAAAGTGAATAGAAGACACAGCGGGCTGGCTGTTTGACAGGAAGGCTCTCTATCTATCTGTCTTTTGAAGTTTGGCCAAACAATTCTGAGAGCAATATGCTATACTTATCAATGTTTCATTTACAAAGAAAAGGTATTGTGGTGAAGTATTGTGTTCAACAGCATTCATGGTTATGTATAGGACAGACACAAGTGTATTTTAGCAACCTCCTGTCTCCTTATCTTTTTGCTCTCATACCCTGTTCACTTTCAAGTTTGGAAAAAGGATATGAGGACAATGTTTTGGCAGTGATGACCAGAATGAGTGAGGTCTTCTGTATTTCTGCTTATGAAGAGCAAGAACTGAAGCAGATAAACATTCCAGGACATGAACAATGTGGCTTTTCACATGAGATTTGTTTTACATTGTTTGCAATTTGGGTTAGTCTGCAGCTGATAATTTGTGACTAATATGACCACAAACCCTGTGGTGCTGATCAAGCTGAATGTTTTTTTTTAACATGCCATTGCATATTGTCATCAGCAAAACACTGCCCTTCCTGACCATTTAATTATGATTGATATGTCAGATTTATTTCCCCTCGCAAGCCCCGAATAACTCCTAGAGCTACTGCCATGGAAAAGCTGTGACATTATCCATTTCCCCCTTCCCTGTCTAACAACATTGTTGTTTTAAACCATGTGGTCAGTGAGCAGGGAGCAGAGACTGATCAGGGGACAGAGAACGGATTGGACAGCTACACTATCAATCCACTCTATCTTGGAGTCTGAAAAAGGTCATGTCTCCTCGGCCTGGAACCTTTGATGGAGAATTTTAGTGTACCTACATTTTAAGAACCAGCATTTTGATCACAGTCACTCATATTTCACTTATGTGTATGTCTTAAGGTGGAGCAATATGTAGTTTATATACTGCATTATGTGGGCAGAAATATGCCCTGAGACTGCTAGATTGGAAGCAATTACTTTTCTTAGGGGCTAGTTTGGAATTATTTGGATGTCTATTTGTTCCTAAGTCTTATAGCCGTGAACTAAACTAAATGTTAAATTGGATGACACAGCTGGTTTGACTCATGGTTTGACTGACCACCACTAAATCATCTTTCCAACAGTCTCCAGTTATTGTTAGGGTTAATTTGCTGTTTTTTTTGCCGCAGAGCTTCTGACTGTAAATCCAGATGTGGGGCATGGAGACAAGGAGGAGAGCCCATTCGGAGATCTGACAGGGGGTATATGACTGGGAGACATCCCAGCTCCTGGGATACCCTCTTGGCTGTTCCCTCCCTGAAGCTTGAGCCCAGAACAAATTGAGATACAACCTCCTTAATTGATTCCAGGAGACCACAGACCACAGTTTATGTTGAGGATCAAGTGGACTACTTTCGGTAGTGCAAAGAGGAAGTCTGATTGCTGTCATATATGTCATATGATTGTGTCATTTCCTTCAGACTATTCTAGATTCTGTTAAAATTCTGCTTATTTTTCCACACATTAAAAAACGTCTAACTAATAGTCATGACAAAGTCATTTTTTTTATAATTATGTATTCAAATGGAAGAAAAGGTATTCCCTCTGCTCCCAAGAGTGTGGGAGGTTCATAAGTATTTTGTAAATTGGTGTGTTGTCTATGTGGAGAAGAGGGGTGTGAGGCGTCAGCTTTGGGGTGTCTCTGGCCTAATGTAGAAAAAGTCTGACATTGCTGTGCTCCATAAAACCAAAGTTTTGTTGGTTTATTAACTTCAGCACAGGTTTATGTCAAATGTTATCATCCCTTGATAACAGAGCTGACAGGCTAATAGAAAAATAATAATCCCTCACAGCTGAAATACATTTGTCAATGCCACAGAGCTTGACAACAGGGATCTGTGGGATATCATCAGTCTGTCTGAAATCTATGAAAAGGCAACTATCAATCATTGACATTGTTGATGTGAGGTCCATCAAAACATACTTAACGCCTACAGTCATGAATTATTGTTATCATCCTGAACACACCATGATGAGAATCATCCTGATCATCCTGATAAGTAGCTGTTATAACATTTGTATATCTTATAAAATATAATACATGTGTATTATAATATTGTAAGACTCTACAACAAACTCAAAACTCACTATTTTACCAACTCAAATTATTTGTGAGATTATTTTTTCCATCCAAATCTGTAAATGTGCTATCATGATCAGGTCATTATCTTTAGTGTCTGTATGTCGAATGAAGATATACTACTGACCCCTGGCCTTGTGTAACACACACCCACTTAAAGGGTTTCAGCCGCTCTTCTGACATTAGTCAGAGGTCAGCCAGTGTTGCTTAAGCCCATAAGTAAAACTTAAGGACTCATCACTTCTCCTCACTTACTCCAGACTCCTCCCCGAGGTTGACTGGGGCTGTATTAGAGTCTTCAGAGGAGCCTTCAGAAGCTCCAGTCACAGTAGGGAAGGAGAGGGACTTCTCTCACACTACTGCCCCATCCTTTTGGTTCTGTGTGGCTCTGCACTACCTCGTGACTCTGCGTACTATGTTCTTTCCTCATACAGGAGAGAGACCTCAGGGCGCAGCGTTTTTATAAAACTGGACTATTACAAAAGTTTTTTTTTTCTGAATTTTGGTTAAAAAAGGGAGAGCCTCCCTCCTCTGTTCAGTGTTGTCTGGCCACACACTCTTCTCCTGAGGCAGTTCTTTGGGGCGTTCCTCAATTGTTTTTGGAAAGCGCCATTTTCAGGACTGGTATCTGCTTGTGAGGAGAGAGTGTTTATCTGCGTGTGGAGACAGACGACTGTTTATAAATGTTGACAGAATCAAATGGGCTGATGGGGTCGGACGTTCGAGACCTAGCAGCCTTGCTGCCCGCTGTTCCTACCCTGCCAGTTGGAAGCGGTGGTTGCTCGCTCCCTGTCGCGGGGGCTCCTCAGTGGAGCCCCATGTTGGACTTCCACTCTAGCTCGCCATATGGTTCCCTGCCCTCCCACTCCCTCATCAAACAGGAGCCGGGATGGGGAACGACAGACCTCCACGAGGACCCCCACTGTGGCCTGGGAGCCTTTACTGTGCACTTCTCTGGCCAACTCACGGGGGCTGGTGGCTACAGGCATGGGGCGTTTACAGATACTGCCGCCAGCCAGACCAGGATGTTTCCAAATGGGTCTTACCTGCCAGGATGTGTGGACAACCCACCAGCTCCTAAAAACCAGGGTAAGTCTGTGCCACCCATGATCCACCCTTACTCAATGTCAATACCACCAGAGTAAGTCTGTATTAACCATGACCTACTCTTCCGTAGTGTAAAGTCCTGCTTGACAGTTCAAGAAGTAGTTAGGATGTGTGTATGTGAGGTGGGCTTAAAAAGCTTTATTTTCTATGCTTGCGTTTTAGTACTCAGATTCTATTGATAACCATCTAAAACTCACATACTAGTTACTTTTAAAGATAGTGTATAACCTCTCAGTATTCTTTAAGACTTGAGAAGATAATACAATTATTTCAGAGCTTCTGCATTAATCGTTTGATGGACAGGATATTGCTGTGATTTGTTTTGCTACTTTTTCAAAGTAATGTTATTATTCTTATTGCGTATTTGCCAACTGCTGAACAATATGATCAACATCAAGACATCATTTTAATAGCCCCAAAATGTCATCAAGTTTTTTCTCCCCACAATACATGTTTGGTGCTAACTTTTGACTGAAAAAGGCAAACGGTTGGAGTTTTAATAAGAGGGTTTTATTATTAAGAATTATATTGATTAACTAGTAGATAACAACAACAAACACTCTTCATAATGTAAGGCCAGGTTCATCAGGAAATGTTACTGTTACAGTTCTCTTGTTACACTGTTGAACTTTCACTTGTTTTTCGTACAGCTTTTTAGTGGAATTGTTCCATGAACTTGGTACATTTTAATGTCTGTTAAAGAAATTGCATATTAGGATGGACGTTACAGTGCATTACAGTGCTAGGTTTCAATATGTACTTACTACTGATTAAAAGTATTTGCTGGCCCAGTAAAAAACATTTTTTTTTTTGCTATGACAACTTTATTTGAGAGGGTGTTTGGATGAGCATGGGTAAAGGTCACTAAAGATACAGAGCCCTGGGTGACTGTCTGTGTTAAAAACTTAGTGGCAACGTTCTTGATTGAGCTTACATAAACCTTTCGGTCATAGATATTGTATGACCTTTCAAAGATTTATGAAACTAAGGTCATCATGAGATCAAATTATTGTTTATACTTCCAGGATTTTACATTTGTCACTACTTTAAACGTCAATATTAAAATTCCAGAATTCCAGTGAATTACAGCAAATGGATAAGTGTTAGTCAGCTCACTATTTTCATGAGATAGTTTTGTTATTTTCATATGTGTGCTACAGCTGCATTTGTCAAGGTTTAGTGGTTTATTGCACAATCCCTCTTCTCCCCCCTGAGTATTTACTGAAGGTGTGATAACTAAGGCTGGAAAGCAATATGGATAAACAAGCAAAACTGGACAGTTTTACATTGAAAAGATATCATCAGGAAAACAGCAACAGAGGGCCAAGTAGAGGAGACAAGGATGAAGTCATCATGTCCCTTATGGCATGCTGGAGTTATCACACTTGGCCCTGAGTGACCAACTGAGCTGGGTCGATGAGTAACATTCAAGTATACTAGTGAGGTTCAGCCACTGAGAAAGGGCCTAATATTCTGAGTAACATTCAAGTATACTAGTGAGGTTCAGCCACTGAGAAGGGGCCTAATATTTTGAGTAACATTCAAGTATACTAGTGAGGTTCAGCCACTGAGAAAGGGCCTAATATTCTGAGTAACATTCAAGTATACTAGTGAGGTTCAGCCACTGAGAAAGGGCCTAATATTCTGAGTAACATTCAAGTATACTAGTGAGGTTCAGCCACTGAGAAAGGGCCTAATATTCTGAGTAACATTTAAGTATACTAGTCAGGTTCAGCTACTGAGAAGGGGCCTAATATTCTGAGTAACATTCAAGTATACTAGTCAGGTTCAGCCACTGAGAAAGGGCCTAATATTCTGAGTAACATTCAAGTATACTAGTCAGGTTCAGCCACTGAGAAAGGACCTAATGTTCTGCCCTCTACCACTAGTCCCAAGGGTGAGAAAAGCCAAGCTGGTGCTTTTCCTGAAATGACTCCCCTTTCACCTTCATACAGATTTGGCCGTTGTGATAGAGATGTTGTCTGGGATCACAGGATAAACTGTAATAGCAAATCATAGGTTTTCGGATCATAAACTTTAGTGGATATCTTTGATGATTCATGCTAAGTTTCTATAGAAGCTGAAAGATCGTTTCCTTATTTGAAATAGGGACAAACATCAAAAATGACACCCAACTTACGTATTCTGAGCTTCCTCTAAATTTACATCTTAATTTATTATTCTGTGAAAGCAAACTGGATGCCAACTTTCCACTCCTGAATGCACTGTAAGCAGTAAATAACAAATTCCTAGATGGATTCAGTGATCCTACCCGGGAATAAGGGATTCAGACAAAAACTCAGTCCTGTTGAAAATAAGCTTGGCTTCCTCTTTTCCCCCCAGGATACGGCACTTTTGCCCTGGATGGGCCCCCAACTTATGGCCACACTCGCCCTCACCTCTCCCCACAGCCCTCCTGCCACCCTTTCAAACATGAAGACTCCATATCACCACCATTAACCATGGGTATGGACACAACTTCTTAAATCTCTCTCTCTCTTTCTCTCCATCCCTCCCTCTCCCTCTCTCTCTCTCTCTCTCTATCCCTCTCTTTATACATATATACATATATATATATATGTATGTGTTTGTGTCTGAGAGGCTTTCCAATTTGTTTGTATGTTTGTGTTTACCATATCCATAGTTTGCTGTGATTCCTTTGTATAAACAAACATGCATGCACACACACGTGTGTGTGTGTGTGTGTGTGTGTGTGTGTGTGTGTGAGTGTATGAGTGTGTGTGTGTGTGTGTGTGTCTGTGTGACCCTTTTTGCATGGGATTACACATCTGTGAGTGTGTGGGAGGGTATACACAATTTATTACTGTAGAGTTAAACGGCGATTAAGTTCCCCAAGAAACTCAAGCCATTTGCTGTGAAGTCACATTAAGGTTAGGTGTCATACAGTTTTCAAATCAAGACAGTAAATTATGGCACATCTCCATACACAAAGCCATGGGTGATTCACGCCGGTCACTTGGCCGTTGTAAATTTTGTGAAAACGTTCATTTGAGGAAGCAGCCCAGCGAGAGCCTGTTTGGAATGTTATGAGCCACCAGGGGACAAGTTCCCTACATGAACTGCTGAGAGAGATGGAGGGAGCGTTCACTGACGCTTTGAATCTGATTCAAGAGGGACAGGTTTAATGGCGTTGGTGTAGACCCCGCTGTTTTGATAACTTAACAAAGCAAGGGTCACAGTCAGTTATCCGCGCTCCTCCGAGGCCTCTGTTTGTTCTGTCGTAAAATGCCCTGTTTCACATGTAAACAGTGCTAGTAATTACACTCTCTTGCTACAGGATTGGGGTTGATCAAAGACAAGAGAGTTCACTGAGCTGGTCTGAATTAGATCACTGAAATATTTCACTTTCTTTATTACCATGACATTTTGAATGAGATAATCTTAGGGAATGATGGTTTATTACCTCAATTCTATCTAATCAAAATGGAAGTAGGGAAATAACTAATAACCTTTGTCTTAGTGAAATGCCTGTAATATCTGTTTTATCTGACAGGAGACCCTCAGTATTCTGCCCCACCACCTATGTATGGCTGCCACACACCCTCGGACACTTGTGCAGGCAGTCCTGCTCTTCTCTTAAGGAACACATACAACAGGTAACACTGCATGACTACTATGTCTCCCTAAACTAACAGACAACATCTGTGGGTAGCAGAATTATCACAGTACACCAGGCTACCTGCTATCTATCTATCTAGCTATCCTATGCTATGCTATGCTATTTTATGCTATGCTATGTGTACTACTGTAGCTGAAGATGAAGTAGTCAGGACACCAGAAGTAACAGGATGTCCACTCAGCTGTACTGTATCAGACTATGATCTTTGCACTCAAGCAGCAAATGGATGTTTCTGTTCAGCATATGTTCAACCCCAAACAGCTCAAATATCTGGCTACGATTGAATGGGGGATCTACAGCCAATAACCAAAAAAAGGAAGTGAATACAGTTGGAAAGGAAATTCATTCTTTAAAAAGGCAGTGTAATGAGCAATGGAGTTGTAATAGTTAAACCCTGCCATTTTCTGTTGCCGGGTAACAGATATAATCATGGGAAATGTTTTTCACTTAGGTATAATAAGTCTGCATGATACCTTCAACTAAAGTGAGCAGACACCTCACTGATCGAGTTCACCTCAATCGCTATTTATATCTCAGAAAGTGAATCTGGCCAAACCTGGGCTTCGATTTCCCTCATGTGAGGCATTGCTATTGGGACAGCACATCTGCCCCTGTCTCTCCGTCACATCCATCAGCAGCCCCTGAGTGCTGAGGCAGTGCGCCGATGGGTCCGAGCTGGGCTAGATAGTCAGCATAAATCCCCACTAAGCCCTGCAGCGCGCTGGCCTGTCTGCTCATAGGTTAAGAGCTGCACAGCAGCCATCAGCAGGCCAAAATAAACTCACAGTGATCTACTACCCGTTTCCTCCAAAATTCCTCATCTCTTTGCCTGGCTTTCCCAAGAGAAACGCAGAGCAGCCTGGAACTGAGGAGGAGGGGAAGGAGGAGAGAGAGGAAGAGTGTGATAGAAAGAGTGTGTGAAGAGTGTGAGATGAGGTGAAGAGGCAAGGAGAAAGGAAAATCGAGGAGAGGTTAGTCAGACAGAGTTGGGAGAGAAGGGAGCGGCATAGTACAGCAACAACATGGCCTTTTCCATCATGACTGCAAATGAGCTTACATTCCATAAATGCTGTTCCCGTTTTGTTTTTAAGAAAGGGGGACACCAAGAACCCAAAATAACGGAACTGGCTTTGATAAGAGTAGATAGCCCTTTCCTGCCCGGCAGAAGCCCCCCACCTCATCTTAACTCAAGCTGCTGGGCATCAGGCAGTTGATGGGAACTCTCAAATCAAATAGACACATCCTGCGATCACAGCCTGGTACCATCAGCTTTGGGCTGAGATGAATTAATGAAAACAACTACGGAAAGGAGGCTTAAATATGAAAACTAGGACATAGTTTACGCTGATGGTAAATGGTCATCTCACTGGGAAAGATTTCCCTGTAAGATAAATCTGACTTGGCCATGGGTTGTGGTGATAAATTCATAATGTATGATTATTCCCAGTATAGCCCTCTGACAGCAAAGAGACATAATAGCAAAACAAGGGTGATTTAACAATGTTTTTTAATCCTTTGCAATTACCCTTCCTGGTCTTGCTATGCTGTCATTATAGTATTTAGTATTTAACAGATGGTTTGCTGAGGACTTTAAGTGAGTTTAGAATTAATAAGGAAGTGTCTTGACTTCATAATAATCCCCCCCCCCACCCCCCACTCATTCAGAACAAACTGTCTCCATCCAAAAATTTCCCCTCCTTTTGACACCGTGCAGCAGGGCTGACATCATGCCTCAACCACTCGGTACCAGGCGCTGAACCACCCGAGCGAGAAGCGCTCCTAAGTTATTGTGACACGGCAAGGATGTGGTGATGCTTGGCTGCCTGCGGTGACTCCAGGGCTATGAGTTAGTGTAAGCATCTGCCAGGAGGATAATGGACAGCCAAAGATATTGACTTTTTTTTTAACCGCTGTATGAAGCAGTTGTGATGTAGTTTTGGTCTGGCTTTGGTGATATGTGTTTAGCCTTCAGCACTTCATACTCTGAATTCCACTCTGTGTAGAGAGGCAGCGATGAAACAACTGAGTAGGGGGGAGTAACAAGAAAGAGCTAGGAGCAAGTCTCAATATAATAGTGAATGAAAACTTATACAGTCATTTATTGTGATTTATTATTAAGTGTTTTATTATGTTTTTTTACGTAATACTTCTGAGGATACAAATGCCATGACAGAAATTTTACTTTCAGTATAACTGTGTTTCATATTTTTGTTTGTTTTGACCCTGACAGTGATAATTTATACCAGATGGCCTCACAGCTTGACTGTGTCACCTGGAATCCCATGAATGCACTGACATCCAGCATCAAGAGGTATGTATGTAGAACTGTGCACACGTGAGCCTTCTGCCACTACTGGGTCCAGTCCTGGCCCAAATGGTGCCAAGGTTAAGGTTATCCATCCAATTGTCAAAGAGCTCACATACTGTGACAAAGCCTACCTCAACTGTGCTGTAAGTTGCTTTGGGGAATGAAAGGGTCTGTTAAAGGGAAAAAATTGAATTGCTCATATCAGAAAAACTAGGTTGGCTACGTGGCCGCCAAGAGATGTGACAAAACCCCCTGTTACTGGCATGCTATATTTAGACAGTTACAATGCAACAGTTCTCCTTCTACTTCCCTTACATTTTTTTCAGAATCCACACAATAACATAGCCTTACAGTCAGAGAATATACAGTCATAGTGTGACATCTCAACCCATTGCATTCCTGCTGATATTGCTGACAGCAGTGATAGCCTATCTTTGCCTGCTTCCTAACTTTATCACTATGGGATTGATTTCAGCAAGTGCTCATGAAGATATGTCCACCACATACAAACTTATGTCCTTATATATATTTCTGTCCACCTACAAAGATCTCTGATCCTGTGTGTTCTTTCAAGTGGTCCCACTCTGTTTGTCTGAGGTGGGGTGGGGGGGCGGTGTTTCCTGTGATATATTTCTGAAATGGACCGGTGGCCTTGACCACATTCAAAGACATAATGAGGAAAGGGGTGGGGGGGGTGAGGTGATCAGGGAGGATCTGGCGGTGTGTCTGTCCAGGGGAACGGAGGAAACGGATCAGAACACAAAGAAGGATCAGGTCCAGTTACCCTCCGTTCACTGGACTTGTGCAAACATTGTCCAGAATCCCCTTTCAAAAGGCTGCTTGCTTGAGGGAAAGAGTGTGTGACCCTAAGATCACCCACCCACCCACACACATTCACACACACTGTCACACACCCACACACACAACCACACACACTCAAAACGCAAAACAGTGATGATTGGTCGACTTATCTACAGTTTAAAAAGAGTTTAGGGTCTTTTCTCTGTGTCAGTGCCTGGATTGTTGGCCCCAGATGTGGCTTCTGACCCATTGATGTTGTGATGGGGGTGGTATGCAGGGGTGGGGGATAGATAGTGGGGTACATGGAGGCCAGGGAGGGAGGCAGGGAGAGAGGTGGGGGGCGGTTTGTGGTGGAGGGGGATGCTAGCCAGAATATTTATGCTCGCTGTCGAGATAATCGCCATGGTTCCCAACCCCTCTCTCTCCCCGTTGCCATAACCACTGAGGTGTTTATCTCCTAAATGAATGAATGGATGAACTGCGTGATGACTGGTGTGTGTTAACGGACTGTGCAGTCTCCAAAGCGTGGCTGGCAGGACAAAGGGAGCTTTATGGTGTGGTAATCGTTCATCAGGTGCAACCTCCAAACTCGTAACATCTCTGACCCTGAACTTCTTCTCTCCGGTCATAATTTATTCTCTCCGTTCAACACTAGAAACCAGACTGGGGGATTAAGATCGAGATGAATCATGAATTGAAAGGAATTCTGATAATTTGTGAGAGTATAAAATCTTTAGTTAGTCCTGCACATTTGGATAAAACGTGACTGAATAACTACATTGCGTATTCACGTTGGCATGAAGATAACATGTTGCCATTCTTTAATCGTGCAGTCAAGCTTTGTGTGAGGTTTTGCTCTTTGACACACATTCAACACAGGCATACTTATTCTGTCACACTTTTAAAAGAAATCAATGTGAGCTCCGGTGAGACTGACTCCTCTGCCTACTGTCTCTGTCGTCTTTCTTATCATGCAGCCAAAGCTCTGGATATGAGGCCGAGCCCACGCCTGCCACAGCCCCCATGGTGTACAGCTGCAGCGCCCAGTATCACATCCACACACACGGACTCTTCAGAGGGCTCCAGGTTTGTGTCGACACCCTCTTGCCTACCCTTCCCCTTCCACACACACACAAGGACACACACCCAAATACTCATTCAAACCTACACCCCTACACAAAGACTTTCTTCCATAAACACACACACACCCACACACACCCACACACACCCACACACACACACACACACACACACACACACACACCCACACACACACACACACACACACACACACACACACACACACACACACACACACACACACACACACACACACACACACACACACACACACACACACACACTCACTCATGCACACACAGACATATGGTTCATCTGAAGGTCATTAACTCCCACTCCTCCACTCCATACCAGTCTTGCCAAGCGCTGGTCCAAGGCTGGGACGCACAAGCCATATGGCACAGACCATTCAGGTCATTCGTGGAGGAGGCGGAGGAGGAGGAGGAGGAGGAGGAGAAAGGAGCGAGTCTTCAGCAGCCTTTTCAACACTCACCTCATTCTCCCTTTCCAAAGAGCAAAATAACAAACCCCTGCCACATCGGACTCAACCTCGCCATTTAATGAAACAGGGAAGTCGCCAGAACAGTGGAGGTGTTTTAAAACGGGTTATGTCAGACAGGAGGGGAGAAGAGCGATCACCTCTCACAGAGTCCATTAGCAATAAAGATTGAGTTTCCATGCACGGTCCTAGCCCACGCAAATAAATCATCAAGGCTTAATGAGTGTCCGTCAGTGACTCAGAAAGGAGAGATTCTCAAGGGGGATGCGTGGGGTATTTACTCAAGTTCCTCCTCTCTCCTCTGCTCTGCTCTGCTGCGGTAGCTGGCTGCGTATGTTCTTCACGTAAACATCAGGCAGGCTGAAGGTGCACAAATAAGCAACCAAAATAGTTGCTTGGGTCATTAATATATTAAAAAAAACATACTATGTGGCAGATTGATGATTAAAATATATTTTTGAATTGTATTTGAAACATTTAAGAACATTTTCACCTCTTCTCTCTGCCAATGTTTAGGACGTTCGACGAGTTCCCGGCATCACCCCTTCTTTAGTGAGGCCGCCCGACAGCAACGAGAAAAGGCCATACATGTGTAATTATCCTGGCTGCAACAAGAGATACTTCAAGCTCTCACATCTCCAGATGCATGGAAGAAAACACACAGGTGGGAAATACTCTCATTAGAGATGGCTAATGACTACTGATTGCTAATCACCTCATTCCTACAGGGATATTTGGCATATGCACCGCTACTACTTCCTCTTAGCTCAGCCAACCATGGGGGAAGCAAGATTTCCTGTTGCATTTCCTGTTAACCTTGCGCTGAGCCCAGATTATTGGAAAGTGTCTGTGTTGGTGTGGTGATGGTGACGATTGGGTCTGGTAAATGTGATTCATAGTGTTACAGCCTCTGAGCCCACGCCCACACAGTGGGCGTCAGGGCTAGCAGGAAGCTGAGCTGTCTCAAAGGCTCTGCTGAAGTCACACATCATGTAGGCACCTCTGAGAAATGACCTGATCACTCAGAGACTTGTGCAAGACACTTATGCCTCATAAACTGGGGCACTGGGTCCTTGAGAGTTATCTATAGTACTTCTTTAAAAAAAGGAATGAAATCACACAGTGAAAGCACGCCACATGCTGAATGCTTGTGTTCTACGTTAATTGGGGGGGGTTTCAGGAAAATACCATGAGAGAGTTTCTGTTATCTTCAGTCAAAGAGTCTTTCATTTTCTTTAGTTCACACTGACATTGACATGAACAGATCAGTCTACTTGACCTATGAATAAAAACATCTTCAAAGAAATTGCAAGAATACCTTATATAAAGGACTGAAAGTTATTACATTATTACATTGTACACACACTGAGTCATTATCGTGGCTTCCCTATCCCTCCCCAGGAGAGAAGCCCTACAGTTGTGACTTTACAGACTGTGGCCGGAGGTTCTCCAGATCTGACCAGCTTAAGAGGCACCAGCGCAGACATACAGGCAAGTTCCTCTCTCTCTGATTTCTGTTTTAGCGTGTGACTGTCTCTGCTTGTCTCCCCATACTTGGCACAAACCCTCTGTCTCTGTCCCTACGTCCACCAATGCACCCTAGCGCCCTACAGTACTCTCAGCAACTCAATGGTCCCTCTCATGCTCAACGTTAACGGCTTTTTCAGCTTTCCAGTGAGCTGCGCTCATACCTATCTTGTCTCCATCTCCCTCTTTCACACCGCGTCTCTCTTCCCCTCTCATTATGTAGGAGTGAAACCATTTCAGTGCGAGACGTGTGAGAGAAAGTTTTCACGTTCAGATCACCTTAAGACCCACACCCGGACTCATACAGGTAAAACAAGTGCGTATACTTTTATTACTCAGATTGACTTCTTTCATGCATTCAAAAGACATCATCAGCGATGTATTCATGCTTTGACTTGACCCAAAGTGTCATTTGTTCCCTTGGCACTTTTCTCCGGAGTCAATGCCGTGTCATCTCTCTGTCTTGTTCTCGGTCCCAGGTGAGAAGCCCTTTACCTGTCGCTGGTCCAGCTGTCAAAAGAAGTTTGCCCGCTCTGATGAGCTTGTGCGTCACCACAGCATGCACCAGAGGAACGTCAACAAACTGCAGATGACCCTCTGAGCGGTGGAGGCTCCTGGATTCAGCACATCTACAGTCACCCAGCCTGTATGTGTAGTAACAGGAAAAGGCTCCCTCCATGTCTGAGAAGTCATGAGTGTGTGTGCGATAAGATTACAATTCACTTACAGACCACACACACACACACACACACACACACACACACGCACAAACACACCTGTCCACTGACAGTATGTTGCTTGAGAGTATTGTATGGCAAGGTTGCAGCATACAGACTATTTGCAGTTCAACCTCCTGGTGCCTTACGTTTGCGATACGTCAAAGTCATCTCAGTGTGTGATATCTTGTGACTCTATATACAGTTCATATTCTTTTACTAGTTGCACTGGCCATATTCTAAGTAGATGATATGATGTAGATTACTTCACTGTGAGCTGGGTTTTACACAATAACTATTAAGTAAACACAGTGGTAAAAGTTATAGTTTGATTGCTGGAAGAAAATGTTGTATTAAAATGACTAATATTGGATATTCTACTGTATATATTGCATTTTCTACCATATAACACAAAAAGTACATTTTTTATTAAAAATATGTTATCAAAGATGTCCTGGTAGTGTAATTATTTGACTAAGCATTAATGTACTTCTTGATGCAATGATAAATAACAGGAGATCTGACACCCAATTTAGCCCCAAATTAGCACCCAAATTATCTGTTAACTCTGAAACAATGTGTAATATTTGACAAATATTTTAAATTTCCGCACTGAAATAAAAGTAGGTCTCTAAATGAAAAAGCTTTAAAATTACAAGTGGGCATAATTAATGTTTAGACTATTCCTTCATGTGGCAGGTCGAACCATTGCAGGCGTGGGTGATGGGTTTATTTATGAGGTAGGCGTAATGAACGGAACCATTTGGGGGTTATTGAAGTGTTGCATCTTTTTTGTCCGAGACCTGCCATGAGGTTCTATCTCATAAATTATTTATTTGATGTTGTAAATAACATAACATGTGCCTCTCCTAAAGCAGCTCCCATACTAGAAGAACATGTCAATGAGATCCATGATGTCTCACTGATCAGGGTCGGTGCACTGACCTAGGTACTTTTGCACAACTTCTTTTGTTCCTTAGTTTTGTACGCACTGGATGGACATTTGGACTGAGCTGGGTTTCTGAACACGTCCATGGGTATTTTCTCCTCAGTGTCTAGCTGTGAATTATGGAGCAGAGCAAATAGAGGTTAAAAAAGATTAGACCCGAAATGTAATGATCACCATCACACCTCCTTTAAGTAATCCTTTGTAGGTGTCTTAAATCCTGTGTTACTCATCATTCTAAAATTGGTATCTATGAGTGAATTTGGTGCCATCTAGTGGACATTGATTCAAATACAAGTAACATCTGGGTAAAGGTCTGACAGTAAATAAGGGCCTCTTTCTAGTGACATCCCAGTAGGATTAGAACCATTCTACTAGAATGTTCTTTTAGGAGTAGCTACCAAAATATACCTGCACATCAACTCCATGTCAGTTTCAGACAATTCCAGAATGTGGAGTTATAACCTGATTAAGAGTTTATTACATTAGGGCTCTGGACAAACAGAAACTGATGGATACACATTAATGAGCACCAATCACTGTGAATATAATTTTCAAAATATTTAATCAGCAAATCATGAAATATCAGCATCAGCATTACCAGTCTTTATGATTTTTGAGCAAAGACAATATAAATGTAAACAACAATCTTATTAATTTATTTTGACATAGGATTGTGGCTTTGAAAACATTACATTGTATGCAAATATCCACCAGAGGGCAGACCTGTACTATAGTAACAAGCCTCAATTTAAAAGCAACACCTCTGGCCCTCATGTGAATCACACCACTGATTTTGGAAGACGATTCATACTGCTACAACATCTCACTGATTTGCAAATATCCCTCTTTACAGTTATGATCAATCATGTCAGCTGATGAACTACCACCACGCCTTCAACACATCCAATCCCACTCCATAAAGAATCAAGATGTTTGGATTTAGTAAGGGGTGTTTATTAAAAACAGTGTACAAAAACGAAACTGCACCAACATGAACACAAGCAAGCGGGTGACCCACAAACCACAATGACCAAAAGGCTTTCCCCCAAATCCAACGGATGTTGCAGGTTTGGCTCCATGGAGGGGTGTCCACCATCTTCACTAAGACAGAGAGCATTCATTATTAGCAGTGACTGTGGGAAGAGGGGTGGGTCAGGTTGGCATGATAAGCCTGGCATTGGAGTGTGGCCAACCCTGTTACCTGCGCGTGTGTGTGTGTGTGTGTGTGTGTGTGTATGTGTTCGGTTATGTACCATGATCACCGGTAAACGATTGTCTTTGAAAGAATTACGCTGCAATGTAAAAACAGAGATTTGAACATCAAAAACACATGCACTGATCAGGAAGACTGGAAAAAAGGAATGAAATACACAAACACACAAGTTCCTCTACATGAGAAAAGAAATGTGGTCTGGCCTGTAGTTTTGCTTGGGGTTCCCTGCATTGCACAGTTACTCACAGCTTCTTGACAGAAGTCCGAATTGTCCTTATGCCTGATGGCGGGGAATCACAAAGAGGTGAGTGTAGGGGGAAGGACAGGGCTGGTAGGGAGGGGGTGATAAGGAGTCCTGTATCAAAGTCTTGAATCAAACGAAAGCAGTACAGAATCAAAACTCCTCCTTCGTCCTTACACAGATTTATACATGATTAGGGAAGTCAATCAGGAGCGGCAGAACAGCAGGGGTGACTGTGGCAGCCTGGTCTAAAGTGCTTCTATGCTGTCCAGAAATACCGAGATCCGACGAGAGCTTACACCCACAGTTCCTTTGTCGCCCTGAGGGCAGGCCGGAGACAGGAACTGAGGAGTGGAAGAGTGTTCTTCATGTGGGGGGTTGTGGGTAAAGAGTGTGTGAACCAGGCTGCTTTATTCGCTGATCAAAGTCTCACACCCCACTCCTCTCACTGAGCTCTGGCCCTGATAGGCCAGTTAGGTCCACGTCCCCGCTCTGTTTCTGTCTCTATGTACGTCACCTCCTTCAGCGGAAACCCATGGAAGACTGTTCTTCATTGCTGCAGAGGGGAAAAGGTCCAGCGGTGGGCACAGGTGCTGGGAGACTCATCTTGAACTCCCTGCCTGCAGTGCCATCAGGCAGTAAGCTTCATTCGTCCTGTGGAAGAAACGGTGAAACACGAGAGAGAGATGTTAGGGATACGGCTCTGTTTTTGCATTTCAGTCCCATGGCTCAACACTCAATTCATAGGGTGAGTCAGTTAGTGTGAACGGCACAAAGCACTCAAACTGTATCATTATGTCAAACTAATGGCAGAGTGAGTCCTACAAGCAGAGCAAACAATCTACCAGACGGGTTAATTTTACTTTCCCCACTGACAAACAAAGCATGTGGTTTCCACTGGTAATATTGGCAGCTGTCCCACATTCAAACAGTATTTGACAACCACAATAATCTTACTTTGCCCACGCCCATCCACTCCTCAAAAACACACATTATTACTAGATGGTCAACATATGCAGAGTTAGTCTTGCTTGAAAAACAGCTTTGCTGTTGAGGGGTTAATGGACGATGGGACTCAAAATCCTAATAAAAACATATTTTTTGTTGACAGGCCAGTCGCTGACCATTGTCAAAGGGTCACTGAAGTACTTTCAGAAGTACTTAGAAACATAATCGTTTGCCAAATCACTTTAGCTCAAATAGCTCCCAAAGGGCTGTTAATTACAGAGTAACACGCCACCACACATCTGTAGTTAGCGTCCTGCTAATGGCTCGTCACACAGCAAAACATGAACTGTTATGTTGAAAATGTCCAAAAGAAACTGGCTCATCTAGTACAGTTTGACTGAACTGTACTAAACTACTGAACTGGCTTTTTCACATTCAAATGTATCTGTAAAGATCATATCCTCTTTGCTGATTCTGTTTTCTGTTGACAATCAAGGGTGCAAAATTAAACAGTGAGGTGAAATTCATACTGTGATCCATCACATCACAACTAAACTAAAGAAAGTGAATTAATGCATTACTAAAGAATAGTGCACTGTACAACTGTGCAAGAAAGTGATACAACCAGTACTCTTTCACACCTCACACACACACACACACACACACACACACCCTTAGACTGTTTACATTACCACACTCAGACTCCACACATCCCCTGAAACTTCACTGCTCCCCTGCAGCCCACTATTAACCACCAAAAGCAGCTCAATCACACACTCCCCCAGCCATAGATCACATACACACACACACACACACACACACACACACACACACACACACATAATGACACAACAGCACAAACAGAGTACAAGAGTACAAACAGAGTGTACAAACAAAAAGCTCCATGTGCGCACAAAGACACACACAAAAGGCACATACTCAACACATACAGACAGACAGCCCTCCTAACACCAGTCAGTTTTACATCGCTTACATTAAACATGGACACACACACACACACACACACACACACACACACACACACACACACACACACACACACACACTTCACTCCAGCAGCTGCCTTTGGTTAGTGTGTTAGACGGGTGGGCATCGACCAGGTGACACAGGGGCACCATGCCATGCTGAGCGTTTCCATGCCAAGCAACCAACCAACCAACCAACCAACCAATCAGATAAAGCCCCACCTACCTGCCCACCGTCCCCAACCAATGGGCTCCTTCTGTCTACCTGTCTATCTGTGAACCAACCAATCATTGAGTCACAACACAGACCATTCAAGGGAGGGAGAGAGGATTAGGGTAAGGGGGAAGGTGGTTTGAAAGTGTCAAAAAGACTTACATTAAGAGGTCATGTAGAGGAGATGCAGATGCAGTGAATGTTTATGAGAACATTATATTTCATTTTATAATTGCTCTTACAATGACCTCGTATCTGTGTGTCAGACTGTGTGTGTGTGTGTCCTCACCGGTGGCCAGCTGACTGTGGGAACGGCGGCGGGTGCTGGGGGTTTTGGAGGTGGAGGAGAGCGTGGAACCTGCGCTGCTGGCCCTAGAGATGGGCAGTGGCACTGGTGTCACCGGAGGAGAGTCCAACTGTGGGGCCAAAGGACAAGGGGTTTACTCAAGGTCATTCAATGTTCTTAGTGTGTGTGTGTGTGTGTGTGTCTGAGAGAGAGAGGGGGTGAGTGAGTAAGTGAGTGTGCATGTGTGAGAGAGAGGGTGTGAAGGAATGTTTGTAAATATGTGTGTGTGTGTGTCTGTCAAAAAAACACTTCCTATTAAAAACACAAACTGCATACCTTAATGTGGGGTGTGTAAGTAGATTAGCAGCAGGTGAATGGCTGAGCAGCTCTTGATAGGGGAACTACAGCCGCAGGGTAAGCTGAAGGCTTAGTGGTCACAACAGACCATGACCTGAATCCCGCGCCTGTGACCTCAGCACCTCAGGCTCAGTGGCTACATTGTGCTTGTGTGTGTGTGTGTGTGTGTGTGTGTGTGTGTGGTCTAGAGTGGGGACTTACCTCCACACTGTCGTGAGTTGGTGAGGAGGAGGTGGAGGAGTTCTCGGTCTGTTTCCGTGAAGAGTAACCCAGCTCCACGTTGCGAACACGCTGGGCAAACTTCAGAGAGCAGACGGACTCACTGACGTTAGTGTCCAGAGGAGACACCTGGGAAGGCGACATCAGCAATAAGTCACCGAAATATTCCAGATAAAGGAATCAAATGGACAAACATACAGTTACAGAAAAAAGGGCCAAAAGATGACCTTTGGTATAGTATCTGAGTAATTATCCTTCCTATTTATTGAAAGCAGCCTCACTCAAGTGTCCCGCCCCCCCCCCCCCCCCCCCCCCCTCCTATATTTGCTTGATGAGATCACATACAAAGACTTTATAATCATAAGTTTCATGTGGATTGGTAGTCCAACATCGGTACGAATATAATCTTATTTCGACTTAAATCCTCACAAAACATTTACAAAATCACTCAATCTTTTGCTACTTGAGGCAGTTTCCATATTGTGCTTAGAACCGAATGATTGCTGCTTGAAGCTATTTTAGCAGGCACAGGCAGTCATACAGTTTTACTGCTTCACACTCTTTAAGTTAACAGCAGACACAAAAACTAACTATAGTTCCTTAACATTTTGGAAACCTAGACATCTTTGCTATTTAGTCCTATTTCTGTAAAAAGCCTTGGTTTATTGATCCAAAATATTGGTACCGTCTGAAATATATGACTCAAAATGAGGGAAAGGTAAGTAACTGCAGATTACTTTAAATCTACTATTCACTCTCTTGTCTTCACAGAACGATAAAATGGCTTAACCATTACATTTTGTAATGCGGTTCTGCCAATACTGCTGCCACTTTTGGCCTCTTTTGACACATAACAAATGTAAATGCACTCTCTTCTGTTTACCCAATGTATGGCATGTTTGTTTTACTCAACCCTGTTACAACACCTGTTGTATCATATTTGCTACATTTAACCATAAATATACATTTTCCAATGGGTGTGAAGACTGCACTATCCAATCTACCTGGCACCTTTGGTTAAAGCTGAAAGTCTGGTTGACCTACACTATTCTGGCCTGAGCTAAAAGGGGTTGGGTGTGATCAGGCTGACCTGCACCATCATGAGGGTCTTGCTGTCTCCACTCAGGGAGTCCAGCAGCAGGTACGTGAGGCGGGAGTTGCGGAAGGGCACGTGGGACTGGCGAGAGCGCAGCGCATTGATGACGTCGCCCAGGGCCGACAGGGACTTGTTGATGCACTGAGCCTCCCGCAGGCGGCTGCCCTCGGCGCCGGACTTGGTGATCCGTTCCGAGCCCGCCAGGTCCACCAGGTTCAGCTTCCCTAGAGGCCACACACACATTACAAAAGAAAACACTTTAAGCGTGATGTGAAACAGGGAAAGGTAGAAATAGATAATGCTAGACCTAAATAGGCGATGAGAGGAATGTGTGGCTACACGATGCCTCTGTGTGTCTCTTGACATACACATCTGTGTCTATCTGTGCAGTTGGGGTTACCTGTGTTGCGGTGGCCAGTAGAGGAGTTGAACCCAGCCACTGTGACTATGAGCAGTGCGTGGGAGCGGGAGCTGTGGTCATTCAGGTTGGTGCAGGCTGTGGCTCTGTTCATATGGCCCAACTCTAACACCTGAAGGCATCATGATTAGCACAGAGCACACAGTTAGAAATATCACCAGCATGCATCGGAAATCAGCTTTCCCTGACCCTCCGAGGATTTGCATTCAGTTACATCTTAGAGGCAATTTGCAGTTTGTATTACAACACCGTACATAAATACCTGAATGAATGCAATACTGTGTGCAAGAGAAGGACTGTACATCCACATCTAATCATCTTAATCAGTCATTTTAGTGTGTTGGTTCACTGAACAAACAGGCAATATACAACCTTGAGCATTAAACTCTCAAATATGCAGCTTAAATCTCCACACCTTGCGTAACGTACATATTTGAGCAAAACATTTGAAATTAAAAACAAGGACATTTACAAACTACTCTTTGGGTTCAAGTCTCACCACCACACTTGTATGTAGTGTCTCAAAGCTGCCCTCACCTTATTGATGTCCTCTACACTCTTCACAGCCTGGACAGTCAGGCCTGGAACGTAGAGCTGACCACTGCCATCTGGACACATCTTTATCTCCAGCTTGTCATTTAGGTTCTCCCCAAGCAGGTCCCTGAGGCCAAGCACACATCACAGATCAGATTACTCTCTGCACTGTTGGACAACTGAGTCACGATGGGCGACACGGGCACACAGTGCCATCTCACTGGGCCCAAAGGGCCTCTGGCGTATTATGATCTTGGTAATAGTGTGTCCATTGACCTTCCCTTAAAAAAAAATCTCCCCCCATAATCCTTCAGAAAACACAGGCCTTTTGAGCACGCAGATGTGCAGTGGTTATATAATCAGCGGGGAGGGAGGGAAGGAGAGAGAGAAACACTGAAAGACTGCCCATTTCTATTCCACAGATGGCTGTACTCATTAGATGGAATCCATTTTTACGTAATGGCTGACCTGCCCAGCTTAACACGGAACAAGGACACAGCCACAGCAGCAAGGAACGCGGAAAATGACCGCCCTTGGTTAGGGGATGAATAATGGAGGCAGAGTTATATAAAAGGAGAGTGATGGAGAGAGAGAGAGGGGGTTGTGTGTGTTTTTGGCAGCACCTGGAACCTTAAAATTGCTTGAGTGTGGCTGGACGGCACAGCCGCTGCCTGTGACTGGGGCAATGTCAAATTGCAGAGAGGAGCTCAAATACATTACTGTCTATCTGACTGATGACTGGCTGTTTGTATTTGACTCTGTGTGTGTGTGTGTGTGTGTGTGTGCTGGGTAGGGCTGGAAGAATGCTTTTTTTCTGTTTGCCTTTACCATTCTGAATGTAAACAGTGTGTGTGTGTGTGTGTGTGACCTCACCGTAACGTTTCATTATAGATCTCCACCATGCTAACAGAGATGTTGTAATCCCAGTCTGGTTTCTTCTCTGACACTTCAGCGAATAGCAGTCGTAAAGCACGTTGGTTGATGCCAGGGTCCTCAGATTTCCCCTGATCACACAAGTGCAAGTAAGATACCAAACCAACTGCCTACACAAAGAGCCATCTGATCACAAAACGGTGTTTAGAGCAGGGCCATACCTCCATGGTGTAAGTCTTTCCTGAGCCAGTCTGACCATAGGCAAAGATGCACACATTGAAACCATCAATGCAGGAAGTGACCAGAGACTGAACTTCCTGGAACACCTGCAATAAATAAAGACAGCGAATGTGATCCACAAGATCACTCTTCTCATCACTCAAATCGTATCTATTGTTCAGCTAGCTGAAAGACATACCTCTTCTTGTGTGGCGTGAGGGGGAAAGACTTTATCCAGGTCAAAGGTCATGGGCTTGCCCTTATTTGACAGGTAGAGGATTGAGTCATCGTCTGAGTCAAAGGTCACCATGTTCTTTGCATCCACTGAATCCATCTCGTTCTGGCTGACAGGACGCACTCGACAGAACACCCTGATGTTGCCTGGAAGAATGTATGGACATGTGATTTGTGTCCGTTACTGAATGACCCTGATGAAAGACTACATCTCCCAGGTTGTGTGCGTCCCTCACCTTTGAGTCGCACAAGCTCATTGTGACATTTCTTCCTCAGGTTCATCTCTCGTTTGTACTTGCGCAGCAGCTCTTGGTTGGCACTGCTTACCTCCCCGATCACTTGACAGATCTGTGGATGGACACACACACAGTGAGGACAGTGAGGCGTTGATAGCAAACATCATACATCTTCACATTAGCTTAAATTTTGACTTACCTCTTGCTTAGCCTCTGCAATGGCCTTATCCAGCAGGAAGGGGAACTCTTGAACTTGCCTCTTTAAACAGTTGTAGTCACAGGTGAGGGTGCGCAGAGCTGGCTGCAGGGTTAACAGATTCATACGCACACCTGCCCAGAAATGGCAGAGAATCAAACAAACATTCCTTGACCACCAGACCCGATCTCATTCCTCCTTCCACACTCCATCTTACCTGCTAGGTTCTCGTGTACAGCCTTCATCTCGCTCTCGGCCCGGATGAAGGCATCCTCAATCACTCGGTTCTTCTCCTCCTCCAGACTCTGCATCTCTGCCTCCAGCTGCCCCTGAGCTCTCTCCATCTCCCCCTCATAGACAAGGATCTGGTCAGAGCCAAACATCAGTTAGACCCCATACTTAAAGATGAAAGCACAGTGGCATTGCACAATAACACTCTTTGCTTCTGCACACACGCACGCAAGCAAACACAAAACTGTTTACATTCCACTGGTCTACCATCTGTGGAAACACAAAGAGCTTTACCTCTTCACTTCAAAAATCACTACTGAGCAACAGCTTTGATGCCTGTAGCTGTTAGGTTACGCGTGGATGAAATGTCCACATCACAGATGGTGGGAGATAAACAGGTGAGTCCCGATGCAATCGACACCAATTCTGTTAGTGACTCAAAGACTGGTCTAGTGGCAGGAATGCTTCACTACACCTCTAAGTGGGTCAAAGGAACGGCTCAGTGAGCACACTCAACAATGATAGGGGTGAGAGGGTCAGTGACAGTGATTCTGAAGCACATGGGAGAACTATGGTTATAGAACTATGAATCTAGAAACTGTTTTCCACAACATACAGTAATTTACTCCACAACATCATGGGATCCAAAGGTACAAAATGGGCATCAGTATTCCCTAAACTGTGACTTCTGATCATGTTTCAAATTGCTTACACTGCCTAGCCTACAACTGGACTAGAACTGGAGATAAAGCAAAAGAAATCCGGTAAAACTGACTAAACTAGTTGATCACACTATGTGTGATGTGATTTATGCATTAATGATGTCTTCTATTTGTATCACTCCGGCCCTGTTCTGTCTCCATCACACTGATGACCTCATGTTTGACCTCTGGCCCCTGCTAGCTGCAGAGTAAAGTGGCACACCTTCGACAGCCTATGGATGACCTCGCTGTTGTGCCAGCCGACAGCCTTGGAGAGCAGGCCACACAGGCGGCCACGATCAGCCCTCAGCTGCGGACGTAAGCGGAGAGAGCGGTTAGCCGTGCTGGGACCACCACACAGCTACCACAGGGTAGAGGGGAGGGCCAATCATACAAGCACCACCACACACGCCAACACCACCATACTGGGAACTAGGGCCAACCACAATACTGAGGCAGGGGCCAATCGCAGCTCAAAGCACTGGGAGGTAGGAGCAGCCAATAACTGAGAGATTGGGAGAGAGCTTAAGCCGTCACGACAACACTCTGATAGGGGATGGGAAAATCCAAAAGCTGTGTGGCTTAATTTTGGGTCTGCTGCTAAGCTTTCATCACAATTGGAGGATGAATGGTCTCAATTCACAATCCCCACACAGAGCCAATGATTTAATACACATCAATCCAGTATGTTCACAGTACACACTGAACTGAAGGGGATTGTAAAGCAGATGAGAAAGAAACTGAGAAACAGAAGAGAGAGAGAGAGAGAGAGAGAGAGAGAGAGCGAGAGAGACAGACAGACAGACAGACAGATATGTGTACCTGTTGTCTCAGTTGGCCACTGGTCCTCTGGGACTCATGAAGATGGTTCTCCAGCTCACGCAGGAGCTGCCTCTGGACGCTCAGCTGCTCCTGCAGGGCCAGGTTCCGTGCCTGACACTCAGCGAGGGCCTGCGCACACTGGGCCGACTCCACCTCCACAGTCTGAGTCACATACTGCAGACACACATGGATTTGAAACATGACTCCAATAGAATAGAACAGATGTAGCCTTATTCCTGAATGTGCACACAGGGTCACTAGACATTACAAAATCTTATCAGTTAGATAAAAATGATAACATTATTTCCTGATTAGCATGTTAATCTTCATTAGTAACAGTTTTAGGCTGTCAGGTATCTATCAGTTCATCAACAGAGGTCCTTCTGACGCCATCACATCACAGCTCAGCCAGATTAATTGCTTTTTCAACTAAACCTGGTTTAGGTTGGTCTAGGTTACTACAATACACTGAGGAAAACAAAAGTGTACTGCTGACCTTGACCTGCGGGGGCATGGCGGCCTGGCGGGTGAGGGCTTGCTCACACTCTCTGAGCTTGGTGGTGAGCTGCTCCTTTGTGTCCTGTCCATGGCTGGTGGCCTGGTCCAGCCGCAGCTGGAGGTCACGCTGGCGCCGTGTAGCCTCCTCCAACTGCTGCTCCAGCCGGGTCACCAGGCCCGCCCGCTCCCTCACCTGCACCTCCAGTCCCGCCAGGCGGCGCTCCCGCTGCAGACACTCCTCCTCCCGCCGGCTAAGCAGCTCCCCCCGCCGCTCCACATCCTGAGGGGGCCGCAGCGAGGGAGAGAGGAGACGGAGGAGAGACAATCAAAATATAAATAATGAATAATGTGTAATGAAAAATGTTTATAAATAAAATACAGGCAGACAGACAGACAGACAGACAGACAGACAGACAGACAGACAGACAGACAGACAGAGGGTTGTAAGGCAATGTCAAGGGAAGGTGGGAAAGGAACTTGTGTTTGGAATATTTGTGTATCCTGTGAAGTATCAAGTGAACTGCATTCCTTATCCAAGTCTGTTTGGCTATGCTGTGGCTCACTTGGCTTGCTGATTGCAGGCAGAGTTAGAGCTCTATGTACGTGTGCACTACCAGTGGTTTACAGTTGCTGTGTGCAGCGTTCGTTCTGTGGTTGACCTTCTGTGGTTGGATGTTGCTGCTGACGTGGCTCTGGTCTCGTGTGTGAGGGTGAGACTGACCTGGCTGTGTGTGTGAGGCTCTGGTCTCGTGTGAGGGTGAGACTGAGATGGCTGTGTGTGGCTCTGGTCTTGTGTGTGAGGGTGAGACTGACTTGGCTGTGTGTGGCTCTGGTCTCGTGTGAGGGTGAGACTGACCTGGCTGTGTGTGTGTGTGTGGCTCTGGTCTCGTGTGAGGGCGAGACTGACCTGGCTCTGTGGGCAGTTGCTGCAGGTGGATGGAGTGGCCTGGGCTTGGCCGGCCTTCAGCTCCTGTTTGAGCCGCTGGTTCTCACTCTCCAGCAGCTCCAGCTGCTTCTCCAGGTCTGTCGCCCCCTACAATGTAACAGGACACACACACACACACACACACACACACACACACACACACACACAGTTATTTACCAAAAACTGTGCTGGGAAACCAAACCAGGTCAGTCTGAGACACTTAATTCCTTTCCATGATAAAGGAGAATTCACAGAATTCAAGACCTTCTCAATTCTTAAGAAGAAAGTATTTCACTGTTAAACCTGTTCACCGACATTAGGCCACAAGCACATGCTCCTTCAAGCAGCACACACACACACACACACACACACACACACACACACACACACACACACACACTCACCAGCTCAGAGCGCAGTCTCTCCACCTCCTGCGTCTGGTCCAACAGTTTCTCCTCCAGCTCCTCAATCTTTACGGAAGAAGGCCAGGTCAGAGCTATACACACCGTTATGTTTCCAGGCTCATGTTTTAGATGGCGAGTGGCTCTCGCATCATGCAAACAATGCCACTGTATGGTTCTTATAATGAAAAAGACACTTGTGGGAGTAAATCTGACAGGTGTGTCTTTGATTACCTACCTGTGTGTGTAACCCTTTGATAAGTACCAGCTGTTCTCCTTCCGAGCCCTTCAAGTCTCGTTCGAGCGGACCTCGGGCGTCCTGCGAAAAGCTTAAAGACTGGGCCAGTCTTTGTGAAACAGAACAAGGTGATCTCCCTCCTGAAACACACACACACACACACACACACACACACAGTTAAGATACATTTGACATAGATGGCTAGACATGTTTGCATCTGGCTTTGTTTTCCATTGCTCCTTCATTACATTCTGTAGTTACTCTATGTCCCTCACCGGTGGTAGTAGCTTCCGTGCGGATTTGGTGGTAGTCTTGCAGCCTGTGCTGGTCTCTGAGGTCCTGTGTCTGTTTGAGGTCTGGGCTCACCAGGCCTCGGTGCTCCCTGCTGAGGCTGTGTGCTTGGTTGCTGCGCTGCTGAAGCTGTAATCTCTTGCTGGCCTCCTCGCCCCGCAGACGAGCCTGGAACTCACACACCCGCTCCTGCAGAGTCTGCATCAACATCACACACACACGTTATGTTTATCCATATCTGTATGGAGCTTCAGAAGACATATTCTGTACGTGGGATCAGGACAGCAAGATTCTAGATAAGAACAAGTGGGATTCAACTACATGATGACGCTGTAAAGTATGGTATTAATGTCTACAAAAGTCAAATCCTTTTTAACAAATGTAGTATAGTTAGTCAAATGACTACAAACAACTGCACTGCTTTGATAGCCAACTACTTACATGTCTAGCTAGCTACAGTAATCTACAGAAAGCACATGCAGACTATCCAACACACTCAGACTAGTATCTCTGACTAATCCCAATAGTACAGACTACCAGTGATGTGACGCTCATGTAAAATCCTTTTTTCCACTTAGTAGTATCTGACATGATAAGGTCATTTATAATGTAATGCAAATCACAAACAGATTGATTTAATATCAACCACTGTATTATTTGATGGATATCATGAGGCACATCCCTGCCATCCGTTCCCTATACACAGAGAGTCTTTGAGAGAATTACATATGCAGACGTCCAGGAACATGACCAAGTAACCTTCTGTAGAGATGGCCAAATGAAACAGAAAGATGCAGTACACAGAGAAAGTGAGAAACAGAAGCGGAGAGAAACAGAGAGAGAGAGAGATAGAAACAGAGAGAGAAAATATGATGAAAGAAATGTCAGATGCTTGAGCTCATGTGAAATGCACATGCTGCACAGCACAAACGGTAAATAATCTGATTTAGATTAACCAATAATTCCAGCCTGCATTACATGCTGTTGGTTTGCGTTGCAAGCACAATGCCAAGCCTGTTATGTGCCGGCAGAAATACACAAACACATGTCTTTACACACATAACTAGTCTCAGAGAAGCTATACGCAATCCAGGTCACATGACCGCCTCTGCCAATCGTGCGTGTGGTTGTGACGCACAGAATGTCGCAGTGTGGGCTACCTCTGCCTGAGCCCTGTCTGAATCTGAATGTCTCCTACCAGAGCCTCTTTCAATGCCACACATCACTGCTGCCTTTCTGGGCTCAAGTCTTCACATTTGTGCTTAAGAGAGGATTACAAATGTGAATACAGTATCTTTGTGTGTGTGTGTGTGTGTGTGTGTAAGTAAAGACAGAGAGACTGAGTGTGTGTGTGTGTGTGTATGTGTGTAAGAAAAGACAGAGAGACTGTGTGTGTGTGTGTGTGTGTGTGTGTGTGTGTGTGGGTATGTGAGAAAGAGAGAGAGACAGACAGAGAGTGAGTGACAAGTAGAGAGAGAGACAGCGAGTCCGTTTGTGTGTGTGTGTGGCTTGAGTGCTGTCACAAATTATATCTGCCTGGCTATGAAGTTTTAATGTGAGCCTCAATGACTCAGCAATCTGAGAGGTTGAAGCAAACAGTGTGAATTGCAAATAAAGTGCACGTATATCATGGCCTATTATTGAGTCACACCTTAGCAACAGCAAGCCTATGAAATGGTTTCACCTCAAGAGACAGAAGGAAATGTGTGTGACACTGACCAAACTCAGCATTTTCTCAGAGGCTTGCGTGCTAAACAGTCTTGAGTTCAGCATTGTTCTGCTGTATATGCAGTGTGTGTGTGTGTGTGTGTGTGGGGGGGGGGGGGGGGGGGGGGGGGCATGTGATGGTTTTGTCGGTCAGTATTTATGGCCTCTAAAGCAACTTGGTCAGAGGCTTTGTGCTAATGCATAACACTAAATGAAAGCGGACTGGCAGGTCAGTGACCCCATTAACGTCTGCCTGACATGATCGACCAGTTAACAAGTAACATTACCCAATAGCAACACCCCGGCAACCAAAAGAACCAGCTGAGCAGGCTGATCATGAGTCAGAGGATTTGGCGGGACCGACCTGAATAAGCAGCTGCTGGTTGTCGGTGGAGTGGGTCTCGCTGAGGTCGGAAGAGAGGCGGTGGCGTGGGAATACGGAGGGTTGCAGCGGCAGGAAGGAGGTGTCCTCCTCACCATCACTCATCAGGAAATCCACTGAGCTCGCTGGAAACGGCACAAATCAAACAAAAACACAAAGGAGTTGCACAGCCAGGTCAGTCAGCAGAACAAGCCTCTCAAAATCACCTCATGGCATAAAACGGCATAACAAAACAAACACCCACACTCAGACAGAGAAATGCACTCATTCACTCTCCCAAGCATCTCATCCCTGGCTCTGGCTCTCTGCATTACACTCAGCACAAGACCACCCTCTAACCCTTATTTTCCACACCACCATCAAGGTCCTCTGGGCACCATGGCAACTAGCGAAGCCCGATAAGTACACAGATAACAGCCCTCGGCAGGTGACACATTAACCTCACACTGCACAGCGCCAGCATGTTCACCAGTCAATACATGTCTGTCAATAGAAAACCACCAACCCTGCTCTGTGTAGGTTCCTTAAATCTGCCAGCTGAAACCACAGACAAAAACACCACTGGCTCCAAACTACGTCCTCCAGCAAACAATCCATTGAAAAGAAGTAAGAGTGCCATTACAGGTGGGTCCTAGGTGACAAATATTAGCAGCAGAGTAAACACGGTACCTTTCCAGCAACCCAGGGCTCCGCTCGTGTTAGAGGCTTCGGATGACACAGCAGTCGCGGTGGCAGTGTGAGACAAACAGGCTCGAACAGCTCACGTTCAGCCCAGTGCATGACTTGTCACCATGTAATTACACAGCAGGCAAGTGCACAGGCAAGCACTTCTCCCACACCTCCCTTCCTGTCCCTTCAGTTTGTCTCAGTAACAAGTGACTGTCGTTCTTCTTCTCTCATGCCCTCATGCTCTGCTTCCCTCTCCCTCTCTCTCCTGCGGCAGCAAAAAATCTCAGCTCTGTTCTGTCTTTGTCACCTTGAGCCGTCCTGCAGCAGTGGTGCGCACAGACACACACACACACAGACACACACACAGCCACACACAGCCACACACACACACACAACAATAGTGGCAGTGTTAGAGCCTGGTCTGGTTCTCTAAGTGGATTTAGTGCTCAGTACCTGGTGGGACCTACATGCCACTCAGTCAGCCGAAACCCCCCTCTCTCTCTTTCTCTCTCCCGCTCTCATTCCTTTCCTGTCACCAGGAATGCGTTCCTTCCCCTCTTCTCATCTCCACTCCTTCCAACACCACTCCCTCTCAGCGTGAGAGACAGCCCTCCCTTAACGCTCACTTTCTCTCTCTCGCAATCTCTTGACATTCCAAAAATGTTGCAACGCTGGTTTTTGTATGCAAAGCAGTCAAGGGTCCCCTCACCGTCCAATGAAACGTCTTTCTTCCAGAGGTCCTGCAGGCAGGGGGCGTGGCCAATGTCCCAGGTCTTGCGTGTGCCGAACATGACCGCAGGGCCGAATGAAGCGGACCGCTGGACCGGCTAAACAGAGAAGGAGAGGAGACAATTGGATCAGGACATTTACCAAGGGAAGGACAAATAGGGGTAACCATATTACAAACTTGTGTTGCCATGAAGACTTATGAATATATATCATATCTTCCACTAAACACAGTTTCCGATAATCATTGGCAAAGAGGAGGGCAAAATAAACTAGTAAAATAGTTGAACAAGAAGTGGCCTGTATCTATTGATGTATTTTTTGTTTGTAATCTGTTTTAACTTTGAAAAGAAGAAGAGGATGTCTCTATAGAATGCTGCCTGGGCAATTATTGGTGTTGTCTTAATTGGGTTGAAACAATCACAGTGGAATGTTGAGTAGATCATTGTGTTCAACTATGTAAAATATTTACCACCAAGAGCAATGTTGTGGTTAGTAAGACATCACTTGAAATATTTTGCTTACATTAAAACGGCAAAGTCACGATCACCAAATTAGTTAGAGTGGAACATTTTGAAAGCTAAATAGTGAGTGGCTAACAAATAAAAATGCTAGTCTGGCTGATTCATTTAAAATCACTAAGCTTAAACACATACATCGCACACACACACACACACAACTGGCATATTGATAAATAAAGTCACTTAAAGGTTCAACAATTCAACACTGTTCAACAATTTGCTTCACTGGCCTCACGATTAAATTACAATTTAAGGAGTAATGATTCGTTTATAAAATGATTCTCTATTAATCTTGTGTTTTTTTCCATTAATACAAGCACTCAGAGTGTTCTCCTTTTTCAAAGATGATTACCCAATAGGCCTATGTCCAAATACTGGATTGGAACTTCAATTGAAATTATATTGTTTTTCCATTAAAGCAAATTCTGCCCTTCTATTAGGCCTACAGGATACAAGGCAGTATAAACAGAAATGCATATGTAGGCCTATTTGTGGCCTATAGCAAGACCTATTGGCAGAGCCATGGATTGTAATTGCCTGATATGACACCGCAAGAAGTGGTTGCAAGTAAGTATTCAAATATTAAGCTAAGCAGCAGAGCTATATCAAAGCTTAGTGTTCTGTGATCTGATGTCTGCGCAATCAGGGTAAAATGCTTTTAAAATATGATCAAACTAAGTTAGTCTTTCATTCACTGTTATCTTGGTGGTGTTGGAAGGATCTGTTCAGCTGAACTTGGCCAGCGTCCCTAGACCCTAAGGAACTACTTTCCTTTTTAATGGAAGGTCCATAAGACCCCAAACAAATGACCGGTGAGATTAGAGGGCAGGGGACACGACTGTCTCGGACTAATGAGATTATTAGGATGGGTGGGATGCGGTCGTGACTCTGTAAAGAAGCCGATTATATTTTACACAGTCAGACGAGACGAGACAAGACAAGGATTCAGCCCCCGATAAAACCACTAATGCCCTCCGTAGACTCCTCAGCTCTCTGTTAGTGAAACACACACACGTATGTAAGCATGCGAATACCACACACACACACACAGCCCTTAATTAGCGAGTCTACAGTCTGCTTCTAATCAATTAAAATCTGGCAGACGAGATTCCTGAGCACTCCAAGAAACAACCTATTCATTGTATTCGCTTCCATTTTATGTGGTAGTGCAAGACAAACATGTCACTGCCAAACATCATAGACACAAACACACACACACACACCAGGGGAAGAACTTTTGATTCTGTCCATATAATAAAGGCACAGATTTTGGAATGTGCACCAAACATGTCACTTACTATCAACTGCCCAGGACCATTCCAGGGATCAAACAAAAGTCATTTTTGCATTTACATTGAGACTGTCAGGGTGTCACTTCATGAGCCCCGTCTGTAGTTTGGCTTTAGGATAACAACCTGTTCTGGGAAGATAACCCGCTTTGGCCTCTTAGGAACTCAAACACCTCCTCTGCTGGGGTGATCACACCGTGTCCACGTGTGTGTGTGTGTGCGGGAGAGAGAGCGAGAGAGTGTGTCTGTGTGTGTGTGAGTGTGAGTGTGAGTGTGTGTGTGGGAGAGAGAGCGAGAGTGTCTCTGTGTGTGTCAGTGTAGGTGTGTGTGCGCGCACATACGTGCCTATGTATACTTATGTCCACCAAGCTAAGATGTCAATCTTCATGACCCCTAAGGTGATAAACTTATTGAACGCAATTCAATATTTGCGAAAAATAATCAACTCTGAAGTCTGCCTTCCACATACAGTCGTATAAATAACCCAATTAATTCGTCCTTGCCAAGTCCAGGCTGAGAAATGGCTGGAGGGACAACAGTCTGATCAGAAACGGCTCTCCTATGCAAACTGACCTTGATCATTACCTGCTGTACCACACACCAAGGCCGTACTAAGCGTCTCAAGACCCTAAGGAACTACTTCCCCTTTCAATGGATGGTCACTTCAGACCCCAAACAAATGCCCCAGTGCCACACAGTCGTCCTTTCCACACAAAACATTATAACACAAGTGTACGTGAGCCCATCACAGCAGATACAAATCACACACACAGCGAGATATAAATCCCCCCCCCCCGAAACCATTACCCTGTATCCTGAGGTCCTACGACCCATCCTGTGGATGTAGCGCTCACGTTCATGGTCCCGGTCCAAGACACTCTTGTGGAGGAATAATCCCATCCATCCCAACATTTTACCACCAGCACCACAGTCACCCCTTACTTAAACCACCAACAACAACAATCCCAACGACATAATGTTTCCATGTCGCGCAGCCGAATGAAGGAAGCAGCCGCACAGGGGGCCGAGGTAAAGGTGAACAGAGGACGTGCAGCGTCTCCACACTACCTGAGGAGTACTGGGACTCTCCAGCCGGTACTAATCCCCTTAAGCCAGTCAGCAGATGGCCTGTTTCTCTCAGACTTCTTCTTGTGACGTGAGAGGCTTGGGCACACTCGGACAGTCCGTGTTGGTCACTCTAGTCTCTCTGCCCATCTGACCTCTGATAGAGACCAATGACCAGACTTTGGCACATAGCTTTCTCTTTCTGGCCAGAAAGTATTTTGATGTAGAGGACACATGCCATTACTAAATGACTTATCATATCATAATATTATAATATTGATCTGCAATAATTCTACTTAACCAACAGACAAACAGTAGGCCTAATGACAGTTGATTAAATTAAATTTGAGTGATTGTTCAGTTTTTTTTAGCACTGACTTTCTCCCTAGGCCAGTAGGGGGAAGTGTAGATCTCTGAAGTTGGTAAAAAGAGAAGAAGCTTAATGAGACTAACTGGTCCGTTTACAAAGAGCTTTCATGAGAACCCTTGCTGCTTTGCTGTCCCTCTCTTAAAATACGTACACCTCTGACATACACATGCTACTGTGCACACAGCAGGTCAAGAGCCCGATCTGTGCAACCATTCAACAAGTAAACAAACCGAAGGATTATATTTCCTCCCCCTCTGCAAAATATCAGACAATGCTGTGACCTCCCCAGTGCTATCCATGTCAGAGGGGATGAGTGGTCTTTTTGTTTTGGTCTGAATGAGTGATGGTAAGAGGCCAGGGGTTCAACAATGCAAATGAATACTTTATACACTTGTGTTGCTACAGTACAATCTCCTCTCTTTAAACTGCTTCACAGATGTGCCTAACAGGATCTGCTTTAAATGAGCACCAGGCTCCTCTCTCTCGCTGTCACTCTCCCTCTTATGAGGATCCTCTGATCATTTTCATGGGTGTAGAAACGCTCCTCTCTTGAGACGGCTGTTGAATCTCATTAGCCCACTTCTTCCATCTCCCTCCCTCACTCCTCACAGCTTCACCTGGCACCCAAACACACAGCCAATCAACACGTTCACGCCGAGCGAACACTTCACGGATGTAACGGCAGTCACATGCTCATGCCGTGCTAGATCTTCTCTCTATCCAAGACTTCCTACTGGCCTGCGCTGGCTAGTCAGGCTGCCGATCTGCATGGAGCGAGCACAGAGCAGGAAATGCGTCAGTCCCATCGTTTTAAATTCATAATGCGCTAAGCTCTCTGTTGCGTCCACAGGCTGGCATGCTATTCTTAGCATGCTGGTTGTAATAAGTGCATGAGTTGTGCCAATCAGCAGTACTGCATAATAATAGTGTTTGCCTGGGGGGAGTAGTCACATATTGCAGCCTTTCCCGTACAATTAGTCATATACTTCAGTACTAGTGGCCTTCAGGGACTTAATAAAGAGAAATAAGGCGCTTTTCTACTGCAGGAATTCGCAGGCCGTTTTAGGAGGCCAGAATTTTTCCACTGCAGGAACCGCCCCAGTAGGACCTCTTTGCAAGCTGTTTTCAGGACTATATTAGTACCTACTCAGGGGGTCTGAAACTGCAGGGAAGCGCTTGCAGTGTTGGTTGCCACTAGTTAAACGTGACAGGAGTTGAAGACAACAAAAAGTGCCATTCAACAAGCGCCATTTTTTAAACCAGCAAGATTTACTCAAGGTCACGCAGGGAATACAGCAAAAATAAATAGCTTACATAGTTAGCTTGCTGAGATTACAGTCACTGAATGAACACATCAGGGGAAATAGGCTTTAATTAATAATAGTGGTGCTGGTAGCTTCATTTATCAAATAAATACAGTTGCCATGAAGCCATTTAATTAAGTGTTAGCCATGGCAAAATTCAACAGTGAACTCGGCCTTAAGGTAATCCTAATATTATCTAGAACATTTCTGGTGTAACGGTCTAATGATGGTGCTGCCGCTGGAGAAATAGATCATTATTTTGTTGTGCACGGAGATAGTCACGTCCATAGTTCCTGCACCACAATGGAGGGGCTGATTAGGGGGCCGTTCCTGTAAACATTTGTGCTACCTGGGAAGGGCCCAGAGTTCCTGCAGTGGAAAAGTGCCTCTTACACCTCTCCATAATAATAGAGTGAGAGAGAGGAGGAGATAATATGATGATATGGCCGTGCTGTGAGTGTCGGAGTGTTATTTCTCCCATAGCCTGTGGAACATGAGAGGGGCATTGATAAGAGACCAGAGAGCCATTTGCTGAGAAAGACCACTTCATTACCCCACCCCCCATTACTATGAATAATTTAGACTTAGACACACACATACACACACACAAAGTCTGTCACTGGAGATCAGCATAATGGATCCTGTGGTCAGGCAGTCTGTCGAGGTCTGCTACTGTCCCACTCATCTCGTCATCTCCCATATCAAACACACACAGACACACAGACACACAGACAAACACACACACACACACACACACACACACACACACACATCTATAGCCGTTCTCTACTATCCCAATTTCTAAGCCTTTCCATCAGGCCAGTCAAAATGGCATAATTTATGCCATTGATTCAGTGATTCTGCACTGTAACAGTAACAACCTTTAAATATTGCATTCTCCCCATCCCCCCCCTTCCCCCATGTACAGAGAAGCATTTCCCTCCTTCCCTCTCTCTCTCCCTCATCCTCATCCTCTCGCCATTTCTCGTTCTGTGAAGGTTAAAGCTCTCCCTTCCTCTCTAGCATAAACACTGAGGCTTCTGTGTCAACATCTGCCGGTGCTGGATCTCAACAACCTTAAATACCTCTGGAAAAAAATATGCACACAATGTACTGGGACCAGAGTCATACACCAGCAGCATGTGCTCTGCACAAAGACACCAGCAGAGTACTGGTAGATGTGTGGCTGCTCAGGGAGCTTAAGATCTGACTTTAAGCCCAACATCAGCTTAATGCATGAACAAGAACACGGCATCTGTGATCTTATTGACAAAATGGCCAAACAGCACCATAAATGGTGGTGAGAGACAGAAAGAAACAGGAAGAGAGTCCGCGCTTGCAGACACACACACACACACACACACACACCTCCCTCTCCCTTTGGTGTACTCACCTCCCTGCCTGCGGTCCCATGGCCCCGATCATCCCTGCATCGCCGTGTCTTTAACGAGCACCTCCAGCACAAACACTCCTGCAGAGCCCAGGGCTCTCGCTGCAAGTTACGTGTCGGACTGTGTCTGCCAACCAGCCCTTTCTCCCTCCCTCTCTATCCCTCGCTTGTTCTCTCTCTCCCTCTTTCATACACACGTTCATAAGCGCATTCCTCTTAGAGATAGCGCTCCCCTCACACAGGGTGACACAGACCCTCTGCTCACGCTCAGTTCCTTAGTAACGGTGGAATCTGAGCCAGCATCGCAGCCCCCCCCCTCCCTGCATCTCCCCCCTCTTCCTTTCCCACTCAGCTATCCTCTCCTCACCACCCCTCCCCTCTTTGCTCTCTCTCCCTCTCTACTGTTTTCCCCTCTCGCCACCAGTGAAATAAATATTTCAGCCACAAATCAAGCTTAGAGTTGCTCTCCCCCGTCTTCCTATGGCACTTGTTATGTGTGAGTGACTGCTGCTCTGTGTAGGCATTGCAGTTGGCTCCTCCTACTGTCTGAAATATTAACCAGAGCACTCTCTAAGCTGTGTGTGTGTGGGAACATGTACGAGTGTGCGTGTGTGCGAGCGCACGCGTGTGTGTGTGTGTGTGTGTGTGTATGTAATTCTATACTAACGGATGTAAAATGCACTGCTCCTCCCACTTACTGTTCTATAAAAGAACATGAAAGGAGGATGGCCCAGAAAGCAGTACAGTAAAAACCCAGTGCATTCAGGCCAGCAAGCACCCTCAACCGGTCCCTTTGTTGCTGTGAGAAAACAATGTGCTTCATCACAAAAGAGGGTTCTCACTAATTATCAAAAATAGATGTTTGTGACAGAGCGGTCATATCTTTAAAGCGGAGTTGTAAAGATGGTTTGCTTGACGGATGAAGCCGGGTTCAGATTTAGACTAGTACACTGACACCATTCTTCTGCTCAGACACCGAACACCAGTGTGAGAACAGAGCCTCTCTCTCAGCATCCGAGGGGCTGCGGGGGAAACTGGGTGTCTGCACAAGACAGACAGTGGGCTTTATGCAGATAGTCATTTACTTTTGCTCTCTTTGTGCTGTATGAGGTTGACAAAGTGATCTATTGATCTAGTGATCTAAGTGAATTTATTACAGAAATATGAATGTCCAGACTAATCAGTTACATGAGTGAGCCTCCGTGTTTAAACACTCATCACCCCACTTCAATGAAAACCTTAGCCATTATGAAAATGATAAACATTAATATACTTCAAAACAGTGTGTTGGTGGATTATACTGAAAATGGATGATACTCTTCCAAACAATAAAAAAATGACATAATCCTATTACAGTATCTTGACTCATCTTGACTCAGCACAGGTATATAATGTTCAGGTAACACCAGGTCCATCAAAGGTCAAACGGAGAGTCATCACATCGAACAGGTTTATTGCAGAGGTGTGCGTCATGAATGATGTTCAGTCTGCACTGAGGGAGTGTTTGTGTTTGTGTGTGGGTTTGTATGGGTAAAAGAGAGATAGAGGAGGTGCATGGGCACATAAGTGGGTTGATAACGCATCCAGGTTTGGGTCAGGAGCCAAATGGATGGCCTGAATTAAAGTGGGATTAGAGAGATGAAGAAAGAGAAAGCGAGAGAGAGGGGGGGAGAGAAAGAAACACTGTGACAGAAACAGGAGTCGAGGTCAGGGAGAGATGGAGGGAGAGACGGAGATTAACGAAGCCCTGTTTACATAACCAATGATCTGGGTCTGTTTACTGTGATGGCACGCTAACAGGATTTTTACAGTGGGCAGCGAAACAGGCCAGCACTCAACTCAACGACTGGTACATCTTTCACTTGAAGGACGAAAGGGACAACATCATGGACAGATCCAGACAGGAAGGAATGCACGCAAATAGCAAGAATCTACATACAATACCCCTAGCCACCATTGCCCTGTAATAAATATCTGATTAACCATAAATAAATAAATACACAAATAAACAAATATCCATAAATATCTGATTAAACAAATACACAAAGATTGTTGAATATAATGAGTGTGGCAATACTGCAGCGCAAACCTTAGATGACATCCGGCCATCTGTAGATCTGCTAATAAATAATACATAAGCTATACATTATTAAACTACGACCTGTTCACAGTAGGGTACTGGAGAAGTTGCTGCTCAAACTAGATTGCCATTGGAAAAGCATTTCATTTAATGTGTTTCATAGCAGAATTCACCAAACCACATTTAAAAAAGGTAAAAGTTTTCCATAAGAGTTAACCACTTTCCAGTATTAAAAACATGTTACTAATGACGGGTGCCCTCCACCACCAAGTCCATTACTTGGATCTGTGCATCTTCCATCCAAGTTCTTATGTTACTTTCTGCTATCTGATAAGACCCTACATTCTCTCTCGCTCACCTGTACTTTCTTGCTGCTGGTGGGCACATTGCCTTTGCCGTAGTGGGGACTCTCACTGTGCTGTTCATGCTGGCTCGACTCAGAGCAGTGATGGATCACACAACCACAGGGGCTCTGTGACATAGCGCCCTGTGTCGATGCCGAGCCTCCATGCCAGGGGGACTTGGCCCTCTGCCCTTGCCCAGGCTGCCCCGCCTCATCACTGGACTGCTCGGGCCCCTCGTTGGCCTCTGGTTCACCCAGCTCCAGTCTCTTTAATAGGTTCTGGAGGGTCAGCAGCACCAGCGTGCACAGAACGTACATGATCCGCCGCCGCCGCCGCACACAGATGCTCCCCTCTTCCTTCCCAACACACTCAGCCCGAAGAAGAACTGAGACGGCAACACACAGACATCCTGAGGGGTCTCGTGTCCAGTCTGGGAGTCCAGAGAAGTGTCCTCTCAGAGCACACAAGCCTTTAACACAACACACAACCCATGGATATGACCAGAAGTCATTCCGACTGTCAGTGTGCACATCCTTATCGGTGTTCTATGTCGCTCTATAGCTCTTCATGCTCATATCGAAAATCCCCAGTTGAGCCAAAAACACAAACTTGGAAAAGAAACTCAAAACTCTTCCGAGCAGTACATTGCCTTCATGTTTACCCAAATCATACCAAACATATAAAACCTAGATAGCATTGTGTTGAGTCTCTTCTCAGCAGTCCACTAGACTAACTGTATGTGTAGTCTGTCAGACAAGGGTAGTGTTCTAATGCTAATTTAAACTGATAATCCTTTAGCTCTCAGCAAATGAGATGGCGTCCTGCCTCTCTCTCTCTCTCTCTCTCCCATTGACTCTTTGTATGTAACTTTTAGGCAATCCACACCTGTTTATATACAGAGTTTGCACATTGACTTTCCAAGCCTCGCCCATCTTCTTGATAAACTATAAGTCTCCTGTTAACGGTCACGTACACACTTCCCATGAAAAGATACAAAGTTCAACCAGGAAAACCCTGTCTAGATAAACCCCTGAAAACAAATGCGACACAGCCAAAATAAAATAATAAAAAAAGATAACAGAATTCAATGCGTCTGATCCTGTGTAAATCCAAAAGGTCTGCGTGGTTACAGCTCTTCACTTCCTTCCTTCAAGAAATACATGGAAAGCCCCTCTTCTGTCACCAACCCATTTCTTCAAAAGATTGCCCTCCCTCAGCCCACCTGGGGTTTGTCTCAGAGTGTCCGGAAAGTCCTGAGAAAAAGAGCTATGGAGTTTGCCATCCTCCCTCTCTCTACGTTGCCCATCTGTTACGCCAAGGCTCAGATAATGCTGGATCATGAAAGCCCCTCCACGCTGATGATGTAATATTTGTATTTGAATTCATGTAATATGAAAAGGAAAATCAACTAAATCTGCCGCTGCATCTGCTTAGACATGCTGCAGCGGAGAGATGCCGGGCTGTGATTGGTGGTCACCATGGCGAGACGACCTCATTATTCCGTGTCCTGAATGCCTTCCCCGTTACACCCGCTGTGTGACCGGCCAGCGTAAAAGCAACGGGCAGCAGAGCAGGGCATCATGGGAAAGTTTCCCAGCGGGAACATGACAAAGGTGATAACTGGGGTTCAATGATGATCGGTGGCAGTCACAACGGGAACTTTTGTGTGGAGAGGACCGCAACTCTCCATGCTAAAAACATGGCTCAAGCCCTCAGTGATAAGGACATTCTCTCAGTGGTTGGACAATGGGGTCACCTTCCAGCTCATTAGTTGCTTTGGACCAGAGACAGAGGCAGACAAGAGAAGGCAGTGAGAGGACAGACTATGCAGAGGGCCAGCCAGAAGTCCACAGGCAGGGCCCTGCAGCTTCATGCATGCCATCATGTTGCATAGAGACCACACAATAAACACTGTGATTCTAGGCCCTGCCTGAGAGTAAACAAACACACAGGTTGGGTGGACAATCATAAGAGGAAAGTTAATATCAAATCAAAAGTCTCTAATCTGAAGAGGTCAAAGAAGCGATAAGGTTCCAGAGAAACCAAATACGTTTTTTTATTGAGATCATGGGGTTATACAATGTGTTTTTCCTGAAAGGACCAACACTATTTTTATTTACCTCAGAGGGAATGTGCATTTGACCACTTTAACTCACTCACTCACTCACTCACTCACTCACTCACTCACTCACTCACTCACTCACTCACTCACTCACTCTGCCTTCCTCTCTCCTTTTCTCTGTATGTTTGTGGCCACACAAAAGGAAGACAGGTCTCTATTTAAAAAGCTAAGACCACCATTCATAGGTGTGTGTGTGTGTGTGAGAGAGTGAGTAAGAGTAAGAGAGAGAGAGAAGCAGCAGCAGCTAATGTCATCTGACCTCCCACTGCCCACAGTACACTATACACACACCCATCCCATAATTCCTTATGCAGACTATTTTAAGAATAAATTATAGTGCTCAACGAAGAGCGGGAAATAATGGTAACCGTAAAACATGGGGTTGGTGACAGACAGCAGTGTGTTATATTGTAAAGGAGGCATCACTGACCCTCTCATGTCCCAGGAGAGTGAGAGGATGAATAAGTAAGAATGAAGCATAGTAAAGGCAAGAAATTGAATAAAAAGTCCAGTTGTTGTTACATTGCTTTTTTGCTATTTTTTCCTGGACCACTCAGGAAACAAACAAAGCATTTTACAGTGGGTTAGGAAACAACACTGTCTATAACACGAAAAACAGCCATGAGGATGGAGGCATGAGGTGCAACATCTGGTATACACATGTTCCAGCTGTTAAAAAATTCCACTCGACTGAGGTCTCTAACTAATGAAAATTTAGCTGATTTAGCCTATTTGATGACAACAAAATAAAAACAGTAGGCCTAGTAGACACACTGATTTCCATCCACAATGTTGCCAATGGTAAACATCTTTACTGAGCCAACAGCATTCCAAGACAAAATGTATTTTCTTTTTTTATTGGACAGTGACAAAGATGAGTAATGATCGAAGCCATTCTTGAACAGCTGCCTTGAAGCGTTTCAACTATCTCTCCAAATCTGTGACATTGGAAAGAGTACAAAAAAAAAAAAAAGCAGAATAGGTAGAGCGCGCCCTCTGGTGTTTGTGTCTGGGCTGTTCACTTGTCACGGTCTGTTTTCAACTATGACTAGAAAAAACCGTCATGGTTTTACATAACATGGTTCATGAACACGTGGTGAATAACGCGTCTCTTTCAAAGAGGGAGTTTGGGTACATACTGCACTTTCATTGAGTAAACATACAGATCGATTTTGGCAGCGAGACAGATCAGTACGTAGAGCTTTGACCTACACAAAAGCCTATAGGCATTTATTGGCAAAAGACCACATTAATGCGGCAGAAGAGTGACTGTGCTATGAAAACAAACATCTCACAGTAGGCCTACTAGACGTTTCTACATGATAGAACATCATGAATATGAAAACATTATATGCTAAATATAGGCTTAGCAGTAAATGGCCTATATCCAATAGTTGGCTAATTATATTACAGGCCACTCACGTCTCTCCTGTGAAATTCCATAGCATCTTCGTCTTATAAGAATATCCTGTCAAGTCAAGCTCGAATACTTGTAGTTACTGTTGTTTGTTTGATTTCATAGGCATAATGCTTTTAGGGTGATTGTGTGTAAGGAAAGTTGTGGGCCCCACTGGCTGTTTTCTGTGTTTTGTTGGTTACGCCTGTAGAATCCATACACGGGCCCCATTCCATACAAAACAACTGGTAAGCATAAAAACAACAGTGGTTCTGTCAAAAGTCAGAAAGAACCATGTCGAGCTTTCTACAACCTCACCAGAGCGCAAGTGAAAGCCCTAGAGGCTTTATCGTTTGGTAGCCAATCCCTGATTTCTTACTGGCTTCCCAAAAGTTTAGATATGGCTACACTATTTCAGAGACGATTGTAGCAAGAACATCTCGCCTCAATCGGTTACGGCATTCTTCCGAAATCAGTAGTCTTAGCCTATTCACTTGAGTATTTTTAGAACATCCGCCTAACGGACCGCTCTTTTCTGGGCACACCCGAACCGCGGAGTTTTTCAAATAATAGATTAATATGAATAATAATAGTAGTATGTTTGTATTAATTTGCATTCAGCAAATACGTGGTGCACGACGAAGTTTAAAATAAACCTCGAGTTTTATATTAAGCAGCTTTGAGTGTAGAGTGGGACAGAAGAAGTCACAGTAGTCTACAAACTCCGTCTGGAGTCTTGATTTTCCATTTCCTTTCCCAGGGCACTTCTTTAAAACACCAACAAAGACCGAGGACACGGCCTTTGACATAAGGGGTAATTAGCCTAATAATAAGGCTCAGAAGTTGCTGGATGTTGCAGTCCAGAATTCGACAGATACACATTTGTGTAGCTTTGTAAGTTAAAACAAAAGGACACATTCCCTAGTTACTGGTCTAGTCTAGTCTAGTCTAGGAAGCCTAGAGAGCTGGGCATTACTACAGACAACACATAACACGTAAACGTTATCTGTGTATGGGGTAAAATTACCAATTGAAGAATTAAAAGTTATATTGCCAGCCAAAGCGAAGTCGCAGGCTAACATCAAACCAAGCACTTACTTGAGGTCCAGCACGCCAAACTTCTCGTGAGTCCTAGCTTTTTCCACTTCGTTGACGTGTTTCTTGTACTCCTGACAATACAATGAACTGCTCCTCGAAATCTTACCACGAATGTGATATGGAAGTCCTTGTACCAGGTTCACTTAAACGCAGTAAAGCATGCCATGTATGAGAGCATGATGATTAACTAATGACATTAAAATCTGTGAAAATCAAGAGCGGAGTAGGACGGATAAAACATTCAGTGGAGCCTGCCGCGCGCACAGCTGACTGGAGTCAGAAACAGTGACGTAGTCTGCTAGCCCATCAAGTGAAAAAAAGAGGCGCGAGGTAGAATCAGTCCAACAAGTTTCAGCTACCAAAATACAGCATCACATGTGAGCCCATTACATTAAATATGAGCATGAGAAAGAGACATTAGTCAGGAAGTCAACTTTGGTTTGTTGAGTAACCCACAGGCTCCAGTTATCAGTCGTATGGATCAGCCTAATTGACAGGGTGATGTGCATTATTGTTTACTTGACGTCGCACATTACATCGACCAGTACGAAAGACCTGTCACGAGATTTAGAGATTAAATCTTTTATTTTTTCCACCATATTCTTATTGTCGGTGAATTGCGCAATGACTGGTGAAAAAACGATGGGCTTTCTCATGGACCGCGGAACTGGTGGTAGGGCCAATTGGATCTAAGCCTGTTTCACATATTGTGTAGGCTATATTGTAGCTTATAATGGTCAAAAAACATGTACACATGTATTCTGATTTGACAAGGCAGGGATGGAAACAGGGTTATGTGTCAAATGATCAGAACAGCAATTATATGGAACAACACATTATGAGATTTATTGTGCACAAAATGTAATTGTGTGAGAAAAAAACAAAACATTTTTTTTACATTTTCTCTCTGCCTCTGTATGAATTAGGCCCTACAATGTAACGGTGCTTTCAATGCTGTATAAATATATATCCACTGTCTGGCTGTCTGCTGCCTGCATTGATTGGGCCTGCACTGACTGGATGTCGCTAACGGTTGGCTGGGGCCTAGTGTGTGTGGTCTGCACTGCTTCCAAATTAGTGTATTTTCTCACTTCCTCCCTTTCGTTTGTTAGAGGGAATTACAAACAATGTGAACCTCAAGTCATCCTGTCCTCTTCCTGTGTGTCATTCTCTGAGAAAACACTCCATTCCTTCTCTCTCTTTTACACAGAGACATAAAAAGAAAAGGTAACATTATTTGAGGTTTTAACTGAATATAGAAAAGTCTTTCAGTGATTTGCAGATGCTGATGCTGTAATACTAATATACATTTAAGTAGTACAATTTAAAAAACAGTAAATAACATGTTTTGTAGCAATGTATTGCTTATTTATTTCCATTTGAGTCAAACAAGATGTACTTTCAGTAAGCCATGTTTTACAATGAGCTGACCTGAAAAAACTCTGTGATCATGTGATTGACCAAAGAGAGTGTACAGGGACTGATCACAGGCATTGATTCTCACTCCCATAGTGGAAAGCATTGGACTGAACTAGCATCCTGTTCCATGTCTGCTGCTGTCTTAATGGTATTGTCCTCTATTCTAGTCAGTAGCCACTGGGACATCCATTTAAGTCTCTAGAACACATTGAGAAGTAGTATCATAATACATTATTTCTATGAGCTTCTTTAACACTACAATTGTTGACTACAGTAGAGATACAAGCAATCACAAATCAATGAAGAACCCCTGTGGGGGGAGTTGTAAAGTGATTGATGCTTCTCTGCTATGCATATCTACATTATGTGTTTACATTAAGTGTGTGAGTGTAGATCAGTTATGTGCTGTGAGACGAGTGTTAGCTTTTTGAGTGGTGTGTGCCATAGGCCTTATTTTTTGTCAGTTAAGGGTACACCTAAGGCCATAGTGAAATTGACACAGATCCCTAGAGTTGTGTCAGTAGAATAAAAAGCAGAGTAGTAGACCTGGAGTTAGAGCCTGGGCAGTTTATCAATCCTGTGCACTCAGTTGATGGCCACAGGGCGATAAAGGACTAATAGATATTCTGAAACGCACACAAAATATAACAGGGCCTTGTTATGTTCATACAACAATGGATCCCCCCCAAAACTTTACCATGGTGAGGTCCACTGTTTGCATGCCATGTAGTGGGCAGATGCACTGGGGCTATTCTCTTGGGTGTGATCTTGAGATTAGATTATGTCATTTCCTGTGTTTGACATCACTTGTGACGGAGCTGTACTTCTACTTCCTTCCGTTGCTTTATTTCCCCTTCCCTTTTGCATCTCCACCCTCCTTCTCTCCTGCTCCCTGCTCCACAGACAGGACCTCCTCTCCTCCTTGGCGCGGGGTCATACGGATGCGCACACTGCTGTCGGCTGTCTCAGATACGGTGTCATCCACGTCCTGGGCCATCATCTTTGGGATAGGAGAGCGCCGACGCACGGGCGTTAAGGGAGGCATGGGAGAAATGGAAGATGAAGGGGATGGCTGAGAGGGGAGGGAAGGAGGCAAGGGGAAAGAGAGAATTGAAGATGATTACTTGAGTTTGAGCTCTGGCATGTTCAGCGAACACTTTTTTGTGTCTGTCAGAGTTTTTTCAGAGATGTGTTAAGATGGCTAATTGAGTAAGTACCTCCAGCCCAGGTTCTTTGTATGTTTCCTTTAGCTTGGCGAAGGTGCCTTTGATACCAGCGTGCTCCGTTACGACCAGGGCAGCTTTGAAGAGCTTGGGCGTCTCTGGGCGTGTTGGGATCACTTCTTCAGCTTTTTTGCCTGCACCAGCGTCAGGCTTCTTATCCTTTGTCAACATTACCCTGTGTGGCAACGAGAGGGTGAGGGGAATGTGAAATCATATTTGATAATCAAATACAAATTTAAAAAGGCTAAAAGAAAAGCAAAACACAGTCACCATTAGTTCATTTACATCCTCCCCCTCCCCCCGCCCACACTCACACACCATAAATTGGATCCACGAGTAAAAAACAGCCAGAATCATGAGACATACGTCTAATGCCATCACACTCATTCCCCCCCCTCTCTCTCTCAGAACATAGTAAGGCTCACAGTTCGAAAGAGAGGGAGGGACAGAAACTGGCAGTTTGCTGTACCATGCGACACACTCCATAAACACACACACACACACACACACACGATTTAGAGATCTGGAGATGTGATGGAAAGCATAGGGTAAGCGTGTTCTACTCCCATGCCGGGCCTGTAAGCACGCGTGTGTTTGTTAAGCTGTGTCAGTAGGTGCGCTGGAAACTCTTGGCTGGGATCAGGGGGTCGGGCAGCCGTCTCCCTCACTTGGCCTTCTTGCGAAGCAGCTTCTGGGACTCAGGATAGTTCACCATGATATCAGTCAGGTCCTTTTTATCCAGGATCATTAGGTTAGCAAACCCGTGAGCCTTGACATTTGCGGTACGTCTGTTACCTCCACCTCCTGCCAAGAGGCTGAACAGACACAGGGAGATATCATGACATCACAGGTAGAATGACTCAAATCCACCCACAGATGCAACTCCCAAAAAGCTGTGTGGCAATGTGTCACAGTGCTCACCTGATTTCTCCAAACACAGAACCTGCCTTAATTGTCACAAATACAGTCTTCAAATCAGGACCACCCACCACTTGCACTTCTCCTGCTTTAATGATATACATTTCACGACCAATCTCTCCCTGGCAAATGACATGGGCACATGTTCAGTCAGCGTCAATTGACAAAACGGAGGAAAAATAATGGTGGCCTGAGAAGGTAAGAAGCATATTTACCTTTTTACAGACAAAATCTCCTGGTAGATAGACTACAGATTTAAGCCTTGTGAGCATGTCAAATACCAACTGTCTGTCACAACCCTAAGGAAGCAGAAAATAGAGAACTTGTCAGTCACCTGAATGTAGTGAACATTTATGATAGTACTTCCAGAAAAACCTTCTATTGAGAGATGCTACAATTGAGTGCTTCACCTGAAAGAGGGCAACTTTGCTGACAATGGAATAGTTCACATCCACTGCCATATCAAGCCGCATCTTATCTGGCAGCTGTACAAGCAATTCCTGCTCATCTACAGGTAGAAACAGACAAAACAAAAAAGAACGAGGGACATTTTTTGTATTGATTAAATACAGAGAGGAAGAAATACTGTGGATCCCTAATATCTTCTCCACAGCCATATTCGTCATGTAACAGACTCCCTTCCTCGAGAAGAGCCACCTGGCTGTGCAGATGCCGATACCTACCCAGCATGCCTTGAGCCGTGTAGGTGTAGTCATACCAGGTTTTGACCCGGTTCTGAACTTCACTCGGAATGTGATAGGTGGTCATGTACTTGATGGTGCTGTCCATACAAGATCTATAGTATGTCTGTCCAGCTGTAGCAGCTCCAATGACATCTCTCATCTACAAAATTAAACAATCAGTATAATCCACTTGCAGAAACACACAACATAACTAATACTAAGGCCTAGGGTTACATATCATGTCATTAATGATATAAAAGAAGAGAAACAAATTATTGACCAACCTGACCAATCATGATGGAAAAGGCGAACACACCCACAAAGTAATTGACCCCTTGAAAGGTAATTTCAAAAACTGAGGTGGGATCTGGTAAACCACCGATAGTGATCAGAGTCTTCACTGCGAAGTAGTAACAGCGTATGTACCTGTGCGGGAACAAATACAAATACAGAGGCTCTTAGGAGACAGTATTGAAGCAGGCAGACTCATAATTGATTGTAAATGGCATGGCATATAATACAATTTGGTCACTCACATGTTCCCTTTGCCATTAAAAACCCACTTAGTGGAGCCCAGGCCTACATAGTCTGAGCCCCAATAAAAGAGACATGCATTGATATGCAAGGAGTACAGCAGGTAGGCGGTAGTCCTGATTACTCTGTGAAAATGAAACAGAATGGACATGGTTTAATCCAAAGAAAGACACATTACAGCCTGTCCAGTATCCGGTGCAAGGTTTCTCAGAAGTCCCATGTGGCCCTTTTCCACCTGCTGGTGGTATGTGGTATTACCTGTAAATGTAGGCTTTACTCATCACCGCCTCCAAGCGGTCGTTAAACTCGAAGAATGCCATGTACTGTCATTGGAAGAGAAAGGAGAGACATTAATAGAAGATTACATAACCCAACAGTACCAAATTAAGTCCAAATCAACCAATGGTTTGATGCACGTTTCTAGGATGGATGGATTATTGAAACATTGGATTTCATATCAGTGCCATGCTGTCTTACCTTAAGCAGGCGAGGGAAGCGCAGAAGGGAGTTAACGCCTGTTTTGAAGTACAGCAGGTCCATAGGGAACAGACTGATCACATCCATCTGAAATACCCCAGAGGATACAATACCAACATATGGGGTTACTGCGGAGGTAGATATGATGTAATCACAGGGTAATGAAATGTGTCCTCCATTTTCACTTTACCTTGAATCTCAAAGTTGACATGTAGTGCTCTTTCATGTCCTTTTTGTCACACTGAAATTAATAAATACATTTCATTATAGGATCGCTATTTTTAAACATTAGAAGACTATGCTTTTATTATCTGAGTAGCCTGTGTTGTCTGCTGGGGTATGTGCATATTATTCATGTAATGAGTCTCCAACACACCACTATGTCTCCAGCACGGACAAACCGGAGTCTGGGCTGGAAGATAATAATATCCACAATGTAGATTAGGTCGCAAAAGTAGTCAGTGAGTAGCCACCAGTGAAGGTTGTCCGAGGTCTGATACGGGAAGGCCCAGCGAACGGGGATAAGCCAAACATTCCAGTTCCAAGCGCATGTCACAAAGAACAGCCACAACACGTAGATCAAGTCTGGGGTGGTAAAAACAGACAAGGCCCTGGTTTGTGTCACAGACAGAAAAGAGAAAACAAGGCCTAACTCCTGCAAGATCCCTGGATGTCTACCTCAAACTTTCTTTAAAACTATAGTATGGAAACTTATTCTCTCTCCCTGTGTTTGTCCTAAATACCAATACAAAAAACTTACTGGTAACAGGGTCAATACTGTCAGGGAAGCGGTAGTCGACGATGGTTCTAGCCCAGCCTGGCAGTGGAGGAAGTTTGAGTTTGGGTATTTTGATTTGATAGCCCATAAATTCAAAGAATTTATCTTCCTCCTCCTCCTCCACCTCATGTTCAGCAGGGGCATCTTTTGTCTCCTCGGGGGGAGGAGGAGGAGGAGGATCCCCTGGTGCGGCCTTCTTCACAGGAGCTACAGAGGGCAGACAAGACATCAGAGGAGCCCATTTGGCCTTGGTACACTTGGCTCTGCCCAAGGTTTAAGCAACTCAACCCCACTTATTAATGCAATGATTCAATAAGTGTTTTAATTAGCCTTCAGGTTACAATGCTCTTATCCAGAACCCAACGCTTGACTTTGGGGTGGGTGACTCACAAGAGGATGGACTCTCTTCGTCAGACTCATCTGGGTCAATGAGTCTATCGCGGGCCCGTTCTGAACGCTCCTTGAACAGCTTAACCAGTTCCTGCAGACGTTCGTTCACATCCACGCCGGTGTGGCTAGCCGAGGAGTGCGACCGCTCCTTCATTCTGTTGGAAACCACATAAAAGCACACCAGACCAGAGTGAGCTACAGCAGCAGCAGCATTGCCCAGCAAGTCATACTGACATTCAACGTCATATACTCCTCCCTGCATGCTCTCACTGCCTTGGCACGGTCACAGCTGCTGTAATTACTTGGCGACGTTCTTAAGTTTCCATTCACCACATTGGGTGTGGCTGGCAGAGCAGTGGCACAATGTGTGTTACTCACTCGTCATCCAAGCCGAGGAGACTCTTGGTCTTTAGCTCTCCATCTTCTGGGTCGAGTGCTTTTCTAAGAAGGGTAAGAGTTAAGAGGCATTCGGTGTTACACAGTTGAGTAGCTAAAGATGTACATGGTTGAAAACCGAAGGTTAGACATATAGTGCACATTACTGCATTCAGTAGCCTACTAGTTGTAATTTTTTTTATAATTTTCTTTTATTGGGTACTATAAATGAACTGATATTTTCTTTATTAACTCTGCAGCTTTGGCGAAACAAAATGCAGTGAGGGTAACAGACACAGAGAGATTAATTTTTTGTTATTATGCTATTTTGTCTGCATTATCTTGCACAAGTTGTGTTTACGGCATATCTCCATCTTGAGGACAGGAGGTACCATTAGCTTACCCATTGGCTGCCAGCATAGGCACACTAATGCCAATTAGCTCACCCATTGGCTGCCAGCACAGGCACACTGATGCCCATTAGCTCAGGGTCATCAGGGATGATGATCTCGGGAATGGACGGAGCTTTTACATCCAGATTTTCAGCATTTACAACAACCTCAAGGATGACCTCTGAAATATAAAAGGAAACACTGTCAGAATGGAATAGCTATTGGAGCACACCCTGGGCTTTTGAGCTGTATGCTAGAAAGATGTGTATTTGCCTTGTTCATTAGTGACAGACTTTGCCAACATTTCCAGAGATAGGACAATTGTAATTCTTTGATTCAACTTGAATTAACTTTAACCAGTGGCCTACTTAAACAGCAGTGTCTCAAAAAGTAGGCCACTCAGTAGCCTTATGTACTGTGAAACTGGCACGTGCATGACTTTACTGGAATGTGTTTTTTTCAACAGCAGTGTTACTTTGCCATGACCTCGGACCAATATCCGTTTGCCAATAGCTTGTTCAAAAATAAACATTCTACACTGGGAACAGTGTATATGTCTGATTCAATACATTGTTCCTTATCTATGTGAGTGGGATCCTGATGTGATCTAGCCAGGATACCAGCCTGAACTCCGCCCACCAAATTTTTGGTCTGGGAGATTCAGTCTGGAATTGAACTAGTTGGGAGAGATTAAACGTCTCAGAAAAGTGATCTGAACAATCAAATTGTAAGGGCGGGCTTTATACATTGATGGACAGATGACCAACCAACGCTTTAGTTGATTAGATAGATAGAATATACATCGAACAAAGATGGCGCCGTCTCGGGAGCTTAGTGGGACATATTTTATATGATTTAAGCTATCTACACGACTTTTCTTATGTCTACATTGACTCGGTTAGTTGTGTATGTGCAACACGAATGTTGCCGAGGATCGTAGGTCTTAACTGAAGCACTCTAGACCATTATTGATAGGTTATGCTAACGCGTAGAAGAAAAAAAACATTGAAACAAATGGTAGCTTCTAGCCTTGAGTGCTAATTAAGTAACGTGAGCAGGCATATCTCAACAGATATTGACAGCGCATTCATTTTGAAAGAGGAACAGAGAAACGCGATCAAGGCATTTGTCGATTGAAAAGATGTTTTTGCCGTCCTTCCTACAGGATCAGGTAAAAGTTTAATCTATCAGATGGTAATACTACGTTGCTCTGATTGGTTCTAGGTATCCAATTCAGCGAAGAGGAATTTTCTTTCCTGGTTCGTTGAAACACGCCCCATAATCACAGCCCAATGGTTCAGTTTCAGACTCATATTCTGACTAGAATTATGAGTATGACATCATCAGGCTAGATGTGATCACCTTTTGAGAACCAATCCCTTCTCGGGTACGAGTTGTGTCATCAACTTACTTATTGTTGTATTTGTGCTAATAAAACACAAACATGACACAGCACAACAAAACACAGCACAGCACGGCACAGCACAGCACAGCACAGCACGGCACAGCACAGCATAGCACAGCACGGCACAGACCCTCAACAGAGTTGTGAGTTCACCTGAATGATGGCAAGTTGAGCAGGGCCTTGGCGGGATGCAGGCTGGATTCTAGTGAGAGGCTCTGAAATGTATCTAATGATTGGCAGGGGGATGGAGTTTTGTTTTGTTATTTTGTTTTATTTTAGTTTTTTTTTTTTTGGGGGGGGACTACAGGCTCTAACTCCAGGTCTTGGCACGTCTACTTAGGCAGTCTTTAGGGGATTAAGGGAGTTGAGGCGGTTGACGACGTTAAGGTAGTACTGGTGTGCATCGTTGGGCAGCTGGGAGATTTCTTCGGCTAACTCGTGGATTTCAGGGGACAGCGAGGGCAGTTTGGGCAAGCTGATGTCATACTCCTTCAACAGCAGATTGAAGCGGTCAAGGCACTCAGGAGCGTGCGGAAAGCGCAGGAACCAGGTTTTAACTGCTGAGCAGTTATCAGGCACTGCAGGACACAGAACACCTTAGAGCATGTGTACATTACGTCAACCACTACATTAAGTTACCCTAGCAATGCTAAATGCAAAGGCCAAGACAGCTGACTATAGATAGAGGGACATCTTATCAAGATGATGCCAAAATAAAATAAAAAATCAACAATAAACAACAATACGCATACCACAATGCATGACTCATAATACATACTCAATTCCAATGGAGCAAGCAAAAACACACTAACCTCCACATCCCCCCTCTGTTATGTCTTCTTCCTGTAGATGAACAAGAATATTCCTGATTAATCATCTGACGTGTGTGCCAACACCAGTTGTCTGAAAATGATCATATCCTCACATATCTCAAAAACCAGCCCATGGGTCAGACATACCTGGTTAGCAGGTGGAGTGGGCTCTTTGTTAGCTGGCTGAGGCTGAGTGGTCACTGGTTGAGGCTGAGTGGTCACTAGCTGAGGCTGAGTGGTCACTGGTGCCTCATCAGGAATGGAGGCTTTCTTTGCCGTGACCTTGGGTGGCTCTGGGGATGGAACCTCAGGAAGTTCTTCTTCCTCAGCAGGAACTGTTTCTAGTAAGCAACTGAAATAAGTATTAAAGAAGAACATAATGTCAAAGCCAGGGGACTGAAGTTTTTTGTCCAAATGAGAAAGAGGAGCACACCATCCGGTTTTAGTTTGACCAAAGAGGAAAGGATGCAAATATAATGGGATAATGGCACAAACAATTACCCCAGTACACACACACACGCGAACACACGCGCACACGCGCACATGCGCACACGCGCACACGCACACACACACACACACACACACACACACACACACACACACACACACACATACACACACACAGCAGAGAGAAAGAGTTTTCCCAGCCTTCTTATCCATCAAACTAGCTCTGAGTTGTGACTATTGTATTTCCTGAAAAACACCTGAGTAATACACTATAAAGCATGAGCATAAATCTGAAATACACTTTCCTTAAGAGGACTTTTAATCCAATTGTTTGTGTGCTGGAATGCGTTGTTTGGGTTCTGTTACCAATGCAGTTGTCAGAGGTATGGCAACCTTCTATGGGTTCATTCCCAACCAGTCAAAAAAGAATTGCTTCTGGTTTGAATTAGTCTGATGTATTACGTGATAATAGGCAGGCGCTTCCAAATGTGTAACCTACCTCTTAATTTCCGCTCTGTTAGAAGTTGTAAGGTAGATACAAAAAAGTAACGACAAGGCATTGACATTGCGATAAACTTGAGCAATATGTTTTTATTTCAAAATGATGTAAAGCCAAGCATATTCTATTTCTCCTAATTTGAAGCTGCGATGCTTTGAAGCAGTGGGTTTTGGCTTGTGGCAAAAGCATACTGTGCATATGAGTGATGTAATATTAAAAAAAAATATAAGGCCAGTTAGGAATGGCCAGTTTATGCGACAGCAGCCTAGGGGTTGTACAGTATGAAGGAATGAAGTATGATTTTTTTTTATTTGCTAATTTACCTGAACTAAAGCGATGAAGGAAATACAGAAAATATGAAAATAACTAAGAGGGAAATCCTTTTTCTTCACAAGCTTAGGAAAAAAGCGTACATAGTGGGGGTCCCTTATTTTGTATCCAGGAAGTTAGGACACATTTCTGACATTTCTGCATTCCATGGGATATCGCAATCAAGCATTTGTGCCATTGGCAATTGCCTATGTCGCCTACAGCAAAAGTCACTATTTATGCTCATAAGAAGTTGCTTGCACACTTGCTTTGCCTAAAGAAGGGTGCTGAGATGTCCAGAACAAGTTGTTCAAGCACTCCTTAGCAGCTAAAGCTTGGACTAAGAATGCACCCATTCTGTCTGAAAGACTTCTACATTTTAGGGATAAGATGTGCTTCACAAGCTCAAATGAAGGGGATAGTATGGGTACTCATATACAGGCAAAGCACCCTGCAGAGGATAGATCTTACTCAGTGGTCTTATCCTGCATACTCTCCTCCTCACTCTCTTCAAGCAGCCCCTGCAGCCTGTACAGCGTGCCAGAGAGGACAAACAGAGCCTTAGCTCTCACATAGACATGGGCCACACATAAAAAGCAAGTGCAGGGAAGGACAGACAGAGAGGGGGCAAGACACACAGTAACTGGCCACACAGTGTGCTCTCCTGTAAACGCATGCACACAGCATCACACATACACAAACAAGCAGAATCTGAGACGGAACAGAGATGAGCGCATGGAATAGAGAGATGATAAAAAAAGAGAGAGAAAGAGAGAGAGAGAGTGCACTTACTCTGGGTCTTCCTCATTATCTTCCTCCAGGATATCGGGCAGTCTTTGTGAAACAAACAGTGAGCAGATGAAAACGGATCCACATCTCACATGCTTCAGGGTGGGCCCTGTGTGTGTGCGTGTGTGTGTGTGTGTGTGTGTGTGTGTGTGTGTGTGTGTGTGTGTGTGTTTGTGAGTTTGTGTGTGTGTGCACGTGTCTGAGCATTAACCATCAGTCTGCTAATCATGCACTGCTTCAATCACAATCCCAGATCTCAAAATCAACACACACAGCTCAACCAAGTATGTCTGCAAAGGACATGAGAGGGTGAAGCACACCCCAAAACCCCCAGCACGCTCCCATAAGGGGCGTGTGATTGCCTTGATTATGCCCTTTGACCCTGGTGGGCTGTGTGTTCCTCTATGACTTACTGCTCTCCATCGTCCGGCACTGCCAACGGGGCTATGGGGGTGCCCTGGTCCTCCTCCAGCTGCCTGACAGCCTGCTGTGCCGCCTGCCGGGCCAGATCCTCCGCCGCGCGGGCCGCCTCCAGTCGCTGCTTCTGCAGCCTGCTGTTACACATCAGCAGTGATGTTCAATACAGTGAGTTGTGAACAGGATGTTAGCATGAAAGCATGAAAACTAAAGCAGAGATGGACATTCTGGGTGCAGATTTGAGTTCCCTGTAAGGCTGTGGTAATTATCCTTAACGCAGAGGTAGAACATGTGCAGGTGAAGCATGTTGCATACTAGATGAGATCTGAGACATTCATGAGATTCTCACAAAGTTGAGGAAGTGGGGGGAAAAAATGAGTGAAAATGGCTATCACCTCTCCTCCAGACCGGACAAGGCAGTCTGCTCTGCCTCTTTCCTGATGTTGACTACACGGGGTGCCAACCTCTCCGTCGGGGTCTGGGCCTCCTGCTGATCCATGGCCAGCACACGTGGCATCATCTGGGGCAGAGCTTGCAGCAGGGCAGTGCCCAGGGTCTTGGGCTGTGAGGCATCCTCAGCCGGCTGGGCAGTGCCCTGCTCCTTCTGGTTAGTCTCCCAATCAGACTCTACCTCCTCCAGGACCATGTCCTCTGGGTCCTGCAGCTGACACACTGAATAGGGAGCAGGGCCAGGTCAGAGCATGAATGTGCTAAAACCAGGCCTGTCAGGGGACCTATTGCATAGATCATCTTAATGAAGGCATGCTTGGGTGTTGCTAATTACGATAAATAACTATTGATAAATGAAATGGCTCTCATTAATCATAAATAGTTACTCTTATTATGCCATTTCTTTGTCTGTAGTAATATAAAAAAGGAAAACATTCAAAAATAATGTTTTATAAATATACTATAGTATAGAGCAGTTTGTGGTTTTCTGCTTGATAAGTAGCAGAGATACCTTGAAGGATTCACTGATTCAAGTTTGTGAGGGTTTCAAGGGGATGTATAAGAATAGTGCTTTTCTTTGATTCCCAACCTATCCTAATTATTTGGTGACTTTTGATGACTAAAGTAATCATCAATCACAATCCATACTAATGTACTTACCACCTGTTAACACATTACATCCATTGCTTGCATATTTAATGTCCCTAAAATGAAACTATCCCTGGTCCCTCTAGTGGGTCTAATGAGACTAGTGGCAAGGAGTTCCTTTTTCATAAATAAGATGATACTATGTGTTGTTTCATACTGTAGTTCTTTATAGTAGGACAGACATGTTTTAAAAAAAAATACATGAAGCCTTAATCACACACATTTATTTAATTAATTAAAACATACTGCACAATATCTGATACATGGCAAAACTTTGTATGTTCATTGATCTTTGCATATACTTATTCACAAATGTTCTTCATCTTGCTGTTTTTTTTAAACTTGGCAATAACTCTTGTGTAACCAGTAATCATCATACAATATTCTGTCATTGCCATCATTGTATAATACAAAATGGATTAGTTGCCTGAACTGTGCTAGCAAGTATTTCCAGTGATGACTTTCGTTATGTGAAATCTGATATGACCATATGTAATGCCTGTATTATGCAATTACATGACCAGTTCAAGGCGCAAGGTGAAAGCAGTTAAAGAGTTTTCCTGCTTCACGGATAAATCATGATATTGATGGATTTGTGTAACAGTATGTGCTCAAACAAGTTCCTCTGGTGGCAACAACGTCATATGATAAACTGAATACTATGAATATGATGATTACTTTCAAACAAAGTGCAATAATTCCATTAAACCATAGCATTGAATAATCTCTATGCAAAGCATTACTTCACACTGCACCCCTATCCATGAGAAACAAAGTGCTTGATACACAGCTGCGCTCATAAAGCTGCTTGTTTGCAATTGCTGTCTGTCTGTCTGTCTGTCTGTCTGTTTGCTGTCTGTGTATCTGTAGGTGCATGTGAGTGACTCTCCCAGTCCTTTCCTCCTTTTGTTTAGGGGACTTTCCCTGAAACAGAAGGAGAAGAAGGGCCGAGTTAGAGTCTATCCCACAGCTAAGCACCTCTCCTTTGGTCCAGTGTTTCCCAAACGTGTTGCTGGCACCTCATGGAATTGCATGTTTTGGATCTCTCCCATTCTCTAATGACCCTGATTGGACTGATCTGATGACTTGTAATCCACTTAATTAGCTGAGTTAGGTGGGTGTGAGCTGCTAGGGAAGTGAGTCAGGCTTGGAGCAGGGTTGGGGAAAAGTGCTTTAGTGCTGTCCTTACTGTTATCAGGTCATGTATACACTTTCCACGTAAATCTTGCAAAAGCCAATTTCCTTTGCTAGTGCAACATGTGGACTTTTTTGCCTTATGTTAGGAGTCTCTTAACCTCAAGCCACCTGTACCTTGCAATTTCATATGGCACCTACTCTAAAGGTTACTTTCATATGGCACCTTCTCTCAAGGTCAATTTCAGATGGCACCTACTCTCAAGGTCACTTGAGTTGCTGTCCTCTATGCATCAACTATGGACTACATTCAAATAGCACAAGCATGGCATACTTTACCAATGAACAAGAATGATCATGGCAGCGAATTAGAAGGACTACTCACCATTTTGCATTGATTCACAGTTCTCCTGCAAAGTAAAGCGACATTTCAAATTAGCTGGAGCCTTAGTTTTGTGAAAAAAAAGGAAAGAAAAAAAGAGCCGCTTGCAATACATTCAAGAGCTGGGCCTGTGGGTAGGCCCATTAGAACAGTCTATTGAGGCACTTACCCCAGTTTTCAGCACGGGTTGAGGCATTATGCGACCAAAGCCCGACACAATCCAGCCGACCATACTAAAATGAAAGAAGCGCAGAAAGAGAGAGGAGAAATGTCACTAATCCATCCACTGTGCACAGGCCCCAGTGAAGCAGGAGCTCACACTGATATTGCTGGTATGATATAAAACATCTTGAAATATTGACAGCATGACGGGATATGAGGATGATCCTGCACAGTGATGCTTTACTGAACAATGTAATGTCCCTAAATGTTTCTCTTACTTCGAGCTAATAGATTCCTCCTCAGCCTTGGAGATTTCAGGAGGAGAGGATATCACTATATGACAAAGAAGAGAAGGGTACAGTTTTAAACAAACAAACACACAAAGTTTTTTTGTAAATGTTTTGTTGAATGCTGATATTGATTAAAGTTCTCCTAGTCTTCTACCTGATTCCTTCTTTACTGTGACTTCTGAGTGCCCATCAACTGGCTGTGGGACCACCTTCTCAAAGCCTTGCTTTATCCAATTAATGACACTGTGAAAGACAAACACTGTGAGAGGTGACCATGGACAGGACAGGAGGAGACAGGGAGATAGAGAAGGAGAGAGATGGAGACAGAGAGGGAGACGGAGAGGGAAAAAGAAAAGGAGAGAGATGGAGACAGAGAGGGAGACGGAGAGGGAGATAGAGAAGGAGAGAGATGGAGACAGAGAGGGAGACGGAGAGGGAGATAGAGAAGGAGAGAGATGGAGAGCACACCTTGGAGGGGCACCTTTGTTATCCTCTTCGTCATCTGACACAAGCTCCACAACAGGGATGAGAGGCTCAGCGTCTACAAAGCAGTAAAGATTAAAAAAAAACAAAAACAGCGATCACAAGAACGTTTTTATTATAGTCTCCACATGTCTCTGTCCTCTGAATATACTATATGTTGACACCATTGTCTTTGTAAAACCTGTCATGTCAAGGAAACCTAATCCATACCATTAACCATAGAAATGCACTCACCAGGGACATCTTTCATTTCATGCACCTGAGGGGAGAAGGAAGATTCAGTGGAAATTAGTAACATAAACTGAATTAAACTGAATTTCATTCTGCATACCATTATAAATATTTATGCAGATATTTTTCCTCTTGCAATTTCGGAGAGGAAAAAAGTTTTGTCAAGACCCTGACTAGTGAATGGGAAGTTTTGTTTCCGTTTTCTGCTCACATTACAATACATCAAAACCATTTCATTTGGTTTGTAAATGAATGAGATTGCAGAAGCAGTTGGGTAAAACCATTGTACACTACTACTACTACACAAAACCATACTACACTACTACTGTTTAATACAAACAATCACATAATGTATTACAGCTATTCTTCAACACATGAAGCACATGAAGCTTCACATGTCCATCCTGAGGATGATATGAATGGAAAGGCAGTGTTCCATTCCAAGCAGCCACAGCTGGGGTGACTCTCTGGAGTGAATTATGCACTTCCTTCTGGGGGAAGAGCACTGTCTTCCTATCCTGCTCCCGAACAAAACTTGGGCAGGATATTTTCAGGATATTTTCATCCTTTTTCAAAAACTGGGGCTGTCCTGTCACATTTACAGTTTAGTAGGTCAACCAAACGTATGACTTCAGAAGCCTGCATAAGAAATTCTGGAGCAGAGATCAGAGAATAAGCTAACCGTTTAGAGAAAACCCTGTTGTAGAAAAAACAGCACAGCTGTGGTCAGTGGGGAGGGGTGGGGGTTGGGAAACCAGGGCCTTCTGGGATGAGGGAACAGCACTTCCACTGAGATCCACCAGGGCCAGATAGCTAAAATAGGTCAAGCACATGGATCACCTAATGGTTTGATTATGGTGAGTTCCATGGCAGGTTGGTATCTTTTGAACCCCTCTTTGTGGAGTTGTGGATTGGGGACAGAAGGAGAGCATTGTGGCTGGAAATCTGTTGGCCTGAATTAGCAAGAATTGCTCCCTCTTTACTTACACTGGTCTGCACCAGAATTTCCACTGCTTCTGAAACCTAAATGAGATGTCTATAAACCAAGAGCAAGTACATTGCTTCAGATGCCATCTCAGACTAAGATGGTCTTCATTTGTCTTTTTCTATATGTAGTAATATAAAAAAGGAAAACATTCAAAAATAATGTTTTATAAATATACTATAGTATAGAGCAGTTTGTGGTTTTCTGCTTGATAAGTAGCAGAGATACCTTGAAGGATTCACTGATTCAAGTTTGTGAGGGTTTCAAGGGGATGTATAAGAATAGTGCTTTTCTTTGATTCCCAACCTATCCTAATTATTTGGTGACTTTTGATGACTAAAGTAATCATCAATCACAATCCATACTAATGTACTTACCACCTGTTAACACATTACATCCATTGCTTGCATATTTAATGTCCCTAAAATGAAACTATCCCTGGTCCCTCTAGTGGGTCTAATGAGACTAGTGGTAAGGAGTTCCTAAAAAATATTTCATAAGGCTAACTAATGGAACTACCGAACATCTACAGTATGTCAGGTTAACAACTAAAAAACTGATCACAAGAGGGTACTTTCAAAGAACATTTAATTGCAGGACTGAACCTATAAAAGTTCTTTGTGACATAACACAGGGCAATATTTAAAAGTTCCCCTACAGGGAAAAACTGGGCAAACTACTTTTACACACATAAGCTAAGCTCATGACAATGGGCAGGAAGCCAGTGAGTCGATGGCGAGAGTTCCTTTAGTACCTCTGTGGTCTCTTCCGGTTCCCCTGTTCCTTCTTTATATTTGTCATCTGGTTGAGGAACGACTTTTCCTAGTCCCTGCGCGAACCAGCCCATGACTCCGCTGCCTTGACTATGTAAACAAAAAAACGGAATAGTGTGAAGCTGCCATCAATTGGACAACAGAAATCATCTGAGCACCATGCCGTCACTAGGGGGCAGCAGAGGGCCACGCACATCCACAAGCCGGTCACAGTTTATCATTGGTCTAAAAGTGGATTTTTTTCAGGGGTCAATTCCATCATGACAATCTCTTTGGTAAATTGTAGTCATTAAATGAGATTTGACCATACTTTGTGCAAGACTGTCAGTTTGACAAGTATTAACATAGCTGTCAGCCTACTGGAAATGAATGGATGACAAGCCTGATCTCTTATGCTTAGCTGTCCATTTTTTTTTCAACCATCTTCCTTCAACTGAAGAACAATGACTTTATAATAAATACTTCTTAGAATTACGTTCTGACATTTTAAATCAGACATTGTTTCATCCACAGTTGGAGGTTGATTTGTCAGGTAATTTGAGCTCAGTTATCTTTACTCAGAAAATGCCATGGCTGGATTGTTTATCTTTTAAATTGATTGACAAGTGAAGCAATTACATATGAAAGCAGATTTTATGTTGTAGGCTATTGTGAAGCTTTTTAGAAGCCATTTAAATGCATGAACAGAATGACTGTGAGAGAAAACAACAGGTAGAAATAAGGTGTGGATAAAAGTAATTTGATCATTGTGATCTTGATATTTCTGAATGGATGGCAACAGCACTAATTAAATGCAAGGTAATAATCATTTCAGGGAAATGTCTGAACTTTCTTGAATATAAGCCAGCCTGGAGCTTGCCACAGCTACAATAAGAGCTGCCATGACCTTGATATTTATTTTGGTAGAATTAATGGACTCCTGACATTCCTGATAAATATTTTTGTATACAAAGCTAAGTTAATGTGATTTGCTACTGCAGTAATTGGTGTATGGATAGGCACAAAATGGCACTTAGTATGCAAAATCTGTTTATCATTTGCATAACATTATACTTGCATAAAAGAAGCATGACATTAATTTACATGCTAAGCTGCCAACGTTATATATCATGAAGAGATGCAACATATTCATTCATTCTTGGAGAATTAAACATTAGATACATTAGCAAAAGCAGAGCTAGAATGAGACTGGGTGTACTCACGCTTCATCTGCCTTACTGGGGTCAGTGAGAGGAAGGTAAGAATATGTCAAAGTCAGTTTCGGATATATTCACTCACATAAATGAATGTACACTGAACACTCTGGGAAATTATTGGTGGACTGAAAAACAAATATAATGAATGATACATTATATAGAAAAAAAACCTACCTGGCGCCCGATGCATCATCCTGAAAAAAAAAGAAAAATAGTAATATATAAATATTTCAATTATCTACGTGTATTTTTTGTCTCTCTGCTCAGCTTCTCCTGTAGCCAAGGCAACAAGAGGCTATGTAATTCAGCAGGCTATTATACATATGTGCTTTGGAGGTTCTTCCAAAGGTATCACCATAAGGGCTTTTATAATGTATTAGTTAGCTGGGCTTGGAAGATCATGAAAGGATGTCATGTTCTGGTCTGTATATACTTTACCTTCGCCTCTGAGTTTGCTCTGGACAGCCTCGGGCTTCCTGCTGGCTGGGGCAGAGCACTAGAGAATCCATGAGAGAGCCAGGTCAACACTCCACTCTGGTTACTGTAGAGAGTAGAGTAGAGTAGAGTAGAGTAGAGTAGAAGAGAGAGAGAGAGAGAGAGAGAGAGAGAGAGAGAGAGAGAGAGAGAGCGGCGGTCAGAAGCAGACGGGCAGATGAAACCTGCTTCAGGCAGTAAGCTTATGCAAGGTGTGATAGGATTTTCCCCCGATCATCTCGGGCAGCCTGTACAGGCCTCTGTGTCACAATCCTAGCAGGTCATTAGAACATGGCAGAGCTCCAGGATCAGGGAGCACACAGAAAAACACAGGCCTAACACAAACAACACCTCCGCACATCCCGCACAAACAACACACAGGTGTCTGCTTATCACCTGCTTAGATACTAACACCACAGATTTAGATCTGTCCATTTCACTTGACATACCTAATGTCCTGTGAGACTTCCTCCTCTTTAGGCTTGACTGGTTTGGGGCCTGTTGATTTTACATAATTAGTTATGAGCATAACCACTCATGTTATATAAAAGTGACATTGCTACATTTAAAAATGTTGTATACTGTTATCGTTGTTTCTTTTGTGACTTAATATGATACAGCTGTAGAGTAGTATAGTATGTAGACCATTACCTTCCTTTGGAGCTTGCTCTTTAAATGACACTTTCTTTTCCTGGTTAAAAGGATAACATTAACATCAAGTTACGTGAGTTCATTGGGAGGTGTGCAGGAACACAGACACAAACACAGACACACATACACACACACACACACACACACACACACACACACACACACACACACACACACACACACACACACACACACACACACACACACACACACACACACACACACACACACACACTCACACATACATACACACACACACACATACACACTCTCACACACACACACACACTCACTAACACACACACACACACACACACGCACCCACACACACACACACACACACACACACACACAAACACTAAAACACACACACAAACACAGTCACACAGATACACAGACACACAGACACACAGACACACAGACACAGACACAGACACAGACACAGACACAGACACACACGCACACGCGCACACACACACACAGACACACACGCACACGCGCGCACACACACACACACACACACACACACACACACACACACACACACACACACACACACACACACAAACACTAAAACACACACAAACACTAAAACACACACACAAACACAGTCACACAGACACACAGACACACAGACACACACAAACACTTAAACACACACACAAACACAGTCACACACACACACACACACACACACACACACACATACACACACACACACACACACACAGCTGTCTTACGTACTGGAGGTGGAATGGGCTTGTCTTCATCCCCAAGTTTTCCTGGAGTATCAGGAGGCTGGGGAACCACTTTCACCACCCAGCTGAACATCCTAAGCACCACCAAACAGACTCTCTTTTAAACACAAAATCAAAATGTTCACTCTATTACCAGTAAAAGGTCTACACAAATCTACTTATTTAAAAATATAACTGTTAAAAGTTCAATATGTAGATATCGAAAGTGAAATGAATGAAAAATGAAAATGCTTTTCATAACTAACTGAATTTTGAATTTATGAGGATACAACAAAAGTTGGGGATTTTTGATAATCTTATGGATAATCTTCTGTTTTTGTTTAAGGTGATTATATTTCTCCAGACCAGGAATAAATGTCTCTTTTTTCAGTCTTTTGTCTATGGGTCCAAAAGATTTTAAACAAATATTTTTGTCAAGAATAAAATATATTTTTTTGCCACATGAATGAATGTTTGTGATTGGTTTATGTTTGGCTGCCATAGCAGTACATAGTTGCTGGGCAGCATGACAAGGGAACTGTCAGCTCTAATCAGGTAATGTGGTTGACCCCAATCTCTCCAGACCAGTGGAGTAGCAGAAATAGACACCTCCGCCAGCTGGCCATACAAATTCATATCTGAAAAGAGTCCGCTGCGAGATTCCGTTTCAGGTAGAATCAAAAACCCTTGGGCTTACCTTTTTGAGGTAATCATTGTATTGTCCTCTTAAGAGGCACTTAAAGGTAATGAACACATCTCTCATTCTCACAGAGAAACTGGAGTTACTTGTGTCACAAACAGCCAAATAAACCCATTCATTCCGATCTTTCTACAGGCATTTATACTGTAATTTAACAAAATGGGTAATTTCTGGTTCGCACCTGCACCCTAGTCTGTGTCTTTAAAACCCACAGATTCAGACAAACAAGAATGAATGGCAGCAGGATCTCAACAATCCTCCAGAAGATCATAGTCATAACCAGGCAATGACTGCACTAAATACTGACTGACAGCCTTCAAAAACAAACTACTTTATATGATGCACAAAGAGAAAACGTAATAATAAAACTCTAAAACATTGTTTGCCACAGATATATCCCTATGGAAAATACAGTGACTGGAGACCTTCAGACAGACACAATTGGGGACCAGGGGAAGTGAGCAGGGAAGCTAAACTGAAATAAGTATATGAATTAGCTGCCTTTCTCCAATTGCAAGTGGGCAGAATTTGATAAAGACTGATCACTTACCTGATATTTCAGTTGTAGGCCAACATTCCAGAGGCAGTCTGCAGCACTGGAGGCAAGGGAGAAGAAGAAGAGGTGGATTAGAGGAAAAGACGTTCTGCTAACAGGATTAGGAGTTGAGGGACAGTGCTAGTACACTAGAGTGGGTAGGGCCGAACCCAGCCCAGATTAACCCCGGGAGAATCCTGCACACTGAGCCCATTGCTGCCCGGGAAAGACCCAAGAAACTGGAACACAACAAACAGCGAATAACCCACTTACTAAAAACAACTGGTGTCAGTCTACAATCCAAAGTTGAGAGCCACAACTCACACAATTCAATTCAATTCAATTCAATTTGATTTATATAGCACCATAACAATACAATTGCCTCTAGGCGCTTTACAGAGCCCAGAGCCTGAACCCCCTTAGTGCAAGCACAATGGCAACAGGGGCAAGAAAAAACTCCCTGTTAGGCAGGAAGAAACCTAAGGCAGAACCATGACACATAAGGGGGGACCCATCTGCTTGAGGTCGGCCGGGTGGAGAAAAATCCGAGTACTTACAGATGAAGAACATCTGTGTCACAATATGAATATTGATTTATATTACTCACTGACCCGCATCCCATGTTGCTAGACATAAAGAGGCAGTTATGCTCCCTTCTTTAAGCAAACTATTAACTATTCTCTAGTCATGTACTACACATTTTTACCGGCTTTTCAAAACCTTTTCATGTTATAGTAGCTGCACAGTCCCTTTCATGTTTGATGGCGTTATGTGTGTGTGTGTGTGTGTGTGTTTGTGTGTGTGTGTGTGTGTGTGCGCGCGTTATGTATTATTATAAATGTCTGTCTCCTATCTGCTATCAACAGTTTCTCTGATCTCTTCATCTGTGAGTTTCCAATCCTTTAATGCCCCCCCCCCCCCCCCCCCCCCGACTTTATTTCTCATATTAATGCCTTTTGTCATAAAATGTTATCCTCTTCTGATTGAACGGCATTTCATCTGCTTGCTTTTCAATCCTTTGAGTCATATCAGCTCATTGTGGTTATTCTGTCTTTCCAGTGAAACAGTGGCATACTAAAAAGCTCAGTGTGTCTGCCAGTGTGTCCATTTCCCCTAATATTATATGGGCTGTACATTAAACACTCATCATCTATAGAGGTAATATTATATGGGCTGTACATTAGACACTCATCATGTATAGATGTAATATTATATGGGCTGTGCATTAAACACTCATCATCTATAGATATAATATTATATGGGCTGTACATTAAACACTCATCATCTATAGATGTAATATTATATGGGCTGTACATTAGACACTCATCATCTATAGATGTAATGTAGAGTAGCTGCAGTGCCCTTTAGAATGATTGACACCCCTATTTAATACAAGTGGAAAAGGCTGACGTAAATATCCCTTACTGTTACTGTCCCTTACTGTTTATCAAATGTTGAAAATAAAGCAAATAAAGAAAACATATCCATGCCATATGAGCCCATTACCACAAAAACAAAAGAATGTTTTTCGACCATTCCTCAATGCGAATCTCTCCAGAGTCCTTGGTTTGGGGAATGGGATGGCCATGGCACCACAAGATCCACCCACGACCAGGTTTTATAACAATACACTTGGTAATAGGTCCATTTTCTCAGTTGCCAACCTTGAGCGTTTAGAGTCAAATAGCTCAAAGCAACCACAGCACCCTGTCCCCAGTCACAGTTGTGTCTGGCAAAATATACCTTGTGGATTTGAAGACAAACTTTATCGTTCTGAAACTGTGGCCTTTGGAGATTTTTCTGTATTTCTTGACTGTCCTCCTCACTGTGGCTGCTGACAAAATAGCCTTGCATCCTCTTCTAGGTTGGCTCATGATTTGAATTTCATTACCTTCTTAACGATTGCCCTAACTGTTGATGTGGGCATTTTAAGTTGTGCAGCTTTTCTCTTGTATCCATTCCCGGACTTGTACAAGTCAGCACACCTTTGTCTTATTACATTAGAACTCAATAAATTAAACAATGGGCTCACACTCAGAATACAAAACACCTAATTTTTATACCCCAGTGAAACAAGAAATCATTGATGATTGCTTACAATTTCCAAAACACTTCACTAATTTCTTAAATATGCGGGGGATCACACTTCATTTCCTTAATTTAAATGTCATGGTGTGCCAATAATTATGACATGATGATGTTTTAAATAATTATTCACTGATGGTTGCTTTATTCTCAGACTAAACATACCTAAAATAAAGGTAAGATTATTTTCAATTAAAAAAAAATATATATTATATTATATGAATAATTGATACAATTATTTTTATTTTTAGCAAGGGTGCCGCTGATTCTGAAGGGTGGCACTGTATTAGATTAAAACTGAAGGGAAAAGGAATAGATTACCTTGTTGTTTGCCTTTTGGTCTGGACGAGGAGTGCCTTCTCTGAAAGAAGGACACCCTGTAATGTCAGGGGTCACTGTTACAGAGAGGAATCAGTGCTTAGCTCAATTAACTCTGACCTGTTATGGTGTTTAAGACCCTGCCACCACCCATATGGAGGCAGACATCAGAAATCAGGCCTGCTGGGGTGAGGGATTGGGGTCCATATGCCAGCAATGTGGGAATGACCTTGTTGCACTCAATAGTGCGCTCAGTAGGTTTACTGTTTAGGGTCGGACCAACATCATCCTATTGTCTGTTCAGGTAAAATCATAACTTTTGGAGCATTATGTATGTATGTTTTTGGAGCCATATGTACAGGTTCTACCTTTCATTGTTATCATGTTCATTGTTATCATGTGCAGGTGAGATTGTCAGGTGTACTGTATGCCAAGCAGAGCCAGAGGTCATCAGCGCAGCCAGGGAGATTAGATGCTAACAAAGCCAGCGGGGCTAATTCCAGTGTCAGCAAAAAGGTAGACTGATCATCCATCAGTCCTGCCAGCAGCGACAGCCCTGTTGAGGCTATACGTCTGCTGCGAATCTATTTCCAGTTTAAATACACTCAGAATGTTAATCTAGCACCTGGTCTAGACACCTAACATAGAAGCAGACAGAACAGTGCTGGGGAAAAAAAGGAGGAAATATGATGACATGGAATTAGTGCACTGCTGAGTTCCAAACTGGTAATTTAACATACTGTTAAGTGTTTAATGTACCAAGGCTCTCACTTTTGCTCTCGTACTCTTTCTCTCTGTTATATTTCCTCTCCCTTTCACACACTTTACAGACATAGACATAGACACAGACACACAGACACACACACACACACACACACACACACACACACACACACACACGTGCGCGCACACACACACACACACTGATATCTCCTTAAGGGATAAGGAGATGTAATCTTGCTAGGGTTTAAGTCTGTGATGAGGATACAAGTAGGAGGAGGAAAGGGGAGAGCAGAACATGACTGTGAGCCTATCACAGCACAGAGACATTACATGGTTGAATATATATTACTGCACAGGAACTGCACTCATAGATACTGCTGTATGCAGAATGTGCTGCATACTTAGCCATCAGACTTTCATTTTCTGGCAAAGATGTCGATAAATGTCTTAAATTTGACATTATGAATTACACCATCGGTAGTCTAGATGAAAGATGGCTTGTCCAACAAAAATATCATAACAATGAAGATATCACATGACTTCTCTAAGCAGAAACAAGGACAGGTGGATAACAATGAATGGTTTGGTTTTAGTTACTTTAAAGAGAACCATTCTGTGTTTTAGTTTTATCAACTAGTTTAGTATATTAATTATAAGACAGATTCTCATTGTTTGTCATAAAATGTTCCTAGGTGTCATAAAATATGCCATGCCTTGGAATATTGTAGTTTTTGAATGTTACTGAAGACTAAGCAAGAGTTTTACTGTTAAATCTGTTGCCAGTAGATGGAGACAGATTCTTCGGTCATTGTATCTCAATCTGGCTAGATGAGCTGTGACATGCATAGCCAGTGACAAGGCATAATGTGTTTTTGACAGGCTGTTAAATATGCTAATTCATCCTGCATTGGGAATATCTAGCACAACCTATGAATGAATGCCCATTTAACTTGGAAGATCAGAGACTGTCCCAAATCTGACCCAAATCTCTTTCATAACTCAGAGCAACTGAGGTCACACATTCAAACTGTTGTCGCTGAGTGAAAGCAGACAGTGCTAAGTAGTAGCGACGTGCAAGGCCATGACTCCTTATTGACAGGAAGCTGTCGAGTGTCTTAGATAATGTTATCTTGACAAGCTTGTAATGAAAAAACTCCAGACTAATGGGAAATCTGCAGGGAAATTAACATCTTGGTGATTAAAAAGCTTCTGGGGTGATAACATGTGTTTAATCAAATGTGTGGGTTTACACTAGAAAATCATGAATCGACTGTTGATAACTTCTATTTTAAATATTTAGTTTGCAGATTTAGCTCGTAACAGGATTGGAAATGTAACAGTTTCATTGTGCTATTTGTTTTAAAAACATAATTCATTCCATTGCCTTGTTAAATATTTGCTTTATTGATATACACTTTCCAAGAGAACTGGAAATTATCAGTTTGAAATCGTCTATCCTTATTATGCCTCGCTTTACTTTATAACTACTTCCAACATTTACAGTATTGAAATGAATGCTTATTTTGTGACAAAAGAGAGATCCACAAAATGTCATCTCTGAGGATTCCCGAATGTTTTCCATCTATATTGGAGATCTTCAGAGGGTAATTATCTAGACTGGAGGGGCCTGTAATTGTCTCGGTGAATCAAATCAAATCAAATCAAATCAAATCGAAAGTCCATTTCTGATGACATGCATGACGATGCCTCTGGTCATGACCTTCATTTTTCATTAATCAAGGCTGGTCTTCATTTTTTATAGAGATAAACACATTGTCAGAAGTAGTCATCAGTACACTGATGCAAATGTTTAGCAACACTTATTGTTTATTGGTAGGTTGGTTGTTTAAGACCCTTCTTACAAGTCAGATACATAGTCAAAGCCTCACGAGGAGAAACCTTTATGTGAAAACACACTGCTGCTTTCACAGAGTTCAGTTGTGGTAACAAATTCAGGAGCTGCTTTGAAGCTCAAAATGTGTAGCAGGTGAAAATCCCACACATGAGTCTCAAATCGGCAATGTTTCAACAAAGGATGACTGTGTCATGACAGGGTGAGGACTTTATTGTGAAAGACATATCAAGTACAGAGATTTGTTCAGATGCGACACAGGAAAACATTCTGCGATTCACCGGAGACCAGGTTTTTTTGTATACGTTCTCCTTGAAATGGAAGTCTGATACTGCTTTCATATTTCTGTAGTATTATTATTATTTCCTAATTTGACACGCTTCATGGGGTAATGAATTCTAGTGGATCGTGCGACTGTTAAACCCCACCACCACTGGAAAAAAATCAATAGGAAAAAGAAAGATCTATTTGGAAAAGCCAAATACTGTGCACACACACTGTAGCAAATCAGGCAAGCGACAGACAATGGGTGGCTCAGTAGCCTAGGGACAGGCCTTTCTCCTTTGACCATTCACAACACAATAGACACAAGGGGGTTCTTTTCCAGGTGGGTGGTGAAGGTGCTGGGTGCAGGTGCTCACAGGTGAAGACCGGTTCTCAGCCAGCACGGTCCTCCTAGTCAAATTCTGTGGAACAGCACAACCATCATAATATAATATAATTGTCAGGTTTTAATGGCACAAGCGACACATGCGTGAATATACGGAGGCGACACACATATGCACACGTAGGCCTAAGGTCGCTGTGAATTTCTGCTCTGCTTTTTCCTTCCCGGACTGTCCTTCCTCCAGGACCCCAGGAGCAGTGGGCAGCTTTTAAGTGCCCGGGGGACCAAGTGAAGTCTTGGTCAGGGACGGACAGGAGAGTGTTCTGTTCTTTTGCATGCTTTTTTCTGTTTGGGTTCTAAGTGGAGGAAAACACACAGTGATTCTTTTGCCCGGTTTTCTAACGTAATGAATGCCTCTTAATATTGCAGGACGACTCCTGGCTGGTTATGATCTCCAGTCTCTCAGTGCTGAAGCTGCCTCTGCCTGCCAGGACTGGACACAAATAAACTGTAGAAGGAGCGATTGCACGTGTGTTATTGTCACATTCACCATATTTCAATAAGCTTCCACACACTTGAAAACATGTTCACTCTCAAGTATGATCCACTAAATTATGAAAACACCGCTCCCCTAAAGGTAGACATCTGTTACAATAGAGAGATTAAAGAAATGATCCCCACTCCTTGTATCCTTCCTCTCCTCTCAGCTTGAACCATTTCTCTATTCTCCCCACACTAAATTAGATCAGCACCCAACGGTGTTATTCCATATAGCCCATTATTTGCAGTTCAGAGTGTAAATAGCCTCCTGCAATCTTCAATTTCTTTGCTTATCTCCATTCAGAAACACATTATCTATTCTCCACTGTATCCCATTGAAAAATGCAATGTGAATCCACCATTAGACCAAAGGTATAAGCAGAACCAAGAGCTGCTTCGGTTGAGTTATGTATCTCTGTTAGTGTTAGGCCAAAGATTTGAGAATTGTATTTGACTCAGATGATGATCTTATTTAATGGGTATTTTTAGTCCAGTGCAAAGTTAGTTTTTATTTCTTTGCACATATATTAAAAACAACATAGCTGCATCAACTCTGTTTGCATGTGTGTCCATACTGAGAGAGAGAAAGAGAGAGAGAGAGAGAGAGAGAGGGAGAGAGAGAGAGAGAGAGAAAGAGAGAGAGAGAGAGAGAGAGAGAGAGAGAGAGAGAGATTCCCAAGCACACAAAGAATATTTGGAACACATACAGTACACCTAATGCAATCACTACTGTTCTGTGGAGGTAACATTGAGACAGTAGTTGGGATTGATGGCAAATGGAAAACAGTAAAAGAGTACCATTTCAAAAAATTGTGTGTGTGAGTGTGTGTGACAGAGAGCAGGAGTGATTCTTTAAAGAATTTTGGAGTCTTTTTTAAAGAACTCTTTCAGACATTTTGAGGACTTTTCTGCTCCTTGTGCATTTTGCTTGTCAGCCAAACGAGAAAAAGGTAGAGCTTGCTTGACTGAGAGTAAATCTCAATAAGTCTAATTAAGATGCAATACTTTTGTTTCTTTCCACAGCACTTTAACATGCTGAAAATCAATCAGCAGCCTTTTCCTGGTGCCAAAGGAATGAAAGGCCATTCAATGGCCAGCTTAACTGATGACATGGGTAGGATTACGCTGAGCCTATTTCTTAATCCAACTGACATACCAATTAATTTGTGTCCCTAACAAAGCCTTGGATGTGGGTGCTGTGGAAGCATGGGCGAGGGGTGATGGATCCACCCAAAACAATGTCTCATTTATTCAGGTCCATGTCTGCATGTGTCCCTCCTAGGAAGAGTTGCATATAAAATCACTCTGCACCAGAGGCCTGCATGGGTGATATATGAAGCCGAATGTATGTGAAACAAGGAACATGTGATATACTTAATGCAATAAAACACTATCAGTAAAGAGACTGCGCGGTTTAACATATTTTGCTTTGTTTTTATATGAACATCAATAAAAGGGGAAAGACTTGGATTTTTTTGGCATTACATATGTGAGGATTTTGCAGTATAAAATTGTTTGATATTGTTGTAAATGCCAAGTTCTGATAATGAGTCGGTGATGATCAGGAGACTACCTTTGAAGGCTTCTGTTGTGTTCTGAGAGATAAGCAAATTTCTTTTGTTTACCAGCAATGAAGTTCTCAGCTCGCCTCAAGCAGCTTCTCGGAGAGTTCAAAGGCATCTCTATTCTATTCAACATATTTACACTGCCAAAATCATGTTAGTTTTTGTTTTGTTCCCAATCTCAATTTGTATGTGTTTGACCAGTCTCTGCTAATGAGGAAGGCTTGTGTTTGCCACATTCTTGTTTTCCACAAAGTCAAACTCTACTCTGCTTTGGGTTCTCTCTGTTTGCTGTGGATTATATCAGTGAAGAATTGGAGATAATATGTAAGGGAAAATTTGCCAGGCAGCCTGAAAAGGGTTTTGATGGTCTCTAATCTCAATACAAAACCACATTAATATTCTCAAGCAGAGCAGCTTTTAAACATTTGCTTTGAGCAAAGCTGGGCTGTTTGTAAGACTAATCAAACAGAAATGTTCAGACCAATTTTGTAACTGACGTGAAACCCTTTGGTTCATCATTTATTAGATGAATCTTCCACCAAATGAGTCTAAAACTGATTCATCAGATAGTGACAGGCGGTTTGTAATTCGGGGAGAAAAGAGACGAAAGATGACCTCCTAGAAATCTCAAAATCTAAAACCTAGAAATCAAATAGAAACACATGAGGATAAACCAAACGTTGATGGCAATGTTTGACTTTGGTAATTACTTTTCTTAAAATGGCTAAAATGTCTACCATGTCGGAATGGCTTATTCTATCCATCCCACTCCTGTGTTTATTTCTCCAGACTCACTCTCCTCCTCACACTGAGGGTGTTTTTACATATAGCCAAGGCTCAGTCAGCTCTGTTCAGTGTGTGCAGATAGGAATATGCATATAGGATGGTATTAGCTCTCCCTGTTTCAATCAAAACTGAGTGGGACTCACTGGTCTGAAGTTTGCTGTCAGGGGTTTTATTTTTCTGAGTCAGGCTTCCTCTGCATAAAAGACAAAGGCCAGACATTTCTTTGTGAGTTCTGTGTTCTTGGTTCAGTCGGGTAGATAGCAGAATCCCAGAGCTTCACTTCAGAAAAGGTCCCTCAGGACCATGGTTCTATTTTTACTCATGAAAGACGTTTAGTCTTCTGGAGCTTACACACCGCTGCCAAATGAATTATTGAAACGTTTGAGCCATTCAGCCAAAAGACAGGTGTAACTGCTTGAGCGTGTGTGTGAAAATCCATATGCATCAATACCAAAGCTGCACTTATAACATCAAAGCATAGGTGGCACCAGTAGGCAGGCAATTGCTTTTTTCAAACTTCTTTTACATTTCAAGCTATTTGAAACCACATTTATCAAATACCAGGTACCAGTATAGAAGTTGTTAGGTAAAAAAAATAACATAAACTTTTTTAAATTCCTGTTAACACACAGATCCACACCACAGAGAACCCAAGAGTTACTAAGAAAGTTCTGATAGTCTTAAACATTTACCACGCCACATTTACATTCAAACATAGATTAGCTTCGTTGGCTTTCATTTTTTTTTATGTAAATTAATTGCCACTGCTATATTTAATGCAATACATCAAGGCTGACTTGAAGAAACCATCTATCGGAATGCTAATGGTAGTCAGTCGGATTCAGCCTTTCCCTGAATAAACATCTATATCACCGCATGCAGGGCAGGATTAGAGCTCGTTAATTCTTGACTAAATTGCTGTGTTAATTAGGTGGACGAGCATTCAGATGCATCTGCGGCAAGAAGAAAAGTGACAGTTTTTCACAGCCTTACAGCCCTCAGCACCAGCAGCCTCAAGCAAGTTGTCCATCAAAACCCACCCTCAGGCTATTGCTATAGTTACTTGTGGTAAGGACAAATTGTTTAAACTATTCTGAAAAGAAAGTGAACATAGTCTATGACCTGAAGATGATTCCAAACTGGCCCCATGGCTGCCAGCTCACTTTGTAAAGACCTTTGGGGCCAGCACTGAACTGTGAACCTGTGCGTTATTCCACCAGTCTGCACACCCTGCTTTAGGTCAAGCCCCTACATCACTCAGGACACAACCTTGGCAAGAAGTGTAAGCACAGAGAATATTCCAAATATATCAGTGAACATGTAGTGAACTATGGAGATAGAGCGACACTTCAATATGACATCAGTGTTCACATTTGATCCAATGATGTGTCGTGAGTGCTATTTGATAAAGTTTATAGAGGCAATTAAATGCTTTACTCATTCTCATCTCAACTTATTATGACTGCATGGTCCCGTACGTCTCTGTAACAAAGCTTTTCATGGGGGGGGGGGGGGGCTAGCTAGCTCTACACCCAACCCTCCTCCCTTCTCAACTTATTATGACTGCATGGTCCCGTACGTCTCTGTAACAAAGCTTTTCATGGGGGGGGGGGGGGGGGGGGGGGCTAGCTAGCTCTACACCCAACCCTATTCCCTTCTCACCAAGAATTGGGGCCGGCCATGGCGACTCCAACCCTGGTAGAGCAAGGTTCTTCACTAAGAAGCATGATGCTGTGTGATGAATGCAACTGATCTGAAACCCATTCTGTCAACCAGGGAAATCCGGATCGGAACTTGGAATGTCAGGACCATGTATGAGACCAGAAAAAACATGCAAGTAGCAGTGGAACAATGAAGATACAACCTTGAACTGTTGGGAATATGCCAAACAAGATGGATTCCATCTAGACAACGCCACAGTTGCACAGTGAGGGTCTCAGTCTTCTCCTATCAAGAACAGCACAGAGAACTGTGATTGAATGTGAAGCACATGGGCTTACAATTAGCTTCCTTCAGAACCAAGAAGTGGAACATAAAAATGAATGTGGTACAGTGCTATGCACCAACAAATGACAGCAATGATGAAAATGAGGATCACTTTAACACCAGAATGCAGAACATCCTGGAACATCTCAGTGATCTAAATCTGAAGAACAGATCCCAAGTATTGCAAGAACTAAGCAGTGAAGAAGAAGACCAATGATGCAAGACCAATGGGAAAAGATAAAAGAGGTCATCACAACAACGTGCCAGCAGAAAGAATGGCTATCAGAAGAAATGGCACAACCTAACCCTCAGGCTCATCAGCTGTGGAAAGCGCCCCATGCAGGAAATTAAAAAGGGCACACACAACTGAAGAACAGCAAGGCAGTATGACCAGACAACATCCCTACAGAAGTGCTGGCGGCAAATGCTGCATCTACTATTTGAGAAGATCTGGGATAAAAAGGAATTACCAACAGATTGGAAAGAAGGTTAGCTGGTCAAGCTCCCCAAGAAAGGAGACCTCAACAAATGCCCTAACAACACAGGAATCGTGCTTCTCTCCAGGAAAGATCTTCTACAGAACCCTAATGGAACGAATGAAGAAAGATAGGAGACCAGCAAGCAGGCTTTTGGCAGAATACATCACATGTGGACCAGATTGCAACTGTATCATAAGCATTGGAATGGAACTCTCTAATGGAAGGCGATTGACAGCATCGACAGAAACACCCTCCAGAAAATTGCTCAGACACTATAGCCTTCCATTGGTCAACATGATCAGGACTACTGTCAGGAACTCACTCAAAGCTTCCAAGTAAAGACTGGCGTCAGGCAAGACTGTTTACTGTCCCCTTTCCCCTTCCTCCTGGCTATCAATTGAGTAATAAAGACCACAACAGCACAGAAAAGTAACGGGATTCAGTGGACACTCACAACACAGTAAGAAGACAAAAGGAGTACTGGCAGACACCCATCACAAGTAGGCCCTCCATCCATCAACATCTATGAAGGGAAAACTAAAGTCCTCAATGTCAGCACAGCCCATGAAGACCCAGTGACCCCAGAGGGAAAAGCTCTTGAGGAAGTAGAAACCTAGGTAGTGTCGTTGTCAGGCAGGGCAGCAAGGATGCAAAGGCCTCATTAATCCATTCATTTGGAGCTCCAAAGAAATCAGCCAGCGGACAAAGCTCAGACTCTTCAGCCCAACATCAGGCCTATACTACTCTGGGGACCAGAGACGTGGAGGTCAACCAAGACCAAAATGACGAAAGCACAAACATTAATCAACAGCTTCACTGACCGGATACCATCACCTCAATGACCTTGTGTAGAGAACGGGCCAACAACCCAACAGGATATCAAGAAAAGAAGATGGGGATGGATAGGCCACACACTCCAGTTACCCACAGCCAGCACTACCAGGCTTGCCCTTAGATGGAACCCCACAGCCAGCACTACCAGGCAGGCACTTAGATGGACCCGCAAGACACAAGAAAGAGAGGCCAGCCCAAGAACACCTGGCAAACAGACCTTGAAATTGACATCAAATCAAGCGGGCTGGCATGGTGGACAGCTGGAGAGCAAAGCCCAGGAAAAAAGAGTCTGGCATACTGTGGTAAACAGCCTGTGCTCCATGAAAAAGGAACAATAGACATAATGGAATGGGTGGTCCAGTACGACTTCCTGAACCTTCGCACAATCTGTACTGAGCTGCACTTGAAGGGTGGCCATCAGGTTTGGTGGTGGGTGGGGTTGGGGGGGGGGGGGGGGGGGGGGGGGGGGGCGCATTCATTATCAGTCTGATTATATCTCATCATTGTGAGAGGCTAAGAGCAGCTCATCTCCATATTCCATTGCGAATCCACACACAGGTCTTGCCAGAGCCACTGGAAAGTGAAATATTATAATTAGCACTGGGCTCTCTTCCAAATGTACTATATTCAAAAAAAGGAAGAAAAATGGCAAAACCCTTGTGAAAATGTACAAAAGTGGAAATATACAACAAAGATAAGCAGCTTACCATTGAGCATCTCTCTAATGGATTTGTTAAAATAGCATACTTTTTAAAAAACCTGTCCGCTATCGATTGTCTTATTTGCAATAATAATACAAATATCATTCTTGGTTTAAAATGGCAGCAAATCCTTATTGTGACATTATACTGGTGGAGAAATGTATTGGTACGAGCATTGTTTTTTGTATTATCATTTTATTATTTAATACAATACAGTTAATACATTTAAATGTTTTTTATCTTTCATCCATCACCATCTCAAACATAGTTTCTCCAATGTTCATCCTGTAATGTTCATCCTGTGTGGATTATTAAACATTATAAAACAATTGGGTTCTATGGGGTTATTTAGCTGTTTCTGATTGGATGAGAGACGTTCCATGAGTTGGAATATCCCAGGACATCCCAACTCGGACTTTTCACAGCTAATAATAAATCACTCCTCACTGAAAAATTCTATATAGCGCGTTGAAACAATTAGGGGATAACTGTTGATTCAAAGTTCTTATAATTCCAAACCAAGACGTTGACAATTGAACTATTTTTTGTTGCGGAGAAACAATGGCGAAATAATTATTTTTTTAATTAATAACTTCGTGTTTAAATGTTTATTGGTTGACTGTAAAATTGTTTTATAAAAGCATTATAGTACTCGTGCAAGTGGGGTAGGTAAGGGATATTCCCACGGGTGTTGTTGACTGCGCCACTCGGCCTCCGGCCTCGATGGCTACGGCCGAACACCACCCGTGGAAATATCCCTTACCTACCATACTCGCACTCGTACTATATTGCTTAATTGAGTCAGTTCAAAGTATTAGCCTTATCAAACACAGTCGATTTGTCTTTAAAAGCTGCTATAGGCTAAGTGACCTTGCTGCAGTATTTAAGAAAACTGGCTTTACACCTCAATATTTAATGAAAACTGGCGGTCCTGAGACTTTCCTAAACTCTGTAATCAGTAATTACATTTCCAACATGGTACAGCTGTAAAAACCAATCAGGAAACTTCAAAACACATCTCATCTGGCCAATCATTTTGCATGTTTGACACACATTGAAAGGAGGGGGTGGAACTGTGGGGGGGGGTTTGGCGCGCATATGGCAGACGTTAACACGACCGACAAACCTTACTCACAGCATCTCAGACATTTCCTACAGTTGGATGCCCACCTCATACATCTGTGACCCTGTCAAAGTCTGCACAGTGCAATCACCCTGCAGTCATCCGGAAGAGCCAATCGCACCTGAGTGAAAGGTCTAAACCGTTTACTTCCCTAATGGTCACAACATGGTAAAGTCATCAGAGAAAATGTCAGTCATCATTTGTCATTTGTCCCACAACTGCAAATTAGCCTGGCCCTGATCACACAGCCATTACAGTCTATAGGCGGTGTCCAGGCAGTCGTGAAATAAGGTTCATGGTTGTCTTTCGCTGCCATGTTTTACACTGAATTTTTGCTCGACTATACTGTATTAAGCAGGCAGTGATGGAAAAATGGAAGACTTTATAATTAGCTACAGTACATAAGTGATCTTGTATGCAGAGACATTGGGTGATATTTTTCAGTAAATGAACAAAATGTTTTCATGTGTTTTCATATGGGCTATTATATTTCACAGGAAAATGGGAGACAAAGGAAGATATGTTTTCACACAAACTTCAGCCAACCTGACTAACCTTTTCTATTTGTTACCATTTTAGACTGCTGTCTATGAAAAAGCAATGAAGTTAGATTTTTTTCACTAATATTTCACTGAAGGCAGAGTAAGGTTTTTCTCAACTTGCTTGAGGAAGAAAGCAACCCACCATCTCCCCTGAGCCAATAGGACCTTGTAATGATCATTGCTCATCGCTTAGTCAGGTCTGAGACTTGGGGAGACAAAATGTAATGGTTGAGTGAGCAGCCAACAGCTGCCAGGCAGGAATGGTTCTACTGTGAGATCTGAGCAATTAGTCAGTCTGCACTCTCAATGGAATCCATGGATACAGAGAAGTTTGTTCGTCCTCTTAGTGTCAGTTCACACACACACACACACACACACACACACACACACACACACACACACACACACACACACACACACACACACACACACACAGACACACACACACACACACACACACACACACACAATCAGAAAGGGGTTAACCTGTCTTTCCAGCTGTTCCTGGTGACAGATAGACCTCTGTGATTTTGAGGACAGAATCCACAGGGCAAAGAGTCTCTGCTTCCCTGTGTGAAGTCAAGAGCTGGGCTGACACTCATGTATCAGAGTGTCCAATGAAACCTCTTCTGCAACCCGCATGGTGAGAGTCCAAAGTTGACTTATTTCAGCTGTGCCAAAATTGTTTAAATGCCCATGATGGTCCTCCAAACATACTAATGTTTAAATGTATGCATTTTATATTGAAATATGTCACTGGAGTTGATGTTCCTTTTACGTACTGAGGTAAAAACAACATGTTTTTAAAATATGGGTTCTGCGATTTTACTAATGGTCAATCATGCAGCTAAGTACGCATTTTGATAATGGCCTTTAATTAACGCAGTTAGCACAGCCCCAGTAATTGCATATATAAAGGGTGATTTTAAAACATGTGATTTTCATTGAACCATATGTCATACAACCATCAATTGTTGTCCATCGAATATTTCAGAGTACCATTAGCAACAAATACATCTACATTTCCTCTACAGCCTCTTATCCTAAGTTTCAGTTTTTTCCTCCCCACCATCTCGCTTATTCTTATTTTAGTCAGTCTCATCAAATTTCCTTTGTCAAAAGTTAGCTGTCTTGACAATGACATTGAAGATAGACTGATGTACTGTATGAAGACACTATAAATGGAGTTTATCTTTGGTGAAAATAGAAATAGCAGGTCTGTATGCTCGTGTCAGAAGTACAGTATAAGACATAGCAGCCGGGTGCCAAGAAGGCGTTGCTTGATGTATCGCATAGAAAGCAAACACAAGACAGCATTTCATAATAAAGAGGCAAATGTCAAAATAGACATGATGTATTGCATCTGCTTTGCAACTGCAAGTAACTTTTCATAATTCCATCACTCAGCACAATATGTGAATTTACCTATTGTTTAGTTTTACCTTTTGTAGACTTGATGTATGATATCATTTTTATTGCATGCCTATACTTTCTTGGTATTGCAATGATGGTGAAACTCACGTCTCTACAATAGAAATGAAGACACCCTACCATTAAAGTGGTTTAGTGATAAGCAGGCAGAAATACATCAGAGACATAGAGGGGTGAAGACGGGAGGAGATCTGAGTGAAAGGCTGCAGGCCCTTGTCTCTGTTATTTCCTCTTCATCTGATTGCCTTCTTCAGCTCCTCAAGCGAGACAGACCATGTGGGCATTGCAGCCGTCCTCAGACACTGTGATGGTGGCGCTGGGTCTTTGTTGCAGGAAGTGTGAGTATGAACGTGTGTACATGCATGTCTGTGTGCGTGAGCGTCTCTCTCTCTGTGTTTGTGTGTGTGTATGTGTGTGTGTGTGTGTGTGTGTGTGTGTGTGTGTGAGAGAGAGAGAGAGAGAGAGTGAGTGAGTGTATGGTAATTGGAGCATTCCAACATCAGTTCAACAACAACAATTATAAAATGTATAGAATAGTTATAGAAAACCTAGCTGGCTATTTTTAATGCGGGTTGAAAATTGATAACTGTTAAACTAATGCTGAGTCTAGCCATGGTGCAGCAGATGGACACTTGGCTTTCTGCAGGCAGATCATTTCTCACCTGTAGCGCCACAAGTCTGTTCACCCACTTCGCCGATCATTGCAATTAATATCTGAATGATGTTATTTTTCCAGCCTACTCCAACGGCGTGAAAGAGTTTAGTTTCTCATAAAAAGAGACAAGGTTCGGGAAGTTGTCAGATTCTGCACTGCAAATATAAGTCCATGTTTTTGTTTTGGAGAACAGATGGATAGATATCTTTCCTTGTTCCGAAAGGGCAAACAGAGATGATGTTCTCATTATCATCTGACCAAAACTGTGAACACTATACAATCCAATAGTCTCCCAAATCACAAGGGAAGGCATACTCACAATAGTCATAAAACAACGCAGAGTTAGTATTATTAATGACTTTCTTCTCATCTTTACTCATTTGCTGGAGTTGACTACAGGCACAGTGCTTTTCTGAAATATGAATGTGTAATATGCAGCATGCAGTATGCATTTCTTCTACCTTTCATGTCTTGTTCAAGATGGACACAAATACAGAGGCCAAACAGCCCGTTGTCATTCATGTCATTTAAATACTGAGGAATAACACCCTCAGGGCTTGACTTCTCTTCACTAAGCATAAGTGAGTGGATGAATGTGTGGATGAGCCCGATTGCATCATTGTGAATATGAAAGCAGTGTGTACCTTATTAAATGTCACCCTTGGTGCAAACACATCTTATCACTAGCATGGCATTTGTCTGTTGCGCTTGTGAATCCCATGCTGAAAGACTCGTTCCCCCTCTTATCACTTAATAGGCAAGATGGGAAACCTCACTATTAAACTCTGCAATCTGTTGTGGTATTTGGGCACCATCAAAACCAAGAATCAATATGCAAAGCCTCCACCACTGAAACCAACACAGATGCCTCAGTCAACTATGAAATTAAGGTCTTCTGAAAAGCATTCATGAACGTCAGTTGAAACATTAATGCAATTTGCCAATGTATTTATTCACACATTCAGGTAATTTGAAAAACATCATGTATATTTCATTGAAGTCCCTCTATGAAAGCGAATACAATGCAAAACCAGGTGCCATGAATCCTGTAGTAAACAGCACAGCCATTGCCATTGGCATTTAATACCTGAACTTTATTGTCTGTGTAGGGCAGTGAGTCTGTCTGTGTAGGGCAGTGAGTCTGTCTGTGTAGGGCAGTGAGTCTCTCTGTGTAGGGCAGTGAGTCTGTCTGTGTAAGGCAGTGAGTCTGTCTGTGTAGGGCAGTGAGTCTGTCTGTGTAGGGCAGTGAGTCTGTCTGTGTAGGGCAGTGAGTCTGTCCGTGTAGGGCAGTGAATCTGTCTGTGTAGGGCAGTGAGTCTGTCTGTGTAGTGCAGTGAGTCTGTCTGTGTAGGGCAGTGAGTCTGTCTGTGTAGGGCAGTGAGTCTGTCTGTGTAGGGCAGTGAGTCTGTCAGTGTAGGGCAGTGAAGAAACAATTGCTGTTTCAATGGAATCCATGTAAACAGTTTTCAGAAAGTTTGCCTTTGAATAGTAAAGAGGTTACACTTGGCAGCTGTGATGGCTGTGGATGTTGCGTCTATTTCTAAGCTTCAATTGACCTCCCTGTTGTATAAGCACATCTCAAATAAGATTACTGTATCTAAGCTACTAGTAATACACACTTTGTAATATCACTTGAATACCTAACCGGCAGAATTAAAAAAATCGGCAACGTTTTTGCGTCATGCCGCTTAACAAATGCATGAAAGCCCCGTGCCTCAGGGTTATTTTAATATATAGATAGCAGACTTAGTAATTATGATGAAGACAATCAGCTGTCTGGGACACAGGTTTAAACAAAAATATTAAATGTAAAAGTAGCTTTGTCTACATGTGGACAGGCAGATAAGGCCAGGTGAAATAATGAAGTCTCTCTGAGGTTGACCTGCTGATAGCCTTTCCCTCAGTCTCTATTTGCAGTGCTTTCACATTAAATCTTCTGATAAGACATAGCGTGTGATTACCTTATTTTCTCCCCAAATATGACCTGTGAGAAAGTTTTTATCAAACTTAGATAAAGGAGGAATGATATTTTCCCCAAAATAACTTTGCAAAGTGAAAAAAGAAACAGGAACAGGAACGAAGTCCGAAGAGCATACCCGCTCAAAGGTACCCGAACCCTACAAACCCACATTTGAAAACTGACATCACTTTTGCTTGCTCTTTCTTGACTCTGTGGTTTTTGCGGAATCATGGCAGAGAGGTGAACCGTGCATTTTACTTGTCTTCATTTGCATGCCTTTGCTAAGCATGCTTATATAAGTTCAGGAATAAAAAGTCTTTCATGACTCAGACAAAGAGGTCATTGGTGAGGGCTTCCCACTGTTTTGCTCCACACCATCTGGGCTCCAAAGCTGTCAGTGACCCTCTGTCAGAAGGGAAAAAAGCATACAAAAGCATTGTCCACTCTTTGACATATGTTATCTGCTGTGAAACCCTGACAACACAAAGATTGCGAGTACTCTGTATAGGAGTGGTTATAGGAAGTCTCTTACATTTCATCTGAAAAGTCTCACCTGTCACTCAGGGACAACGCGCGCGCGCACACACACACACACACACACACACACACACACACACACACACACACACACACACACACACACACACACACACACACACACACACACACACACACACACACACACACACACACACACACACACACACACACACACACACACACACACACACACACACACACACACACACACACACACACACACACACACACACACACACACACACACATACACACACACACACACACACACACACACACACACACACACACACACACACAGATACTCTCTCTCTTTCTCTCGCTCATAGACACACATACATCTAATGGGAAGCAGTTTCAAGAGGTTATGTATAGAAACATCAATAACCATCAGAAGTCGGTATATGGTGAGGGCATGGTTGCATGTTTGTGACAAAGTTGTCATTATCTACAAAAACTCTCTCAAAATTAAAGAGAGACATAATATATGTCCAACAGAGTATAACCAAAGATTCAGCTCATATATGTGACATCACACAGCTTTTTTTACACTCAGAGCAACACAAAGCTATTTCATGGGTTCCTTCATTTCGGTAATGGCACTGAACTGGATGCTGGGTGCTTGGCCATTCGAGGTCTTCACCCTCTATTCTCTGACGTTCAATGCCAAGGTCAGCTTAATAGGTTTTGAGAAGGGAGCAAAAAGTGGAAGGGGAATAGGTCTTTCAGCAGTGACAAATGTGCAGGGCTTGTGAGAGGGGAATTTACCTCAGGTGAGCGTCATTAGTGAGAGGGCAGAAATATCAGCATCTGTATGCCTCACAGCTCAGGCGACGTACACAGTGATTCAGCAGCCCACAGCCAATGACCCGAACAATAGCTTTGCTACTGGTATGTGATTGTACACATATGTGGGGAACGTGTTCTGTATGTGTGCTTGGATGTGAGCATGTTTCACAGAGTGATGGACTAAAACAACAGAATGATTTTCTATTCTGGCTCAAACAGTGCCTGGTGCATATGAGATGTAGATTCACACTTACATCCAGAGAGAATGACTCCGGTGAAGGCTGATGACAAGGCTGCCTGAGGCATGGAGAGAAAGGCTCCCCCCAAAGACCCTCACACAGACCTGGCAGACACACTTGCATAAATATACAGGTTTTATGGAAATTATTTAGCAATAGGGCTCCATTTTCAGTGCCTCATGGAAAATAAAGCAGGCATAAAAAAACACATCAATATTGGATGTTGGTATATTGGCATATATGTTCTCAGACGTGTATAACAGTGGAGGATCATTGCATCCAAGGACACCAAGAAAAGATGTGAAAGGTATGGTAAACAGCGTGTCTAATGCCATTCCAAAATTCTCACCTGTTTCCACTCTGTCTGTTTTACTCATTGTCTGAGGCTGACTGCAAGCTGTAAGGGCTGTTTGTAGTCAGAGCCATTCTTGTCACTCCACTGATAAACTGTAGATAAACCGTATCTCCTGCAGCCCAACCTTTTAGAACAGCTAGAGCCACACATACTGAGGAGAAACCAATATAGCTCATTTTAAAAAGGCTTGGCAAGGATTTATAGCAGTGACAATATGACAGACAAATAATATATCATGCTTTGATAGAATTGTTACCTACCAATGCCTAAAAAAAATATGAATTAATTTACTGCACATCATGATTCCTTGGTTCCATGGTTCTAAAAATAGCTTGCTGTCTGGGCAGAAATGGTACATTGTGCTGTTCACTCAAAGGGAGAGGGTCTGGCATCTTTATGTGGCAATGTGGAGATGGATATTCATTTCACTGTGGGTCTGGTGGTGTTTGGCCTCTTTCAGACCTTGTGATTGTGTGGTCTTACTTATTGACACAGATGAGCACAATAACCACAGTGGTTTTATTTTCATGTAAATATGCGAAATATGTGATGTGCTTGTGACACTATGGGTTTTATTTTATCATTCAATTTTTATTGCACCATGGACCCTCATACAAATGACCAATTGTGCATGAATCGTATAGTTCATAACAGGCACATTTCTCCCGAGGAATTAGTGATACCCCCTCTCATTTAAACCAGTAATTATGCTAGTTAGTCTTAACTGATTTCATGCCAATGGGAAGAAATTCCCCCCTTGTGGAGTCAGATGTGTCTTAACCAGAGGGCTGTTGTACTAATTCTTTTGCTACGGGGAGTGTTCTAATTGATTTAAGACATACAAACAATCATTGCCAAGTCATTCCTCCTCTCGTCTCAGGTGAGGCATTCATCTACTGTGCAGAATGGATATAAAATGCCCAGAAGCTGCATGTGATAGTTCTCAACCAATCTCCCTTTTTACAATCCATTCCCTTTATTTCAATGGGTATTACGATTTAATTTCTTTTCACCCTTCACTGAACTAGAAAGCCATGGAGCATGAACAAAGAGATTGGGCTTCCTGATTGGCTGATCAATAATGGTTCTGTTTTGTGTTTGTCTCCGCATGTGATTTTTTATGAATAAAATGTCATGCTTGGATAAATATATAGATTGATAAATAAATGTAGGCAGTGGTAGTATGCTGTTGTCCAACCTCACTTCAAAGGACTCAGAAATGTTGAACTGGAATTAAATCAATGGACTCAATTCTTTTTTTTTTTTGTGATCAATTTTTTATTTTATTTTTACAGACATTCATGCAGTTACACCATGCAAGACAACAGTATATCAGAACATTATTTCCATTTATCATCTGGTGTACATGAACTGAACCCCACCCCCCTGGACTCAATTCTTTAAGACAGAATACAGATTATGTATTCTACAGTAGCATAGACTGAAAACTGACTGCAACTTTTCTTTTTTTGTGAGGAATCACTTGAAATTGAATATAACTTCCCATTATTAAGCATGGCATACAAATACATTTCCCATACTTTCAAGGCACAGCAAATGTATTTGTATATCACAGATGAAATCAATTAAGACAATAAAAATAATGAATACAGGAAAATTATTCACATTACTATAAAAGTATACTAATTAAAATAAGAGACAATAAACAGCGCAATACAGTGGAACACGTTTTTAATACAAGTTCCTCTGGACTTTTTACATTAGATTCAAATAAAACTAGAAAGGGCCCTCTAGTGTCCTCTGGGATGGAGGTGGTCTCTGCTGTGGGTGGTGTAAAACGCTGCTTCACTATATCTACTTCTAACTCTAGTTACTTTAAGCTGACCCATTCCTGATGAGCCGAGGAACGTTCTGGTTCTATAGTCAACAAGCACGTTAAAAATATATCTTAGCTATATGATTTATAAACAACCAGTGCATGTTTAAAGGCAGTTCTTAAGCTGATGGAGAATCAATGAAATCTAAGATTTGGGATAATGTGTTGAGGGCCTTTTATCCTTGTGAGGACTGTAGCAGTGTAGCCATGATACAACTGTCTGAGTGATGGCAAAGGGGAGTTGCGTAGGGGTACTGTATGGGCTTCAAGCACAAAGCCCAGAGGGTTGTTGACCGAGCACTTAATTGACGCGCTTGTTGGAAATAAAAATAACGTTCCAATTTTTGCTTTCTGTCTTTATAATGCAAACTTTATTTCTTGTAGAACGATCCAGTTCATAAGCATGTTCGTACAAACTACATATAATACACCTCTAGATGAAGCGGTCAAAAAGCTATATGAGCCCCTTCTCTGTCAAGCAACACCTAGAACTTGCCTGAACTTTCACCCCTATATTATGTGAGCCCAATTAAAGTTGGAGCATCATCTAGTGTCTCACAAGATTAAAACATGACCCAAATGGCTCCTACAGGTACAGTTGCAACATGGGGACATGATTAATTTGTTAGCTAGTGTCTAACGTAATGTGATGAAACTCACAGAAAACGTGTGATGGCATCAGCATGTCATGTTCAAAGTTTCAGCTTTTGTCTTAATCTCTGTCAAAAGATGTACACAGAAGTGGGGGTTTCGCTCTTCTGGCCGCAGGGTGAGAGTGTTACCTCGGTTTGTAAGCAATTATCTCACTGGCAACAAATGCTGTGAAGAATTAAACTTACAGAAAACCCTTATCTACCACTATTTTAATTTAAATAATTGCTGTTGCAGTTAATTTTACTTAACCCTTTCAAACTGGCATGTTACAGTTGTCCTCGGCCACAATATGGGGACAGTTGGAACACAGGAAGTCAATGCATTTACATAAAAATTCTAGAAAAAGTAAGACATGTGCTTGAAATAGTGAAATAAATATAGAGAGGAGAGGTGTGTGGCATATATGTTAAATTAAAGGTGTCTCTTCTGCTGATTTCTTGCAACAAGGCAAAATACAAAAATGTTCCAACTGTACCCAGTCTCCCTTATACAGTCGCTGCTGGAGATAAAGGTGTGTTTGAAGTCTATTCTTTGGACAGCAGTCCTCTCATTCGGCCAGTGTTTTTAAATGTTAATTTAGCTAATGCTTTGATATGCTTGCTAATGTTGAAGTCTGATCCATTGGCACACGATTTTTTAGTTTGCTTTGGCTTTTGAAGCCATAGATTTGAGGTGTGCTGGTCCTCCGTGGTACCAAGCACAATTATCTTTTATACTTTTTCAGGTGAGACATATTCATGTCTTAGTGGATGCATCCAAGTGGGAACAAAACAGGATTAAACAAGAAGGGGCCAAGTATCTAATCCTTGGGGTCTCCCTTTTTAACTTTTCAGAGCACCATTCTGGAGAGAGAAAAATATGCAAGGGAGGAGAGATTTTTAGAGTTTATTACTGCGCTCATTTTCAGGCAGCATTTGTCTCCACTGAGGCAACATCTCAGTGGGCTGATTCTAACATCCAATTAACACATTACTGTCAGCAGATGGTTCATGCAAATAAAAGGTAATTCAAATTCTTTTCATTTTTTTTTCACAGGAAGGGTGACAATTCCCAAGGTGAGGTCATATTTATGTCATCAGTTTGGTATTTCAGTATTTATTTGAGATTTGTAAAATGTTTCTTTTTTATGATGGGTCACTATTGTAGTTGAGTTTTTACTCAAGCAGAAAGAAAAATGATGGGTTCATTCCTCTAGCTCAACTGGTCGAACGAGAGCCAAAAAATACCAAGCCATGATTTTGATTTCGATGTATCAGAACAGTTGTTCGCTGGATAAAAGCATCAGCTCATTAAATAAATGTAAATATCTTGTGTACCCAAACAGCAGCTAGAGTTCTCTGATAATTCACTGTTAAAATCCACTGGAAATCCACACATCGAAGTAGTAAACTATGTTCTGGCAGAGGTGCAGTATACTTTATAATCCTATGATCGCTGCCTGAACAAGAGCAAAGAGCTAAGTGACTGTATGTGAAGCTGCACTGAATGGAGTTAATGACTCCCCATCAATAACACACGATTAATGCTGGAGTCATCAATAATCTTCCCTCGGTGGACAAGGCAGCATTCTCCACATGGGCCTCTGTGTGTGTGGGAAATGATCTCCTGCTTCTAACATGATCATATTTCTGTCCCAGGTGCACCAGGGGGCACAGTGAAGTTGAAGAGAAATAACACATGAGACATATTTCATCATTTCAGTCAGGGGGGTTGTTGCATTATTCATGCTGGGCTTTTTACCCATGAGTTATTGTGTTACACAGCCCACGTGCTGTCTATGGAAACAGAACAAAAACTCACTCTGACACAGTTAAGTGCATTTAGGAGAGTGTCACAGAAATGTTGGGTATTGGCTCCAATGGTTAATTTAATTTACTTCTTGCTATTCACTTGTATGCTAATGCTGCAACATAGTTGAAAAAAGAGAAAAAACAGAGAGAGAGCACACACACACACACACACACACACACACACACACACACACACACACACACACACACACACACACACACACACACACACACACACACACACACACACACACACACACACACCCACTATATTAGATATTAGGGGCAATGCAATGTACATTACATTACAAGTAAGAGACACAGTGTTCTGCAACATGTTGCATGACAATCACCTGAAGTACAACTAAAGAAAGTAAAGACTTTTATGCAGGAGAGTAGTCTCCCAAAGCTGTTTTCCTCCCTTGGCCTCGGGCACTGCTACATCACTGCTACATCACTGCTACATACTGCCAGTAAAACATCCAGATTATTGTGCATGTTGCACATATTGGAATAAAGACAGGGAATTGCATGCAGAACTGTTTACTGGAAAATTATCTCCACAGACAGAAACAGTTCTGGTGAAACCAGGGGAGGGAAATTCACTTAACTTCAGGAACAGACACATCAGCAACAAATTCTTCATGAGTCTGCATCCCGGTCTCCTCCTTTCAATATATCTCAATATTGAGATATTAATGTTCATCCCGTCTCTCAACCCCTTTGGCTCCAAGAGAGAGACAGAAAGCAGGAGCTGAATCCTGAACCTCAAACCATTTACTTGTTTATGTGCAAACTTTAAACAACAGCACTCTTCATATTAAAAGTTCAACATATTAAGACACATTATCCACACACATACAAATCAACAGTCCTCATACAGCTACAAGGAAAGGCCACTGTTACTTTGCCTTTCCCCTTTTAAACTCTGAATTAATTGTATGTAGGACTTAAATATGCAAATATACAACAAACACCCTATCTATAACAAACACAGTGGTATAACACTAATTACTGGAGCAGAACCTCTGAATACCATCTCCGTACAGCCTCCTTTGGCTTCCCACTTTTTGTTAGAAGGATGACTTGGAAAATAACAGAAAAATGTACCCACTTTGCATGAGGCAATTCTTGAACTGTCTGGATCATCTTAGCAGCAGCTTAAGGCATGTAGCTTGGGGCTCTATTATAGGCTAGTATATCTCCTGTGTTTATTACAGTAGAAACACCACCTTTATGGATTACTCAGTTATATTCAGGCTGAGGTATCAGTGTGTTCCCAGTGTGTAAGTTCACTGAAGAGTGTATCACACATTGGACATGTTAGGTGTGAGCTTGAAGAGGGACTGGGTGGAACCCATCATGTTGGTCTCTGTGTGAACCAGACACACTCATATCTCACCTACTTTGGTGTGTGAAACTCTTTTTGGATGTGTGAATGCATGGGGAAGGACAGGTTTCAACAAGCCATTTTGTCTGCTTTATACCAAGCCAGAAAAATGCAATGAGAATGTATTTCAACACACTGTTGAAGCACACACACTGGGTTTATTTCACTTTGATCATCGTTCAAGTAGGAATGTAATATTGTACTACTACATGCCGTAAATGAGTAATCACCTTCAATGATAGTCCAAACCTGTGCAAAATGGCAGTCCATTCATTTCAGATACGTATCAGGTCTATTTTATTCCATAAGTCTTAAAACACAGTGTGTACGTTCTCTCTTTTCTATGGGAGTCTAAAGTGCACTTAAAATTCCATTAGACACATATGCTAATAGCTCCCTGAGATTGCTGCTGTGTCTACATGATGGGCGGAAATTGGTGACATCACTTAGCGAAGGGCCGGAGAAACACGAGACACTAATCAGAGGGTGCTCAAACTGTGCCATTGTTTTCAGGAAATGCATTTCCATTTCAAAAGCATTTCCTCTAGAAAACAGAAATATATAATTGGAAACTGATGGAAGAGTGAATGAGAGGGAGTACAAGGGAAGATAAAAGTAATAAATAAATAAAGCGTTTCTCTATTTAAAGTATTGGCAGCGGAGATGACTCTACATGTTTTCTTAGACCTCTCCGCCTCCTCATTAAAAAAGCGGTAAGGCAAATGAACCAGGAAAGGCAACTTTAAGATACAGTGTGTGATCAGATAAACCTGCCCTGTTCTTTTTTACGTGTGTGTGTGTGTGTGTGTGTGTGTGTGTGTGTGTGTGTGTGTGTGTGTGGACTGATCTGAGCGTGTGTACTAATGTGCATCACTACTCCCAGCTCTTATTATCTGCTGTATTGTTTGATCTTTTTTAAGGAACACTCCCTAGACAGATAAAGTAAATAATATTAAACCATCTTTTTACGAGCATCACAGGCTGCTCTGTAGAGTGAAAATAAATGTTTCTTCTTCTTCTTCTTTTTTAAATGCTTGATTAGAATGTAGAATATAACATGTGTTGTAAAAGAGGCAATCATGACAAAGGCAGGCAATAACAACAACATTGTTAATCTATCCATGAACCATGTAATGAACCACAGCGCAGAGGAAATTGCAGGATAACAAACAAAAATTGATCTCTGGAATAAAAGAGCCACACAAAAAGACTGTATGTGAAAGAGAGAGAGAGAGAGAGAGAGAGAGAGAGAGAGAGAGAGAGAGAGAGAGAGAGAGAGAGAGAGAGAGGAGAGAGAGAGAGAGAGAGAGAGAGAGGGAGAGGGAGAGAGAGAGAGAGAGAGAGAGAGAGAGAGAGAGAGAGAGAGCTTGAAATGCAGGACACAGGAATAGAGAAGACAGGTGATGGGGAATTATGGGGTATGATGGGGTATTATTACATACCCTAGTTAAAAAAAAAAGATATATTTGACGCAGATTAGGAGAAAGTTAATCTGTGTCCTACTGCAGCAAAGAAGAGATTTGAGGGAAAGTGGTAGAGTTCCATTGGCAAAAGGAATTTTGAAGTGTTTAGGTGCTATCACATTACCTGAGCACATTTATTTAATGGCTGATTGTACGTCATCTTTACTAATGCTCTGGATGTAACACTAAAAATGCTTGCAAGTGACTGAAGAACGTGAGCACTGCACAGCGTGCATTCAGGCTGTCATCCTGTCAAACTGGATCATATGACTACTACATGTTGAAAAACATTTTTTCCAGTTACTTTTAAATGACAGAGGTTAGACATCTTGACTAGATTGAGTGAGTGTGTGTTTAAAGTCCCAGTGAGCATATATTTCCTGATTTCTGCCAAGTACACTAATATAATTCAATTCATTGCTAAAGATAAACACACTGACAAATAAAACACAAACAGATGGCAGATAGATAGAATGTTAGGTGGAAAAAATCTATATTGACATGGGTAAGCACAATTTCCTTAAAGATGAAACCAGCATTCCATTTTTACAAATCAGCATTGTGTGTGTAAAAACAACAACAGAGTCCATCAACGGCTAAATAAACCGTCCCTTCAGTTTTCTGCAATTTGCACATCAGCAATTTACTGCATTTTATCTTATTTACCATATAAATTGTGCATTAAAATGCAGAAAATAAGTCTAGATGTTAAATTGGACCTTATATCCAATTCTTCTGGCAGCCTGATGATGGGTTTAGGTTATGTACTGTCTGTCTCAACTACTGCCACTGCGTAATGTCCCACTTGTTTGGTGTCAAAGGTACAGCATGGTCCAAAAAGGCAGTTACAGAGGAATTACCATTCCCAAACACACATTCAACTGTACCTGACAGTACCTTCACTCCTTCCCTCTCTCCCAACCCCCCACCTCACACATACACACACATGCACATGCACATGCACATGCAATAATACTAACGTGCCTTCCATCATAATGAGAAGTAATTGGTATGCTTTAAGTGTTGTGGCCACCTGATTTAATAGGTTACTTGGGGTGGGCTCACCAGGGGTCTTTTGCAAGGGGTAATATGTCACAGTCATGGGACAGTGCTCACAAACAAAGACTCGGAATTCTGGGTTAAGGATGATAGACAGCAGGCAGGACCGCCAGAGCGTAGAAAGTCTACTCCACTGCATTCTGAAATTCATCACCGTGTTAACGATTCCTGATTCATGGAATTAGCCTGCAGTCAGGCCATTAAGTATATTTCAATAATATTATAATTTTGGAACGGAGATATAAGATGGGTGAAATCTGCCTAAAAGAATACAATAGCAGAACGGAATAATAAGGTAATTGTAACATAAAACTGGACAATACAGTTGTGTGATTCTACCTATGTCTTCATTTAGTGTCATATAAGCCTAATGACCATCTCATGGTAACCCTGTTGGCTTTAAAAGAACTAGAATTAGTCAAATAAAACACAATGTGGTAGAGTGTCATCTGTGCACTCATGCGCTAATGAGAAAAGATAAAACACACTTCTGGAAAATTGCAGGATTGCATAAATCTCACACTGGCAGCGGTTTGACACAGACCTCTGGCATGGGGAGAAACATTACCTTAGAGAGCTGAGGAGGTTAATGATGTATTTAAGAGCTTAGGGTTGTTATGTGCTCCCGGCTCTTTTACAGTCAGAGCCTCTTGTCAATACCAGGCCACACATAGACTGTCAGCTCCAGACAGTGATTTTATCCCACACAAAATAACGTTTAATAGAATAAAGTTCCTATTTTTCAGGTTATAAAATAACAGGTTACACTATAATGCTTGTTTCACATACCTGTATAGGCAGATATGGGTAGATATCCTTTGAAGTTGATTTCCAGAGTAACAAAAAAGCCTATTTCACTTTACTCACACAGTGGGGTTTGAAGTGGGATTGTGAAGCAGAAAACACTGTGAGTCCTAACAATAGACATCCAGATTTCTGATTCTTTGGGTTCATAGAGTCTACATCTCAGAGGACCTCTTTCTGATCTTCTCACAATACAGGACTTTTAAGCCTGTGACACACTACGCTGACGGTTGGCCAATGTCAGGTCATTGGTGAGTGTCTGGGCCCTAGGTTTTGCTGTGAGTCCCGCACCGTTGGCAGTAATCAAAACCAGATCTTTGGTTGATTAAGCATGTTGAATTGGCGGCAAAGGGTGTTGGTGAGAGAAATCACTCTATTTGGATTATTCGACTAATAATTCCTTCAACATGTGGAATTGATTAGTAAAGAGCAGTGTGAAATGTTTTAAATCATTCATTTATCTTTGACCAGGGGCGGACTGGGGGGAAAAAGTGGCCCGGGAGTTCCTGTCAGACCGGCCCACTCAATACACGGCGCACGGTCCACTAAGTACACGGCGTGCTGCCCACTCAGTACACGCCGCATTGCCCACTCAATGGATCACACGTATCGACCAGTCAGTGGCCTACTGGGAAAAATACCCATACACTTAACATTATTTTGGATGATTACAAAGAAATTACATCATATATGCTTGTTTTTTAATAACATTTGGATCCACCAATTTACCTGGATGGACACATGGAATAAAATGATACTGGCTATTGTAACACTCCAAGGTAGGTATAGTTTGCTAGATGAATAATATCAGATCAGATCAGATGGTTATCAGATCAGATGGTTATACGTTTAACTACAAAGCCTATTGGTTAGTGAACTCAAAGCGTATTAGATAAATATACTTGAAATTAGTGCTGTCAAACAATTAAAATATTTAAACACAATTAATCGCAATTTTTTGTCCATTATAAATGTCCCTTCATTTATTTTTTATCCACTTCCAGCAGCAGAATCATCAATCTAGATAACATATTAACATTGTTTATAATGTAAGTGTTGTGAAACGCAAGCTATACTTGGCCAAGTCAACACCTCTAGATAACATATTAACAATCTAGATAACATATTAACATTGTTTATAATGTAAGTGTTGTGTGTAACACAGTGATTTTAGCATAACAAACTAGCTGGTTAACTTATTTGACACAAGTTAATAGAAATTATAAGATTGCCCTATTTACAACTACCACCATGGATAGCTTGCTCATCGATTGTAAGCAAGTGACTACGGCTAACATGTTAAAATAGATAATCTAGATGTTGACAACAGCACCAGCTTGCTTTTTTTACCAGACGGTCTCAATATAAGACATACCGTTAGCTAGGCTAGCTGTAGGGAACGTTACCTCATCTGTGAATAGCAAGCTAACATTTGGCAAGGTCAACGCCACATCTTACCTTATCACTGTCACCAGTCAGTGGTTTTCCTAATAAAATGTAGGCTAGAGTAATTGACATTTAATAACCCCTAAAACAAAATTAGACTGACGGAAGACATTGACAGAGGCAGCGGCGAGCTGTGCCTCATCCCTGTTAGAAGGGCTGACTGCACACGTCACTACGGTTGCGAGCCCTGGCGGGGTTCATTTATAACGTGGAGATATTTTCTTGAACTTCCGAAGTCCGTAAAACACATTTAAGAAGTAACTTGCAAAAAAAAAATTGAAAAATAGTCACCATAAGTGTGAAGACAGATCGCGAGTAGGAGTATAAAACTCAGTCAGTGCTTCTTTAAAGTTATGATTCTCAGAGAAAAGTGGATTTGTGTTGTCTTCGAAAGTACAAAGTAGGTTGTACCGATATATGCTGGTGGGAGGCCTGATGGCGGTGGACCGGTTGATGATGATAGTGGGCTGGTATTTTGGGCCATCGGCCCACCGGGGATTTCCCCGGTATTCCCGATGGCCAGTCTGCCCCTGTCTTTGACACAGGTTTGGGAAAGCCCCTTTTGCTGTAGCATCCGTGATTTCACCCATTAAGTGCATTCTCTCTTTATTTTCTTCCTTTCTACTTCCACAACCAAAAAAAGAAAACAAGGGCTGACAACGCCAGGGGCATTTTCAACTTGTTATCAGACACAATGTTGATATTATGAAACCGTTATATTATTCTTGACATTATGAAATTGTATGTGGTGAGCATGAGTGGTTAAAAAATGATATATAAAAATGGTGTGAAATACATACATACATACATAACCCCCCCCCCCCCCCACACACACACACACAAACACACACACACACACACACACACACACACACACACACACACACACACACACACACACACACACACACACACACATACATACATTGTGTATGCATTCCTCACCAACCAAGGCACAGAGTAGTCATCTGAAAATGACTATAGCACTTAAAATGATCTGTAAATGTATATGAACATCACATATGTTTAGTCTTGAATTGATCCTTCAATGTATTTTTCAGCAATAGTTTCCACTCTACTGCATTCTACTGTCTCATTATGTTCAGACATGTATAGATCTTCCAGCCAGGTGTTTTTCGCTGTTGGTAACAGACAGACCTTCTAAGAATTGACAAATCTATACATCTTGAAGGCAACAATATACAGAAGGTTGGTTAAATGAAAAATATCCAGCCTATAGCCATGCAACCACAAATCTCTGCAGACATTATACAGTAGTTCAGCTAAAACACTGGAAAGAGTGTGTGCCATTGAATAACTGCCCTGAAGAATGGCATAACCTCATCAACTGTGATTAATCTGTCTTTTTTGAAATAATACCCCTTATGGATTCTGATGCAAATGCCAACCCTTATAGATGGACCAGGGAGATGAAGTCAAGGATTTGAAGGTTTATTTCATCATACAGCCTGTACAGGGAGACACTTCTGCCTGACAGTCAGAAAGGCACAGCCTATATATAGGCAGGTATTAAAGTCTACATAAATCAGTCAGTCATGGTGTAAACAAAGATGATTGACATCTGCACAGACAGTTACATTGATGATGCCATGAACTCTTATCTAGGCACAGAACAGACTGTCCCTTTCCTGAGAACCAGATGAGCACTGTGGTGTCACCCTGGGACAGGGGGATGCCATTGGATATGATAAGACAGCTAGAGGGAGCATTACTTCATTACTTGATAGTAAGGGGATTATTTATGGCAAGGCTAGTTTCTTGGGCTTTAATAAAGCACTTCACATTTCACAGGAGGCACACCCCAAAAAACAGCAGTAGTTCGGGTCTCTCATCCCTAAGATTCCCCATTGCTGTTATGACACCTATTTCCAGAACCCTTCTTCCATTCTCTACCCATTTCTCACTGCACAAACTTCTTTCGGGTAAGGGAAAAAGGGCACTGCAACACAATCCATTAGCAAGTAGGGATAAAGGAGAACACCACTGAAATGATTCCACTGGCTTTGAAAAAATAAAATCTATTAGAACATCCCTCGAGTCTCACCTATTGAGAGTAGCTGCTCTAAAATCACTCATGCTTCTCCGTTGCAACGGACCAAACCATTCAAGTATGCATCGTGGGTGAAACATCAGAGCAGAAGGTCCAAGGCCAAACGGGGTGAGGAAAGAAAAGCAGTGGGCCTACGTAGGAATGTCTTTTCCTTTTCATTTGAATCGGTCGTCAGAAACAGAAAATGAATTTGATTGCAAGACAACAGAAGTGGCGTTGATGTTTTGTGTGTACTTTTAACTGTAACTTTTCCACAAAAAAAGTTTTTTTTTTGGGCAAAGACGAATTTAAGCATGCAGACTGTAAAAGTTGGAATGGCAAAGACAACAGTTCTACATGACAACATATAGGACATTACCACAGCACTGCATTTATGAGAAACTGAGAAAGCAAATACTCCAAACAGGTTTTAAAGAGAAGGACCCTCAGGTAGGCCAGTGCCATTGCACGCTGCTAGCTACTGTATGGCAGTGGGTATCAACAGGCTGCTCTTCTCCAACCCTCAATGCAAAGTTGTTAGGTTCCGCCTAAATCCTCTTTGCTTTCACCCTGCTCTGGCCCAAATGGTCAGCAACAGCAGATAACTCCTCTTTCACCTCCTCTAGCCTTGCCTGCACCTCCTAATCTTCAACCTTTTTCTGTATGTATGTATCTATGTATGTATGTATATATGTACTGTATGTATACACAAACACAAATAAACAAGTTTAACTCAAAGTATTTAAATGTTTTAGTTTTTTCCCCCCGCAGATTTTCATTCAGGAAAATAGTTGAAAAATATGATGTTTGAGAAATCTGTTTTAAATATTTGCTTTATCCATGCTTCTGAGCGCTCCCTCTCAGCAGGGATTCAAGGGCAACCCTGGCTGGTCTCTCCTTCTGTTTGTGTATCCAATGGCTCAGAAACTCTCAGGCATGACTGATAAAGTGGATTAACAAACCTGGAAGAAAAGCAACACATGTGTTTGGCTGATAGGCAATTGGAATGATGTTTTGCTGGGTGCTGCCTGAATCATGATGTAAGAAGCATACTATAAATACATATTTAATATAAGGTTTGCGCCAGACACTGGATAGAGGGAAAATGAGGACACTAACAATAACATTTCTTTTCATATATTATGGTAGTTTATATTTTCAACACAGAGATACAGTAAGCTTACAGATACCAAGACTTGCTGTTGTCAAAAGATGTGAAAAATGAGTGAAAATGATTGTTCCATAGTTCTGTTCCTCTCTTCGGTTTCAAAACTACAGTCCTCTTTTATTGTGAAATGTAGAAAATCAGTCATATTATTATTTTGTAATGGGCAGAACTGTTAGGATCCGGCAGAATAGAGACCCAATTGCAGACCAAAAATGCAGGGAAAATGTAGGTTTATTGGTACCGAAGGTCAATCAAAAGTTCAAAAGTCAAAACACAAAAGATCCAAAAACTCAGTCAAAAAGGTAACACACAAAAGATTCAAAAATTCAAAGTCAAAAAGGTAACACCAAAAATCCAAAAATTCAGAGCAGGCAGAACAGGCAGAGCAGAAGGAAAAACACTAAAGGCAAAAAACGTATCTCAAACGTGAAGATAATACAGGGAACTGAAGCAGAAGCGTTATACGCCAGTTCACAGGTTTCAGAGGCAGAGTCTTAACAGACTTTTGGTTACGATCAGACATGGAACAATGGGGAGACTGAACTTAAATACTAGAGGGGAGACATGTAATTGGTGGGAAACAAACAGGGGGCAGGATAAACTAATCAAGACAATGAGTGGACTGATTAACGGACAGGTTTGGTAATTGGTGACAGGGAAATCCAGGAAGTGACAGAGGGCAGGGGGGGGTGGAGTCTCAGAACAAAACAGAAAACACATGGCATAACAAAAACACAAGGAGCACATATCAAAACAAACGCAGGGAAACACATGGCAAACAACACACACACGACAAAACAGGCGAACACAAAATGGAAAGAGCAGGATCCTGACAAGAACGGCAAAAAGTCACAGGTAAAAGGTCTGGGGACAAAGACCAGGAAAACTGCCATGATCTGAGCACAATTACGAACATAAAATATAATGTTTCAGAGCAGAAGAGAATTATTTTTATCTGGGATAGGCTAGTCAAATGAGTGAGGGTGGGGATTACTATTAAAGATGAACAAATGACAAAATCCTATTAATAACACTATAACTGTGTAATACTCCTATTAGTAGCTTTGTTTATGTAATGTATGTATATGAATGTTTATGCCAGAAAAAAACATGTTTTAAAAGTCCTGTCCCATAGCTCGGATTGGTGTTAAAATAAATATATAAAATTCTGCAATAAATCCTCTTTATCTTGTGCTTGTTACCTGTGATACATTGTTGTATTATTTTTGCCGTTTTTGTTTTGTTGTTATTATAAAAATCCTAGAATGTGTTTTATATTTTATGAAACAAAGATAAAAAGTATAATCCTCCCAAAAAATGTAATGGAGAAATTTGTACTGAGACAGACCTTGTCATGCCAGTGCAAGATGCGAGGGTTCACCAGCAAAACATGTAGTTTGGCTTCAAAGGGCTAATATTTGGGGTAAACAGTGTGAGGTTTGAGTTAGCATCCACCCAGCCCTTTCATATCATCTGATGCCTGAATGCAGGTGGTCCACAGTGGGTGGCATCTAATGAGAATCACTGTGGTGACACTGATGTGATACAGTAATGTGAGAAAACCACCTAGGGTGTTTGGGTGCTAGGAAATGTGCTATTAAGCTCATAATAGAGGAGAAAGTCACTGCTGGATGCAGATTTCTTGCTTTTCCTTGACTTTGCATTTCACTTTACAGTGAAGGATTCATGTATTTCCTGACTGTGAAGCATCTAAGGTACACATAATGGCATTTGGATGTCCCAAAAATGCTTGCGTAATCACTATATTGGATTAAAGAGACACTGAAACCACTTTTGTGTTCATGCTTTTTTTATTGTTTGTTGTTTTTAGGATTTTAAAATGCATACAAATATGTAGATGGTTGTCATCTGTTACGGAAAATATTCAAATCTGAAAAAAGAACGAATCAAGCAATTGTTAGGAAGTATTCTGTTAACACATAATCAATACTGTGTGAATCTATAAATGACCAGAGTACTGTCATACCTGGGGACATCCCTGTTTTTTTGCCAAGGGGCTGTAGCCAGGAGGTCTGTTATTTATTGTGACATCTGAAGAAAGGACAAAGTGGATTGAAACTTGAAGCATTTGACACTAACATGAATGATGTTAAAAGGGTCTAGAAAGCCATTACATGTTTCTGTTGGACACACAAACAAATCTGCACTAACATACATGAACAGTGATGTTTATAGTTACCTTGGAATATACTTTGTAAAGGGCGCAAGGTTTGGGGCATCACATTTTCCTCAGAGAGTGAGAGAAGCCCTATGGAGGATTGACAAAAAAAAGATGTAAATTGATCTAAAAGATGTATCTCGGCCCTACTGTCTCATAGAAATGTCATATAATGACATTTACCTTCATGTTGTGTTAACTGCTGTCCAAACTGCTCTGTATGAGCAGGTGGCCCAGTCTCTCGGGGCATCACGTGGTGTACTGAATCTGAGGTGCTCTCAGGGCCTAGGTTACTCTTGTCAGAGGAAGGCCCTGCCAATAGTGTTTCTACGCAACTATTTGTTCTCATTTTCTCCATTTCTCTCCTTCTTTTGTCTTTTACCTTCTTTTTAGGTTTCTTTGTGGCCTGAGCACCAGCATCATCTTGCTGGTCTATGGCCATGTCTTTTTAAAGGATTACAAAACATGCAGAGGGACTTCAGGCAATTTGTACATTAATGCATGCTAGAATAATATATCACAGCACCCGGTTCAAACACAATTTAACACCAGTTTCTACAATGAGTCAATCACTGGGTGTGGGATATACAGTATATAGACTAAATGAGTTCTCATACATGATGGAACTGTTGGTCTTTTTCCAAGTGGCTCCAGATATCCGAGAGGCCTACCGATCATACCTATGAGGAGGCCAAAGACACACTGAAATTACTGAAAAACTACTGGAAGGAAGGAAGTCATTAATATAATCAATACAATAATTGTACACACAACTCAAAACAATCCAACAGTAAAGTGTGAAGATACCTCGTGCAGGAGACAGAGTCTTTGGTGACATGTTTCCCACAATAGGAGAGAGGAGATCTGTATAAGGTTAAATATAAATGTGAACATTGTGTATGATTTTCAAGCACAGTTAAGTCAAATCAGATTTGTCATTGTGTCCCGTTTTGTAAAGGTGACTGCAGCAGTATATTCTCTGAGTTTCCATGTTCTGTCTTTTCAAGCTTTATCATAGGTTCTTTGTAGAGAATGACAATAGTTTAATGATGAAAAAGGTAATGGTAATCTTCAAGTTAAAGTAGTCAAGAAGTTTTTTAAGTCATATATACATACACACGTATATATGTACAGTACCTACTGTATCTGTTAAAAGCACACATACCTTTGTCCTCATTGTCCTTGCCTATCTTGATATTGCCTTTTGCCTTACCTTCCTCTGGGCGTCTCAAGTCTTTCTCACCAGGGTGTCTTTCACTGTCTTTCACTGTTTTTGTCCAAATGTCCTCTCTCAGAGCCGTCATTTCCTCTTCCTCCAGACTCTTTCTGTCCATCTCTAATTTCCTTTGCTCCTCATTCCTTATCATTTGCACCCTTCCACCATCACTCTGCTGGCCATCTTTATTAGGATAATAAAACATTTTCAAGGATATTAGATCAATCAGTAAAACAGTAGATATTTTAAAAACTAAAGTTTTGATTGTATGAACCACTAGAAGTGGGCAGCCCTTTAAGTAATTCATACATGAAGGAATTGCTGGTGTTTTTCCGAGTGGTTCCAATGACATGGCAGGTCTACCATTCATCTCTTAGGGAAGAGCATTAGGAGAAACAGAAAATCACTGATGAACTCTAAACATAAAATGAATGCCACCTGGATATCATTAAGCAAAGTAATTTGGTCTATGATGTTCCTTTTAACGCAAACAAATCTGCTCCAAACTTTTTAACAGACACAATTATTTTGGTCTCACTACAGGAGATGGGAGATCTGTTTAACTTTACTGTAATTTCCCAACTATTAACCACAGTTTGTACATTGATTCAGCCCTGTGGTTAATACTCAGGTGCGTCCTATACACAGGAATGCATTTTTTCCCACCTGGTAGTTAGTAATGCATACAGTAACTAACTGAATGGGGCTCTCTTTCATTCATACTCTCACAGTCTTCCATAGCGATAAAGTAACAGGTGATGTGTATTCCACTAGACTGCATTTAATGGGATGCTATGGAGCACTTATCTCTGCGAGAGGTGTGAGAAGTCTTAGCAAACTAACCTGGCTATGAAATATCCTAGTTATTATTAGATATCTTAACTGCTGGCAGCCGCTAACGTATGATGAACACGTTATTTAAAAGTGTCCTTAGCGAGCTCATAGCAACAAGACAACCATAAGCTCCTGGTAACACGGTTGCCGCAAAGTTTTTTTTTTTTTTTTTAAATCAGCTCACCAATAAAAGGTAGCTGTGGGTTCAAAGTGATCATAACCACTTGCGGGTCATGTTAAAATGTTGTGATTAATCAAGTTGTTGTAAAAAATACTCATATCAGTATAATTACCTTTTGGCTTAGTTGACTGTTTCCCTGACTGGTCCTCATGGACTGCTGCGCTTGACTCTGGTTTCCTCATATTGGTGAAGCTGCTGATGTTGCTTTTAACCTCCACTAAATGACCCGTCTCAATGTCAATGTCACTCTGATCATCTTGGCTCAGTTCTTCGACTATGCTGTCCTCAGAGGCGTGGTCAATGTCCTCAATCTGGATCTTATGAGCTTTCTGGATGTTACATGAATCCTCCAACTTCTCAGAGGCTGGCAGGTCGAAATCATCTGAGTATTCCTCTTCTGAATAGAAGGGTTCCCCATCCATCGCCTCTGCCCAAATATCTGCCAGCATTTCTCTCTTTGCTTGTTGCTCCTCCTCTTCGATTTGCCAAAACAGAATGTCTCTCTCTTTTTCCGTCTCAATGTCAATGTCACTCTGATCATCTTGGCTCAGCTCTTCAACTATGCTGTCCTCAGAGTCGTGGTCAATGTCCTCAATCTGGATCTTTTGAGCTTTCTGGATCTTACATGAATCCTCAAACTTCTCAGAGGCTGGCAGGTCGAAACCATCTGAGTATTCCTCTTCTGAATAGAAGGGTTCCCCATCCATCACCTCTGCCCAAATGTCTGCCAGCATTTCTCTCTTTGCTTGTTGCTTCTCCTCTTCGATTTGCCAAAACAGAATGTCTCTCTCTTTTTCCGTCTCAATGTCAATGTCACTCTGATCATCTTGGCTCAGTTCTTCAACCATGCTGTCCTCAGAGTCGTGGTCAATGTCCTCAATCTGGATCTTTTGAGCTTTCTGGATCTTACATGAATCCTCAAACTTCTCAGAGGCTGGCAGGTGAAAACCCTCTGAGTGTTCCTCTTCTGAATAAAAGGGTTCCCCATCTATAGTGCCTGCTCTGATTTTATCCTTTTCTTTCAGGGCACTCATTCTCTCTTCCTCCAATCGCCTTAACAGATTGTCTCTCTCTTTTCTTGCAACCATCATCTTTTTCTCTTCCTCCATTTGCTCTCTGTTCATCTCCAACCTCACCGCATCTGGCTTTCTCTTCTCCTTCACCATTATTTTCTCTTCCTCTCTCTTCCTTTGCTCATCCATTCTAATCATCTCTCCCTTTCTTATTTCTTCTTCTACCCATTTTCTTTCTTGCTCCTCCATCTTATTTCTCTCTTCCTCTAGTATATTTTTCTCTTCCTCCTTCTCATCCCTCTCGTCCAGTGTTGGCTTGGGAATAGTGATGTCTTGGGAGTATGCATAGATGGTCTCAGTGTCCTTCAGAGAAATATCATCCTCAGTTTCTGGGTCACTTAAATCAGATTTGACCACAGGAATGTCCTCTTGGTACTGAGTCACATCTCTTTGGATTATCTCTTCAATCTTTACTTCCTCTGTGTCTGTCCAGTTTGCAGCTTCATCAGGAGTTGGCCCTTTCTCCACTGCTTGGGTGAGTTCATGCAGATGGCGTGTCAGGTCTTTCTTTCCAATGGCAATTTTCTCTTCCTCTCTCAAACATTTTTGTTCTTTGTCCAGTTTTTTTCTATTCTCCTCTAATCTCTTTTCTTCCTCTCTCTTCCTTTGCTCTTCCATTCTGATCATCTCTCCTTTTCTTATTTCTTCTTCTACCCATTTCCTTTCTTGCTCATCCATTTTTTTTCTCTCTTCCTCAAGTTTATTTTTCTCTTCCTCCTTCTCATCCCTCTTGTCCAGTGTTGGCTTGTGAATAGAGATGTCTTGGGAGTATGCAGAGATGGTCTCAGTGTCCTTCAGAGAAATATCATCCTCAGTATCTGGGTCACTTAAATCAGATTCGATCACAGGAATGTCCTCTCGGTATTCAGTCAAATCTTTTGGGATCATCTCTTTAATCTCATCTCCCCCAGTATGCATATGGTGTATGAAGTGTTTCTTTTCTATGACCATTGTCTCTTCATCTTCCGCACATTGTTCTTTTTGGAGTATTTTTCTATTCTCAAACCTTTTTCTCATATTTTCCAATATTCTTATTTCCTCTTCCACCCCTTTCCTTTCTTCCTCCAACATTCTTGGTCTTTCCACATCAATTTTTACTATTTCTTCCTCTTCCATTCTAACTGAATTAATGTTAAGACCGTCTTCATTTTCAATGTCACCCGCAGATTTTGAAACAAAAATGTCCCTCTGGTCCTCAACCACAACCTTTTGACTCTCCTCTGTAATCTCCATATCATCAATGTCTGTGCCATATACAGCTTCGTTAAATGATTTGCTTGCCAATTCCTCAAATCGTTTTAGGTCATTAGCCAAATACCTCTCCTTTCCATATTTCTCCCTGTAATATTCCACCATTCTGTTTGGTTTCATCATCTCTCTCTCTAGTAGCTGCATTTCCCTCCAATTTCCCCGCTCTTGTTTCACTAGAATCTCTGTCTCCAGTTTTCTCACCTTCTGAATCAATTCCTCATTTGTGGTCTTGAAAAAAGCCATCTGTTGTTGAGATAACTTTACTTGTTTTTCCAGGAATGTAATCTCCTGCTTCACAAGGACATATTTTTCAAGGTAAAGATTCTCCTCTGTCCGTCTAGCTCTGTCCCGCTCCTCCATCTCTCTTCTCAGGTCTTGTTTTATGCTGTCCAATTCTCCGGTCATCCATTCTTTCATTTCCATAGCCATTAAAGGTTGAAAGGTTTCCAACCATCTCCTGTCATCCTCCTTGTCCTCATAAAACTTTGCTTGAAGGTCTTTCCTTTGAGGCTCTTTCACTACTTTAGGCTTATCCGTGGTTAGCATGATGTTCTTTTGATTTGGAAGCCCACGATCTCTCTGCTCTTTCCAACTGTCCAACAACATATTTTTTATTTTAATCCAATCCTGTTTCGTATTTTTTTTCCTTTGAGGCTCTTTCACTACTTTAGGCTTATCCGTGGTTAGCATGATGTTCTTTTCATTTGGAAGCCCACGTTCTCTCTGCTCTTTCCAACTGTCCAACAACATATTTTTTATTTTAATCCAATCCTGTTCCGTATTTTTTCTTGTTCTCCTTTCAGCAACATCATCTTTGCTGGTTAGCATTTTAGCCATCATGTCCAGGGGCACACCTTTACCAGTGCATTCACATGTCTTCTCATCTGGTTTCAGTTTTATTTGCTGAAACTCTTGAGGTGATCTGCGTTGTTCCCTGTCCATTACTTCTCTTTTAAAATCCAGCAAGCAAGCAGACACTTCCTGCTTTAAAAGGCGATGTTCAGCCTCAGGTTCATCATCAAGTCTGATTCGCTCCCGTAACAGTCCTGTCTCCAACCCTTCCTGCCATGACACCTCACCGCTACTGTTATCCGTCATGTCACTTTCTTATGTGTCAGATGGATGAACAGAAACTGCGGAAAGAAAGGAGTTAAATAGAGCTTAACAATCATGGGTGTGTAGAGGTACTCTTACCTTTTATGTTAAAACATCACTAACACCACATTCAGATATATATCCGTTTGACTAAAGGTGCCTTTCCACTGCAGAAACTAGGGGGACCTTTTAGTGGCTCGAACATTTATAGGAACGTCCCACTTCTCAGTCCTTTTTGTCTTATGGCTTTTCACCATGGTGCAGGAACTACCATACCAACACGCTTACGTAGCCATTGCTCTTCTATCGCGATCAAGTCCAAGCACAAAAAATCCCTAGTTGCAGTGCCAACATAAGATCACTAAACCAACACTGCCCACACCAAAACCTACATTTCAGCAGACATTTTGATTGTGTTCCTTTAGCGACAGTAAGGTCAACATGATAACTCCTTAAGTATAATTCATTTTGCTGTATTCACTGTGTAATGTCTAGTAAAGAATATTCTGGCTGGTTTTAAATTAAGTAAATCCAATCTGATTTCAAAGAGACAAATTGTACTTACCAGTGCTGAATGTATTATGAAATGGTACTGTATTGTGTTCCCCTTTTGACAAAGGGCAGCAATGATGTGATGTCATAGTAGCCTCTACCAACATCTTACATCATTAAAGTTCTAACTGGATGAATATTTATCTAACTATCTAGAGAGACAGACAGTCTATAACGCGTCATAAATACACACCAAAGCTACCCTCAGGGCCATGTCTACATCTACATGGTTACATGGCTCTGGCTACCTCTATCTTCCATATACGTGAATGTAAAAGAAACAGCTTTCTCTACATAATTAATTTTATCACCTTCTATGACGTCACAGGTATATAAAAAAAATGTCAAGCAGTCGTATACTATCTTCCCATCAACATGATCAAAGGTGCGTGCAGTGGGAAAGCACCTTATCTTTGGTTGTGGGCCAGGACCAGAAACCCAGCAGCATGTTAAAATTGTGTCAGGAGGTTTCGAAAACATAGTGGGACATTCAAATTTGGAATTGCTTGCCTATATCTGGCAGTTCCTGGCAAATTTGGAACAAAGTGCAAAGTGTAAGAGACAGTTAGCGACATATTTGTCAACTAAGTTAAGTGTGGGAAATAACTTTTTTATGCGACTCCCTTTTCAATGCCCAAAAAAGAACGAAACAATGGTTTCTATGGATATACTAGTTTGTTGTCATGGAAACCAAAGTTGCACCTGGCTTGTACAGCTGAAAAAGGACTTTCGTCTGACACATTCTGTTTTTTTCCATAAACATGTGTGCTAGATTGGGATTACTTTTTGTCTTTGCCTGTCTCTGCATACAGCATTTGCACCCTGGATTTGTATATGTATCAACTGATTGGCAGTATTTTAGTGGCTGTTGAGGTTGAAACTAATTTGATGCCTTACATATTTTTAGCAGAATAACAGATTTCCTCATGTTGTAACGTATGTAAGTTGTTTCATTTGAAGGCCTCTGCCAAATAAAGCACATTTAATTTCATATAATGAATGCTGTGAGACAGCTTTCTGACTGACATTGCTTAAGTTACTATCAAGTTCTACACACTTTTTTGGGGGCATTTTGCTTTAAATATACTAGTGCAGTGCCCGTAGGAATTATGCATTCTGTAGTGTTAGCAGAATGCATAATTCCTACGGGCACTGCACTAGTATATTTAAAGCTCGTTACCATTTTTCAGGTAACGAGTACTTTTTGCGTTCCTTTATAAAGTCTGCACTTTTACTCTTACTCGAGTAAATATTTGAACTAGAATTCTACTCTTTACTCCGTTACATTTCCATTGTGCTTTCATTAAAATGAGTATTGTGATAAAAGTACACATATCTTTGTTTACTGGAATACAAGCGCACGGCAACCAGAGGGTAAAAACGGAGAGGTCAGTTAGCTATGCGTTATCGACGCGCCCTCCACAGGTCGCAGCCACTGATTTCAAAAAGAAAGTTCTTTTTGAGATCAGTGGTCGCAGCATTGTTGTCATTTCATAGCGTTCAAAAACTCCACATCGAACCTTCGCAAACATGTTCAGGTAAGTTGCATTCGTTTTATCTGTACTGCAGCTAGTCCTGGAGATAAATGTTAGGCCTACATCCTTTACCATTTTACAAACTCCTATGCACAAGGCGCAGTGCAAACTCTTGCACATAAAACCAAAGAGTATAGAGGTACTTCTATATAAAACTCTATACTGCTAAGGGCTCAGATACACATACGCGTCTTTTTTCAGGCAGAAACGCTTCAGTAACGCCTTGGCAAAGTGCGGCGGCCAAAACAGAAGCGATGCGCTTCCCTGCCTTGCGCTGGAAAGTTGAGAATAGTTCAACTTTTAAGCGCACCTAAAAAAACGCTTCAAAGACGCAACGCGTGGTGGAGAAGGGGCGCACGCTTTAAACGCGCCGTACCATAGGAATCAATGCATTTGCTCGCGTCCCGTTTTTACAAAAACGCATATGTGTATCTGAGCCCCTTCTCCACCACGCGTTGCGTCTTTGAAGCGTTTTTTAGGTGCGCTTAAAAGTTGAACTATTCTCAACTTTCCAGCGCAAGGCAGGGAAGCGCACCGCTTCTGTTTTGGTCCGCCGCACTTTGCCAAGGCGTTACTGAAGCGTTTCTGCCTGAAAAAAGACGCGTATGTGTATCTGAGCCGACGTTTCCATTTAACGCTACATTAGGCTACATTGGCTGCAGTAGTCACGTTAGAATGTTAGCAGCTAGCGTAACGACTAGATGGCCACCGTTAAAGTTAGCAGTTTGTTTGACTGACTGACATAGTTGCCAGCTAACGTCCGAATGCACGTTTGCTATAATATGCAAGGGCACAAACAAGTAGGCTATACCTAGGCTACAGTATGTTAAAATTATTTATCACATCAATAGCGCTGGTATGGTTAATAAAAAACGGTCTGCGTGTGTGTGTGTATACATCTCTGAAGTTGATCTGATATCAGATCTACAGTATGTAGTCTAGTCTTGTCTGGTTGGCTCAGCTTTAAGTGTGCGTGTAATAAGGTTTAATGAAAATAAAAGTAGCCTAATGTTATGAATAGGCAATTTTACGCCCAAATCGCTGGTCTACGTCACAATGGATTGGCTGCCGTTGAAATGCATTGGGTTTAGAAATCGCGTCGCTAAACCCAATGCATTTCAATGCACGGCAAACGGTAAAATACAAATATTTCGCGAACTATAAATTCAAAAATCTTCAAAATCAAGGATGCACAGGTTCATGACATGCGTAAGCTACATGCAAAATCTCATAACTAACGTAGCTACCGTCAGGGAGATACGCCCTAGGCAGACTACTCTGAAAGGTATGATGGTCCCATATGGTTTCCATTCAGACCATGTTTGATCTATAGAAAACTCACCTTGTTTCACTGCCGTATGTAGTCTGTGTTTTCTTGTTCCAGTATGTGTAAATAATAAGCCACTTAGCTATTGTCTTGTTGCAAAAACTGACAATCGAGTTTGACCATCCGCTTTTATAGGTTCTGATCGTGACGTAGCTTGTTTGATTGTGACGTCATTTCGGTGCACAATCGGTGGGACTTGCTACGGGAAACGATAAGCCATAGTGCCTACGGCAAACGGTAAAATACAAATATCTCGCGAACTATAGATTCAAAAATCTTCTAAATCAAGGATGCACAGGTTCATGACATGCGTAAGCTACATGCAAAATCTCATAACTAACGTAACTACCGTCAGGGAGATACGCCCTAGACAGACTGACACACAGAGATTCCTGGATTTATAGATAATAATATATAATACATTTTTATTTAAAGCGCCTTTCATGACACCCAAGGTCACTTCACAAACAGGTTGTGAGAATTACAAAACATCTCATAGAAATAAATAAAAATAAGAAAAATAAAAGTCAGTCAGTCAGTCCATAAGCTATCTTGAAGAAATGAGTTTTAAGTCTGCTTTTAAAGTCAGTAATTGAGTCACAGTGTCTGATGTAGTCTGGCAGTGAATTCCACAACTTGGGGGCGATGTAGCTGAAAGCCCTCTCTCCCAGGGTGCTGAGGTTCGCCTTAGGAACATGCAGTAGGCCTGCTGAGGAGGATCTCAGTGAGCGGGCAGGATTGTAAGCTTCCAGGAGGTCAGAGAGGTAGGTGGGGGTACTGTTGTGTAGGGACTTGTAGGCCAGGAGCAGGACTTTAAAGTCAATTCGGTAGGATACTGGAAGCCAGTGCAGTTGCATAAGCAATGGTGTTACATGGCTGATGGATTTGGAGCGTGTTACAATCCTTGCTGCAGAATTCTGGATGAGTTGGAGCCGGTGGAGTAGCTTATTTGGGATTCCAGACAAGATGGAATTACAGTAGTCAAGGCGGGATGTCACATATGCATTCACAAGGACTTCTGCACTCTGCTGGGTGAGCGCTGGGCGAAGCCGTGCAATGTTCCTTAGATGGTAAAAGGCACTTCTTGACATACTGTTTATGTGTGCACTGAATGAAAGTGTATTGTCCAGTATGACACCAAGGCTCTTGACCTGGTTGGAGCAAGGGATGGTGCTGCCATCTACACATATGGTGAAAGGTTCCATCTTAGCAAGAGCTGATTTGGAGCCAACCACTAGCAGCTCAGTCTTACTGCTATTAAGCTTCAGGTAATTTTGTGTCATCCATAATTTGATGTCATGGAGGCAGGCAGTGAGTACAGCTGGCGGAAGAGTAGCAGTGGGCTTTGTTGAAAGGTAGAGCTGGGTGTCGTCAGCATAACAGTGGAATTGAACACCATGTTGCCTGAGGATAGTGCCAAGTGGGAGGAGGTAGATGATGAACAACAGATAGATTGTTCTAAACCAGCTATGTATTTGTGTATTTCATTTCTAATTGGCTTTAAAAAAAAAAAAAAAAATGTGTCCAATAACCAATAATAACAGTAAATTGTAATTTATTTCAGATTTCTATATAATTCTACGTTGCCTTCAAATGCATAGGTATCTAAATGAAGCATAGCATAAGTTAAACAATTATATAACACTTGATTTTTAAAAGGTAATATTTACTCAGCACTTTTTTTCTTTGTTTGTAAAGTATACTTCAAAGAAGACCATGTTTTAAAATACTACTACTGGTTAGAGATAGCAGCAAGAACAAGAAAATATTATCACACCTCTCCTGCTTTTAATTACTTCACACAAGTGGCAATTAAATAAATGACTTGCAGTGGCGATTTTAGCCTGAAATTTCTGGTGGGGCAAATTTGTATGACTTCATGTCACGTCACAAAAATAGAGGTAGCTGATTATTATAACAGTAGACCTACGTATATAGACCAGTTAGGTATACTATGGGCTGCATTTTGAGTGCCAGCAGGGAGCAGACATCCTATTTCAAATACATTTCACATGCTTTAGCGCTCAGGATGACACAAAGATGTTGCCTATAATAATAATGCATTATATTTTAAACACACTCTTCGTTCCAAAGAATCTCAGAGCGCCAACATGGTACGCACTATAATATAACATTAAAGTAAAAAGATTAGACAGACACATAGCTTCAATAACTTGCATAATTTATTAAACAAAACTTTGTAAAAACAAAAAGATGATCTCCTTCAGCTCCACAAAATACAGTTTTGACTCACCAATGCCGATCACTTAAAAACAAAGTTGGCGCGAGGGTTCTTTGCTTGAGCAAACCTCTTAATGACTTTGTTGTTAAAATCTAGCAGTCCATTAATGAACGAGTTTTCGATAGAAAGCATGGAGAGGGCGTTCAGTCTCTTCTGTCCCACCCTGTTCCTTGTGAAAGTCTTAGTCTGAAAGTCTTAATCCTTTTCAATAATCAACGTTTTTCATTGTATTAAAAAATCTTCCAAAGTTGTTGAAATCTAGCGATAGCTAACTAACCTGTAACTGGAATTGATCCCACACTGTATGTTTTTTTTGCTTAGTCTCGGGGTAGAGTTCTTGCGGGTTTCGCATTATCCCAGTCTACATTACGTAGAATACGTAGATTACGCAGTTAACGTCTAGGGGCAAATTTGAAATTGCCCCTAGTCTCAATGTTAATTTAGGCCAGTGTGGTTCGCGCTCATTGGTGTTTCTATGGTAACGGAGGGGCAGCGTGGGTCTTTGCCCCTCCGGAAACAGGAAACGGAAATATAGACATAACGTTCATTCATGTCTATGGCAAACACACAGGCAGTAGAACACACAAATCAAATTACTCCAAAACATGACTATAATGCTTGTGAGTCAAGTTTATTCACACAAATATGTACGCTACTTTGCATATAAAAATATATCTATAGTTTGCCACGAAGTAGGAATGGATTGAGCCTTCTGCTCAACAGCGCCATCTCGTGGGTCAGGTGGGGCACTGCATTGATCTGTATGTTACCTGGCTGATGGGAACACGGGAGAAGATGCCGGTCTGCGACCGTCCCTGCTATGCTGGAGACGCCTCTGTTTACTGAAGCGCATGTGGTGCCCTGCGTGTGCCAGCGCGAGTGCACGTGACAAAGGAAGAGAATTGAGTCTGGTCTGTGAAAGGGGGACGTGGCTCATTTTTGGGCATTGTTTCAGTCGTTTTTAATCGCTTAGGTTTTTAAAAGATCATTTCAAAACCAACCTCAGTAAAATGTTAATAATATATATATAAAAAGTTTCAAAAAAAGTTTCAAAAGGGCATTTTCGTTGATAAAGGGCAAAAGTCCTGGTGCGTTACCACCACCTAGTGTCTATGTGTGTACGCCACTGCTCCCGCATATTGATAACGACTCCCTGATGCCCCCAAATTACTTAAAATCTCCCGGAATCTAGAGCGAGCAAGCAAGACCGCGCACACGAGACAGACGTGCTCAAAACCGCGTTAGCATCTGTGTAGAACGCGCACGACAGAGAGGGAGAGGGACCTCGAGACTGTGCGTGTGTGAGGCAGTGTGCGTGTGTGCCTCAGTAGCGTCCTGATTCGGTAAGTCAACCAATCAATTTTCAGTGTGGGCGGGCTTTTATCTCTTCTCCCGAACCGAATTAATCAGTTCAGTGTATCTAGGAACAGGGGCACCATGGCACTGGGAGAGCGATACAAAGATGTTCCCCTGTCTTATAAAAGTAAATCACAATGACAGTCTTGCACGCTGTACTATCTGTAACAGTGATTTCAGCATTGCCCATGGTGGGTTAAATGACTGTAAAATGTTGAGGTGATAGTCAAGGACACTATGTTCAGACCAATTCGTTCGTTCAATTTTTGGGGGAATTTGTAAAACTATGTATTTTTGGAATCCTTACAGACTGAAGAATCAGAAAATCTTTGGTTGACAATTTTCAGAAGTCATTAATGTAGTCATTTTGGGTCTTGGAAATGGTGTACTATTACACTAAAAACGCCATAGGCTTATTTGCTGATATTTTGCTGAGTTGAAATTAAAGTAAGTCTGAGATAAATATTTTTTAGGAAAAGTTGTTATACAGCACTTTTAGATAGTTCAAAGGGTCTTTAATACAAATTCACCGTATATCATTTTAATCAGGTCCCCAGTTTCTCGGAATCTTCATTCAAAAATTGATGACTTGTACAACATGATCACACATGCCTATGTCCCTCAACAATTTGTATCACAAATATTGAGTGTTGATGAGAATGGACAGCAATTCAAAAATTCTCAAAAAAATATTCAAAATGCTCATCCCACTCGCAAAATTGCCCTTGTAGATGGCATGGTGGTTGTTCAAAAGTTGACAAAGCCAGCAACTTTAGGCACAGTCAAAGATCTGAGTGAGTGGTTCTATGACAGACTAATGACTCTAACCAGAGACTATGATGAGGTCATTCTGGTATTTGACACATACAAGGCTGATTCTTTGAAGCATATCACAAGGCAGAAAAGAAGACGAGGAAATGACCCTATCCAGTACCAAATTAGAGATGATACAAACATCAAGAACATTCCGATGAGCTGTTTACTATCCCATGACCAGACAAAGGCAGATCTCACAGAGTATCTGGCATCAAAAACCATTGAATACAGTAACAACTCCCCCAAGATCATCATATCCTCTGCTGCAGGACACTCAAGTAGCAACACCCAACTGCACTTTGAAAGGAACAACCACGAAGAAGCAGACACCTTGTTGATTCATCATGCAGTTTTGGCAGCACATCGCAACCCCCCTGATGCAAAGCTGATGTTCTTCTCTCCTGACACTGATGTTCTATTACTGGTCATAGCAAACTATAAGAGTCTGTTGAAAGATACTTGTATTTTAATCAGGGCTTTGAACCAGAATTTTTTCCCAATTGGTTCGTTCCGATCAGAAACAGTATTTTAACGTTTCCGGTTTTCGTTCCAACCCTAAAATTGACGTTCCTGAACCGGTTAGAACAAAAAAATAAAGTTCCTGAACCGGTTAATAGCGTTCCGTGTCAGCTGCGGTACATACAAATAAGTAGGCTGATCATTAGGACTTTAAAATAATCTTATGTCTCTATCCTGTCATTAAACATTAAAAAAGCACTATAGGCTACATTATGTAAGCGGCAACTGTAATTCTGACATTTTGTAAGTATTATACATGAGTTAAGACAAGGAAAATGTATGCTATGTTGTTTATTGGGCAAACAAAACCTCGTCAGGGCCCAATCAGTGCATTTTTGTCAACAGAGACAATACAAATATTACAAAACTACAATGGTATCTACATACATCCCTCAATGTTGTATTTGGATTTGTTAGTCGCGGGGTCAAATGAATAATGTTGCCGCATAGGATTCTCGCAATGTCTTCCCATCTGAACAAAAAAGTTAAAATTCCAAATATGAGAACTACCGTATTAGCCTACGTTTTAAATAAAGACTTAACAAATTAGGGTCGGTTATGCTGGGCAATAGCAAGGTAGTCTACTGCCAATGCTAACTGTCCAACTTAGCTATAATTTCATTAACTTGACCCTGCAGATCTTTACAACAATGCATTGGAAATACGTAGCCTATCTTATAGAATTCCTATTTAAAAACAAACATGTGTGAGATACTTGGTACAATATTTACCTCTTCTTAAGATTGAGTTTGAGAGACTGGTGGCTACAGCTTGTGCATAGATTTGATCCGATAAGGCTACCAGCTGGCGGTGCGCGGCACGGTTCTCTAGTATCTAAGTAAACGACCGGAAGAGAACATCACCAATCATATTGCATTTAGGAATCTTGTGAAAGAGCGAAAAAATAACGTTATTAACCGGTTACCATTATTTTAGGTAAACGATTCTGATCCGGAACATATATTTTTTAAAAGTTTCTGGTTTCGTTTCTGTTCCTAGCAAAACATCAAAAGTTTCTGGTTTTCGTTTTCGTTCCGTGAACCAGTTCAAAGCCTTGATTTTAATGACATCTGGGATTCTGCAAGTGGAACCAATTTGGACAGCTCTAGGTGCAGACCATGCAAAGTCTTTACCTGCATTTCATGCATTCACAGGAGCAGACAACACTGGGCATTTTTCTGGAATAGGAAAGACCACTTGGTTCAACATCTACTTGAAAGCAGATGATTGTGTCCTCAATGCTCTACAGATGCTTTCACAAAAAAGTGAAGTAACAGAGGATCAGCTATCTACTTTGGCCAAGTTTGTATGTGCTGCATACTTACCAAAGGGGGTTGAGATTGACAATATCCCAGAATTGAGATGGTATCTTTTCTGCAAGCACATGGCAGAGAGTGACAAGCTTCCACCCACATGTGCTGCTCTGAAGGAACATGTCCTGAGAGCCCATGTTCAGGCCAGAGTATGGGGACAGGCAGATATTGCACACCAGGAGTTCCTTGACCCATTACTGAATGGATATTTCAAAGACGGAGATAGCCAGCTGAGACCAATCACAACAAAGTCTCTCCCTGCTCCTTAAGCCATCATTGAGATGGTCAGATGTCAGTGCAAAAAAGATTGTGCTTCCCACAAGTGTTCATGCAAATCACATGGACTACCGTGCACTGAGCTATGTCAGTGTGGAACAGACTGCCAGAATGATGATGATTCTCAGAATATAACACTTCTCAGTGACAGTGATGATGACAGCGAGGATGATAGGGATGTGTAAACTTTGATGCTTTGGATGAGTAGGAGTAGGGGAAGGGGCAAGTTGGTACATAGGAGTAAGGTTGGGGTGGTGGTAGTTTAGATTGAGATTTTATTTTCTCTTGTTTTGAAGTTATGTCTGTTATATCTTTTAATGAAAAACAATAGAAGTCTTCCAATCGGGGGGGGGGGGGGACAAATGTATAAAATAAATAAATAAAAAAAACACAAAAAAGCACAACATAATGAATAAATATAATGAAATAAAGATGTCCTCCTATGAGGGGGGGTGGTGGTGGGTAAAACAAATAAACAACAACAAAAAAATAACATTAACGCAGCTATTTGGCAGTATAAAACAAAGTGATTTAAAACAAAAACCCTAATATATGGGTCAATGATCATCTAAATCTATTTTACATGATTTCTTGCCATCCATCATAACAATTTGACTGCTAGAAATTAAATTATAGGTAATCCTGGAGATGTGAGATAAAAAAAAATTGTATTTGAAGGCGGCCATTTTGAAAATCCAAGATGGACACCATATTGACCTTGGAAAATTATCAACCAAAGATTTTCTGATTCTTCATACTCTAAGGCTTCCAAAAATATATAGTTTTCATAATCCCCCCAAAAATTGAACGAAATTACACAAGGAAACGGACTATGAGTTCAACAATTTTCATTTCATGTGCATATTATTCATGCCGGCTAGTTGCCAGGGCTACATAAAAACAAGCTCCTAAGAGGATAGTATTAGCAGCATATAATAAATAGTAAAAGTAATCTACATATTTAAAAAAAGAATTGCATAGGGCTATAGCCTATAGAGTGATATTATGTAAGGGATAATGTATTGTCCGGAGGTCATTCTTCAAAAATAATTCCCGACGGGGCGAACAACACCCCGACGCGCAACGGAGGGTGTTGTTTCGTCCTGAAGGGAATTATTTTTGGAGAATGACCGACGGACAATACATTATCCCGCTTATTATACGTTAACTTGCCAAAAACGATAGAAGACATTTGTCCAACATACCTCTTTTTAATGATTGAGTTGCCGTTTCATGAGTCCCGTTTAGAAATAAATAGTTCTTCAAGCAAATAGAACTTTGAAGTTTCAGGTGTTGCATAGCAACCCATTACTTGCTGACTTCAAATTACTGTCTACTGTTGCGTTAAAATGACTGGCCTTCTGGCGGAATGATATGAAAGATGTGAATTAGAAGTACAAAACCCGTTGCCAATGACAGCGGTGATACATTTTCGCAGCAGTATGTTATCAGGATTTAATGTGACCTATGACGTAGGTATGGCCCATTCAAATCAACGGTACTTTTTGGAACGTTCTGAAGAGCCGTATAATAAGTAAGGGATAATGTATTGTCCGGAGGTCATTCTACAAAAATAATTCCCGACGGGGCGAACAACACCCCGACGCGCAGCAGTTTGAATTAAGTTAATTTGATTTGAAAGAGACAAAAATCGCTACCTACCAGTGCTGCATGTATTCTCAAATGGTACTGTATTGTGTTCCTTTCTTCCAAAGGGCAGCAATGACTTTGGGAAGCAAACAATAAAACAATAAAAGCAAGTAGTGAGCAAGGCAGGACGGAATCTAAAAGCAACAGAGGGTGGTAGCTAAAAGAATGCAAGCCTAAAAAGATGAGTCTTAAGAAGTTTCTTAAAAATGTCCACAGAGGGTGCTGTCCTAATATGAAGGGGGAGGGAATTCCATTTTTGGGGTGCATAAAACTCAAAAGCGGCCTCTCCAATCTTCTTTGGTGGGGGGGGATTTTCAAAAGTTTGGCGTCAGCCGATCTAAGGGATCTGGCAGGGGCATGAAAAGACAGCATGTCTGAGATGTATTGTGGAGCGAAACCATTTAGGGCCTTGAACACTGTTAGAAGTACTTTAAAATCAATTCTGAAGGGTATGGGCAGCCAGTGTAGGGCTATCAGGACAGGGGTGATGTGTTCTCTCTTTCGGGTCTTTGTAAGGATTCTTGCAGCAGTGTTTTGGATGAGTTGAAGCTTGTCAATCAGCTTTTTTGGGAGACCATTAAAAAGGGCATTACAATAGTCTACTCGACTGGTGACGAAAGCGTGCACAAGTTTTTCCGTGTCTGGTTGCGAGACAAGTACACGCACCTTGGTGATGTTTCTCAGGTGGAAATAGGCAGTTTTGATTATTTTGTTTATGTGGGGGGAAAAGTTCAGGTCGGGGTCAAAGGTTACACCAAGGCTAGTGACAGAGTCTTTAGTGTGCTTATTTAAATCACCTAGGCTGTGATACAGGGCTTTTCTTTTGTCAGGAGGGCCGATGAGCAGGACCTCAGTTTTCTCCTCATTGAGTTTTAGGAAGTTTTTACTCATCCAGTTGGTGATGGCGGAGAGGCAGGTGGTTAAGACAGAGATGGTGGTGGAATTGTTAGGATCGATGGAAATATATAATTGGGTGTCTTCGTAGCTGTGAAAGTCAATGTTATGAGCTCTAATGATGCTGCCAAGGGGCAGCATATAAAGGGAGAAGAGGAGAGGGCCCAGGCAGCTACCCTGAGCAACCCCGAAAGGCGCATTTTGTATGCTGGAGGTGTGCTCACCGATGCTGACAAAAAAATTCCTGTCGGTGATGTACGACTTAAACCACTCTAGGGCAAAGCCTGATAGTCCCACCCAGGATGCAAGTCTGTGTATAAGTATTCCATGATCAATTGTGTCGAAAGCGGCACTTAAGTCCAGAAGAACAAGAGCCGAGACTTTATTTGTTGCAGTGCTGAGCCTGAGGTCGCTGGTTATTTTTGTCAGAGCAGTTTCAGTGCTATGGTTTGCTCTGAAACCAGATTGAAATTTTTCTAAAATGTCATTCTTGGAAAGGAAGGTGTTCAGTTGCTTAAAAACGGATTTTAGTATTTTACTCAGAAAGGGGAGGTTGGAGATGGGTCGGTAATTATTTAGGATGTTTTGGTCCAGATTGGGTGTCTTTAGGAGTGGTTTGACTAATGCCGTTTTAAAAGAACAAGGGAAAATGCCAGTGAGAAGGGAGCTGTTAATAATTTCGAGTATAGAAGGTGACAAACAGCTAAGAATGTTTTTCAGTAAAAACGTGGGGATAGGGTCAAGGCTGCAGGTGGACTGTTTGCTTCTCTTTACTAATGTAAATAGATCATCCTCTGTGATTGGGGTAAAAGATTGGAAGCTGGGCGGCCTTCGGGAAGGCTCTGGTCCATGTGGGATGTTGATGGAGACAGAGTCAGAGTCCCTTATTCCTTCCCGGATGTCGGTTATCTTCTTTATGAAAAACATTGCAAACTCTTCACATTTTTCTGTTGATGCTGGGAGATCATTTGCTGGTGCAGGTTTTAGTAGATGATCAATGGTGGAAAAAAGAACTCTGGCATTATTTTTTATTTTATTTTATGCATTAGTTAACGTTACTCGTTGTCCTTTCTAACTTAGCAACATGCTGAGATCTTCAGAATGAATTTAATTAATCAGTACTCATTTATAATACCATATATTTGATGAGCATCAAATAAAGCAAAATGACAAACGCTATAAAATCGATGATTAATAATAAAGTGACTTAATATAAAGTTAACTTTATGAGCTTTAAGAGCTGAGAACAGACACATTAAGGCAGCACTTCGGTGGTATAGCAATTTCCTGTTTCAGGCATTTTCAAAATAAGATGTCCAATCAGTCTATGGCAGAGAATACGTTATGGCCACATAAAGGGAAATAAATGAATACATTGAAACTTATCATATGTGGAGACATGTAGACTGCCTGAAGGAGTTGAATCAGATTATCGCTAAAAAGAGAGCCTCAGTAATTATTTTTCATGCATACCTTCTTCAATGAGTATCAGGAGGACTAATCTTAAGTGTAATGTGAATGTAATACGGTCAAAACCTCACTGCATTCCAGTGAATACTTGGAGTCCAGCCAGCCCTGTTGTTACAATGATGTTTGATGGTTATTGGTTAAACAGTGGTTGCCAGAGGTTATGTTATGTGGTGAATACAGCTGAATAAATCATACTTTTCATAGTTAGCTTGTTGAGGTTCCAGTCACTGAATGAACACGAGCAAACCGTCAGCTGAAATATAGGCTTTAGCCATTTATAGTGGTGCTGGTATATTCATTTATATTCTTTAAGTTTTTTCAGCTGCCATGAAGCCATTCAAATGTTAGCAGCATTATAGCTAAATTCAACCTGACTCAAATTTGAGGAATTCCTAACGTTATCTATAAAAATCTCTGTTTCAATGGTCTAATGTTGGTGCCACCCCTGGAGAAATATATAATTGTAAATGACGTTTAGATTGAGGAGCAAAATATTAGGCTAAATCACTAATGTTAGAATATTAGGCTACACACCGCAATGGTAACAGAAAGTGTGAAAGGGCCGATTAGTGGGCTGTTCCTATAAGTGTTTGCTCCACCTGGGATGTTCCCAGTGGAAAAGCACCTCAGGAAAAAGGTTTTCAGCTTTAGAGCCTGTCCTGAGGGGTTCTGTCATGACTTCAACTGAAATTCATTGCTCCCCTCTCCTTTCTAATGAACTCTTCCGCACACCTTGTCATGTCAATGGTCTTCACCTGTCTGCCAGTGTGTTTAAACTTCTCATTGTGAAGTCTTATGTTCTGGTTTATTAAAAACATAATGTCAAATCATTTTACTATGATTCCTGAATCCTCATTGATTTATAATTTGCTCTAGGTTGACCCTTTTTGGATTGGATCTTGATTTTGGATTGGGATGTCTAATGGCATCTGACTTTATCTAATTCTGTGCTCTGTTTCTAGTCATATTAAAACATGACACTAAAACTACCTTTTTGGTCAAACATACTTTATTTGTTTATTGCATTATAGGATTGTGGGTTGTATTCAAGGCAAATTGTCAAAATAGCTGTCACTTGAAAAAAAAGAAGATCAAATATAATACTGTGTGAATCTTGCTTTCAACAATTCTATCACTTCTGCCAAAGCCGTCAGTCTCTCCTCCTCCAGTCTACAAATCAGCTTGGCTTTATTTTTTTCTTTCTCCGTTGTGTCCTTGTCCATTTCCAATCTTTTTACCTCGTTGTCTTTCCTTTTTTTAGCCTCTTTGTTTTCTTTTTCTTGTGTCTTTTGCCTTTTTCTTTTGCTTCATCATGGTCCCCATTGCTGCCTTAGAACCATCATCTAGCTGATGCTTGCCCATGTTGTATTAGAGGATTTTAGCAGTTTAGCATCACATCCCTATTACTTGATTGGCTGCCAGTAAACAAACATGGACCTATATACACCGTGATATTTTCAGTTAACATATCACTTTTTAAATGTAAATGCTTTGACATATAGCATATTTTTTTTACTAAAGTGACTATTTAATACATGTAGGACTATTTAGAAATGGTTGTCACTAACAATCTGCTTTTTTTTTGGGCAATGGTAGTTTACCGTAGGTAACCAGTGCTTCTCAACTTGCATATGCAGTCTGTCAGTTACACAAACATTGTCTGAAGTGTAGAAGGTGTCATAAATAAGTGACATTAAAGAATTAGGACTGCTGTGGAAACAAACCTTATTCACAAATGACTAATCAAAAGTGACCATTTTGTGTATATTCCCATGGGAACACATACATCACGGTTACACCTTTTGACGTCAGATGCATCTGGATCATAATTACAGTGCATGAAATGCCCTGTATTGTTATTCCTAGGCTTCTTCTTCTTCTTCTTCTTCTTCTTCTTATTCTTGTTACCTTTTTCTGCGATTAATTCAGCCCGAACCGCTTAACGTAGAAACTTCATTCAAACTTTGTCGCGTAGGTCTTGTAAACGACACTTATGCTATGTATTTTTCACTTTTCTAAACTTTATACTTTTTAAGATATTAAAGAAAAACGAATATAAATTTCTCCCATTGACTTACATTGGGCCATTATGACATCATAATAGGGTCTTTAAACTGGCTTGCACCTGTGCTTTACTGACACCTGTGCCAAATCAAAGGACCCTCTTCTCTCTCTGTCCCTCTCAATTTAACTGTAACTAGGAACATTAAGACACCATCCATTCTCTATTTTTTTTTCTCCATCTCTCCATCTTTCTCTCTCAGTCAACTTTCTCTCACACTCAATCTCTCTTCTTCACTCCATTTTTATCTCCTTTTTTCAATATTTTCACTCTCTCTTTATCTCTTCATCCAGAGCCACTCTTGTTCACTCTTCTTTCCTTCTTCCACTCTTCTTTCCTTTCTTATTTTCTTCTTCCATTTTTCTTTCCTTCTTCCACTCTTCTTGCCTTTCTTTTTTCCTTCATCCACTCTTCTTTCCTTCTTCCACTTTTCTTTCCTTTCTTCACTCTTCTTTCCTTCTTACACTCTTCTTTCCTTTATTCTTTCCTTCTTTCACTCTTCTTTCTTTTCTTATTTCCTTCTTCCACTCTTCTTTCCTTCCTTCACTCTTCTTTCCTTTCTTCTTTCATTATTTCACTCTTCTTTCTTTTCTTCTTTCCTTCTTCCACTCTTATTTCCTTTCTTCACTCTTCTTTCTTTTCTTCTTTCCTTCTTTCACTCTTCTTTCCTTTCTTCTTTCCTTCTTCCACTCTTCTCTCCTTTCTTCACTCTTCTTTCCTTTTGTCTTTCCTTCTTCCACTCTTCTTTCCTTCTTTCACTCTTCTTTCTTTTCTTCTTCCTTTCTTAACCTTTGCATTTCATGCACTGGTATTTCCTTCAGGAAATGCATTTTCTAGTTACACCTGTAATCCAACACCTTTCTCACTCCTTTCCTTCAAAATTGACCACCAGAAACATGGAACATAAAAATCATCTTGTTGCTGAGAGAAGGCAAAGACAACAGACTCTCATCAGAGGTGTGAAGTGGTCTAGAGGGTGAATAGCGCTGAATTATTGCATTTAAATAAGGGATTTAAATGTATTTTTAGCAGGTACAGGGACCCAGTGAAGAGTAACCACCGGAGGAGTTACGTCTCCTCTTCGGCTGACCACCAAGTATAAACCGCAAAGACCTCGAGACAAAAGCTACATGCTTAGAGAAATTAAGTTGGTCATCAATCATAACACCCAAATTTTAGTTGGGGTCAATGGAAATAAACCAAGCTGGTTGTTAGTAAGTTAGCAGTTGTGACTGAGGAAGAAAAGGCAGATCCACATTTATAAATACCATTGCACATTTAATTAAGATTTTTACATTATGCATTTTGTTATATCATTTATAGATTTGTACTGTGTGTAGTCATGGTAAATCCTTTTTTTTTTTTTTTTTTTTTTTTTACAAATGCAAGCCATACTCAGAGGTTAATTTTGGCTCATTCTGTCCAATTTCAAAACAGTGTAATGTTGGACAATGCTGTAAATCAATACATTTTGAAGAGAATGAATAATGTTACTTACCAGTGCTGCATGCACCCTGAAGTGATACTGTATGTATTGTTTTCACCTTCTCTCAAAAGGCAGCATCCGTGTGATGTCCTAATAGCATTACCTACTGTTTTTTCATCAAGTTCTTGGCGGAGCAGAATTATCAACAAGACAGTGTAAGGCAGTGGGGTAAGTAAGGGGGCCTTTTCAAACCCCACCTGTTCCTCATTGCTCCAATAAAATGGCAGTCCAAGCTTAAAATCTTAAAAACAATAACAAATTACACCACTTCAAAAATAGTAATGCAATGGTGTCAATCCTTGACTCAAATAGGGCAATTGAGTTCCAAAAATAAAGGGAAAGGGCCTACTATGCAGTTGCTTTACTCTATGTAATACAACAACTTAAACAGAACAATAATTCCCTCTGTAAAATGCAAATGCTTACTTGATGTTAATAATAACAAAAAATGTCACATATTAGAGATCAGAATATGGTTCGATCTGTGAGAAAGGCCTACAATATACAGAAGTTAAGTCTGTAGGGGTGTCTATCTGTCATGAAGTGTCTTCCAAAAAGTAGTGGAAGTAAACAAGAAAGATTTGAAAACATAAGTGAACTACAAAAATCATCATCATTCAGACTTCTTTTGGCACTGTGTTGGTGTGTGACTAGTCTTCAGTGATTGAAGGCACGAAGGTTTGTTGTTGTGGAACACCAAACTGAGCTCCTTTGCCAAGAACACCATTAGCACAAGGACTGCAAGAAGTACAATTTTCTGTTTTACCTCAGCGCAAACACAAGACTGAAGTTCCAATCCAGTTAGAAAGTTATGAAGAGTCTTATTTTTTTTCTCTTGGCTGGAGAAAGTTTATATAGAAAAGAATTATTGGATGGTTGGATGCCTTTCAGGCCAAGTGCAGGCTGAACTGTGTTACAGACCAAAGAATTCCTCTTCAGTCTTGCAGAGATTTTCTCTCATGGGAGGAAGTTCAACCCTTTCTTGACCATCAGAAGAACTAGTGCTGTGGAAACTCCTGGCACCATCCCATTTCTTGAGGAGAACCTTGTCTCTCTTTACTCTATTAATTTACTGTCTGCAGACGTTCCCTTGCTAAAACAGAACGTAAACAATCCAAAAAAATATAGTTTTTACTGTGGAGGCTTTTTGAGCTCTCTTCCCCGTACCACTTACTTATTCAGACTGCACTGGATTTCCAGACAGTTACTTCTCAAGGTGTCCTGATACATTTTTCATTCGCCGATGAATTATTGAAAGCATTCATGTTCCATGTGGGGGCCAATCTTGTCACTTAGATGTGTCGCTCCATCACATCAGCACAACGATAAAATCCAGCCAGGGAAAGGAATTGTAGAAACAGTGTGTAGAAGCCAAAGTATGAATGTAAGACATGCATAAAGAACACATACCAATGTGGGGACAGAACATGTACACAAGGAACTCTTAAAGTTACCTGGATTGTGAGGCATAAGACAGATTTGAACACGAAGACTGTCTAAGAACAGCATTATATATCTGTCCAACAAGACCAATTGCAGAACATACGACAAAAGACAGACAACAAATAATATCATTGTGAGAATTTGATATGTTGACATTACAACTAATCAGTCTTACTGAGCTGAGCCACTTTTCAAGTGGACTGACATTTGAAGTAATATCAAAATAACTGTAGAACTATTTTGAGAAGGTAATATGTCATGTATTCTAAGCTTTCAAAATTTTCTTCGCATTTTTTCATTATTCAAATAAAATGAAAGCTAATGTGCATAAACTATGTAACATTATATCGCGAGCTAAATAATATGCATTCATGCATGCTCAGGTCACAGATATCCTATAAGAAGTTAACATTACTCAGACACAGCATCCCTCCCTGAAAAAATCTGAAGAAGGAAGAAAATCCCATAGCCTGGCAACTGAATCCCATAGATAAATACTATGAATACTTTTACAATTCATTCCATCACCTAGGGCACATCATCTATGTGCACTGTGTCTCTGCCTTGGCACTTCACTGCTCAGTCATGGATATAATGAAGTTCTCTGTTAATTAATACTGACTCACTTGCCAAATTTGCCTACCACAACAGTGTGGTGTCTGTGGCAGAGGAAAAGCTCGCCATGGATTTGAAGTGAGATGAACACATTCTAAACACCAAGACTAAACTGCATGGCACACGTATACAGTGTACATATGTTTATCTTCGTATGAATGTAGCACCTTTAGTACATCTGTATTTAATGTGTGATAATGACATGTGTCATAGAATAACACACCCCATGCCTTTCCCTACATTCCCAAACAAAATAGCAAAATATTGTAGGGATTTGGATCCAAACCCATCAGGCTATAGATAGCCAGCAGGTGCCAGCAACATGATGGCAATGCCAACATCATCTCTACCATAATAGAACCAGAGGAATTATGGAGGAATTTGAGGAATTATGTTTTTACAGTGCCCCATAAAAGCAGATGAATGTCATGATATGATATGATTTGACTCGTTCATCATTTACAGGGGACAAAAAAAAAGAAAGCATAATGATGTGTACGTGTCTAGACCTAGACCACTGAGCTACAGAGAGAAAGCACAGCAGAAGGGCATCGCTTTTCAATGGAATTATGATGACCTTGCCATGATAACGTTCTGTCATCACAGACACTGGTCCTCCTCTCCTTGGTTGCACCTCATCAACTATGCTTTCTCACCCAATTACATAAACCGATTCCATGGAGACAGGCACAGATTGGTGGGAAAACGTGACAAGATTTTCATCTGCTCCTCAGAGCCTGCAGTTTGTCATCCAGTCTGTTGACATGTATTTCATTGCTTGCTTTCTCAGAAGATGACTGTATGGAGATTGATCTAGCATAAATATGCATTATGACAAATCTGACTGAAAGTGGCTGCAAACAAGCAAATACTGCACAGGAAATTACAAATGAATCTATTTTGATGAACAACATGTAGTTGCGTATCTAGTGTTAAGTATGCAGGAGGTAGAAGGAAGCACAGAACTGAAATCAGGATAACCAGATAAAAGTTTATATATATACAGTATATATATATGGGGTTCGATGTTTAACCCTTACTGGTATAGATTTAACAATTAAAGTATAAAGTGAAGACAGAGATAGAAGTCACAATATTCACAGATATTGCTTGATTAAACAGATTTGAATGATCAAAAATAAATATCAAATACGAATAGGGAAAGTTTCAATATACATTGAACACAACAGTGGGCCCACACACACAGTCACGGACAACAGGGATGCAGGCCTGGTCCGTGGTTCAGGAGCAGTGTGGCGGGCCCTTCACCCCTTCACCTTCAGGAGCAGTGTGGCGGGCCCTTCACCCCTTCACCTTCAGGAGCAGTGTGGCAGGCCCTTCACCCCTTCACCCCTTCACCTCTGAGGAGCAGTGTGGCGGGCCCTTCACCCCTTCACCTTCAGGAGCAGTGTGGCGGCCCCTTCACCCCTTCACCTTCAGGAGCAGTGTGGCGGCCCCTTCACCCCTTCACCTCTGAGGAGCAGTGTGGCGGCCCCTTCACCCCTTCACCTTCAGGAGCAGTGTGGCGGCCCCTTCACCCCTTCACCTTCAGGAGCAGTGTGGCGGCCCCTTCACCCCTTCACCTTCAGGAGCAGTGTGGCGGCCCCTTCACCTCTGAGGAGCAGTGTGGCGGGCCCTTCACCCCTTCACCTTCAGGAGAAGTGTGGCGGGCCCTTCACCCCTTCACCTTCAGGAGCAGTGTGGCGCCCCCTTCACCCCTTCACCTCTGAGGAGCAGTGTGGCGCCCCCTTCACCCCTTCACCTCTGAGAAGCAGTGTGGCGGCCCCTTCACCCCTTCACCTCTGAGGAGCAGTGTGGCGGCCCCTTCACCCCTTCACCTCTCTCGGTGTGTAGATTCGCTGTGGACAGAGTCAAGATCTTCTTAGCGGAAGCAGTTCAGCTCGCATCTGATATATCAACTAATACAATAAAATAACTATACTATAATACTAAAATTAAATATTAGTGATATCAAAGTTCCCTTTTCCGTTCTGTCATTACTGGACTAAAAAAAGATTAAACTTCACATTTGGGCTCTCCAGCCATCTCTCTGGATAAAACTCTGAACAACTCCATTAACCTGAAAGAAACCTAATTTTCTCCACTTTTGTTCTGCCCCTGAGCGAATGAAAATTCAATAAACATGACAGCCATGCTCTTAAAATGACACCACTTATATTAATAAAAATAGAATAATTAGGATTTTATGCCCAGGTAACAGGGACTGTGTGACAAGTATAATATATGAAATATAAAATAAGGTGATTAACTGAGTGTCAGATCACTCATTGAGTTTAGTGTTTATTCCCTTACACATTACAACTCCTTGTAATAGGGCATTTGTGAGACATGTAAAAACATCTTCTGTGTAATTCATTATCTGATGATAAAACATTTGTTAGTTTTTTGTTTCATTAATGATAATAACCAAGACATTATTTAAGACTAAAATTCTTAAAGGCTTTCCCCCCCTGTCACTTCCATGCAAACACACAGTGTAGCTGAATCAACTGTTCTACACAGGAAGCATTGTGCTGTCTAGAATTTAGTCATGACAGAAGTCATGTCAGTGCAGATCATGTCTTACCAAACAGACCGCTTACTTATATTTTGTTGTGTATCTGTGCAACAAACAAACCAACAAACCCACTCACACAAACACAGTTGTGATGAGTTCCCCTGACGGCACAATACAAGGTTCTTTCCACCTACCTGTATTTCTGCCACTGGAACATCCACCCTTTCCAATTATCTTAATCCTTTCATCTGTAAAATAACTCTCCGTCTTCTGCCCTTTCACTTCAAAGGTGAAGTCACTGATGATGCTCATCAAACTGACATGCAACACTGTACAGACAGACACACCTTGTGAACACATTGGGCCAGTAGACACACCACTGTGTGTGTCTGAACACGCACACACACACAGACACACACACACACACACACACACACACACACACACACACACACACACGCACACATACACACATATACATTCATACCCAGATACACACAACCCTTCTTACTCATTTATCCCTTCTTACTCATTTACTGGGATCAGTGTAGCAAACAGGAAATAGCCAACTTTTACAAACTATCAAAACTATCAATGCATCCAGAGAAAAATAGGAGGCATGCAAGCCTGTTCTCTGGTGGAATAAACTCTGTGATGCATCTTGTAGTATAGCACAGGATTCTAACCTGATGGATAGAACTTGACTAAAGAAAATAGAGGTATTTAAGGCCACCACGTATTCTCCATCTCCAACAACAGGATTATTCATTGGAGAATGGTTAATAAAGGTTTCCTGTCTTCTCCTTTTACTATTTCTCTGCCAGGCCTTTATTTCACTTAGCAACAATAACCACCTCCTTCTCCTTCACCACCTACTACTTTATAAAATAAAGCTGCTTTGAACACATCACTGATGTAGTGTTTTCATGGGTTAAAATAAAGATGAATGCTGGAAGTGACTCCTTAATTCTTCTTTTTTGCCTTTACAAGGAAATACGTATGCAGCTATAGCTTAATTTCTATTCCAACTCCAAACACCTCTATGCTCTTCATCAGTTTTTCATTTATTCCTTCTGGCTGACCTATCAATAACATGTTCCACGCTAGTCTTGACGGGGGCACCTTCCAGACATGACATGTCAGATCTGGTTTGCAAAGGAAGGCCCCCACCTCAAACCTAACTGCGTTCTTGAAGCATCTTGTATGCTCATCCATCAGGGGATGTCTAAGAGAATCTAGTCACGCTGTGACGTGACATGGTGGCTCATGCTAATGGCAAACCTTGTCAAAGGTCATTAGCTAATAATTAGCATTAGCTAACACAGACTCACAATGAGCTCTTCTCTGGCACGCACGGATATATCTCACACACATTCTCTCACACAATAACAACGTGCTGTTAGCTTTCAAAACGTCTGCCACCACTGTAACCTTAACACAGCTAGCTATGCTGAAGGGGTGAGCAGTGAATGGCATCACCCAAATTACTTTAGGCTGGGCTTAGACTTCTCCCTGATGACATTTACTCGTGTTTAGTATGCCACGATAAGTACCGCGATAATCATGTCACGGCTGCTCATCCGAAACATTCATTAGGCATGACCTTTAAAAGCATCAATTAGCTGAGGACAGACTACTGTGGCGAAAAAAATCTGTGAATTAACAACAGGATAACTGAATCAATATTTTCAGTCTATTATCAGCAGATAGCTCCCAGGAAATTATATGGAGGTATAACTAGCCAAAATACTACACACCAAAGTAATCAGTTGAGCACAAACATTATTGTAATAAACATTTAAATACAAGCATGGGAGTGATTTGTTTCCAGCATTTGAGCCTAAAATATAGCCAGCATTGCCTGAAGGCAAAAGTGAATTCTGTTATCAGCCCCTCTTTGATGTGACCCTGGAGACCTCATTTCTGACTGTTTAACTCACAGAGGGAATAGACAAAGTGTGATTTCTTTGAGGGCAAGTAAAACATGACAAAAAAGAAAGGAAATTGGATGCTTCGGAAATTATGTTTTGGGTTAGTACCTTAAACATTTCAGTAAAAATGCCAGTGTGCTTTTTATGATAGGCATTTTGTGACTCGCTATCTTTAACTCCAGTGACAATAAAAGTGTAATGTAGCGCTGGTTATAAAGTAAACAAAGTCATAAAACAGTTTAATATAAACATTTAGTAAATGTATATCTCATACCCATACCATATATCCACACTGTAAACCCAGACAGTTATACTAACTCATTAACATTATGTATTCAGTAGTTAAAACCTGGTATTTAGTTGACCCAACTTAAAATGTATTAGTTTTCTGAGCAAGTGCAGACGTTTTAATTGTATTGGAATGTATTTCTTTGAGTTAACATTGCCTGATAACTCAAATTTTTTTAGTATCTGATGTCATCAACGTCGTTGAGAACACCATTGCAAAGCTCTTGTGATGAGAGACGGAGACAGCAGACTTAAGGTAGAGGAGTCGTTTAATAATCCAGAGGTTGGAAGGTTGCTAGTTCGATTCCCCACTCCTCCTTACCAAGTGTATAAGTGTGAACCCCTAAACTGCTCCTGTTCTATAAATGCAAAATTCCTTGTAAATCGCTTTGGATAAAAGCGCCTGCTAAATCACAGATGTAGATGTAAATGTAAATGCAGTGGCAACACTAGGAAGGCGGTCGACCAATGACAGTTCTCTCTACAGTAAGAGCTTGCGCAAGAAGTTGGAACGTAAGAAAGATACCCTTTCAAAAACTTGTAAGGGCGTAATAACTAGTTTGCGAAAGTTTATCAAAGTTTATCAAAGGTCGCATGTCATCATTCTACTGTCAGACAGAAGTCTTGTGTTCCCTGTTACGTGAGTCTCCATGGAGACAAGGAGCTTATCTCAGTCTGCGTCTGTCCTCTTGTCATTAAAGCCTCATTAAGGCTATTTTGACTTGAATTTAATGTGGTTCTTTCACCACTTCAGAGTGATTATGGACTTTACAGCTTTGTCTGTGAGCAGAATCAGAGCCTCTCTGAGGCTCTAGGATGGGCAGGGCCGTTCCTCAGAGGCACAGCCGCAAAGAGCTCACAAACTATTCCTCACTGTTTACCCCCCCTGATGACATTTAAACAACCTGGGGCAACTAGGCAGAGAAATGCAAGCTAAGGGACATCACAAGAGTGCAAGCCAGAGGACTAAGTAGGCAGCCCCTGTCCACACCCAGTTCTCAACCAAATCAATGTTATTGACATGGTAATGTTTCTGGGGGCAAACTCATTACATATAATAGTGCTGAGAGATAATTGACCCACCCTAATGCTCTCATAACTGCAGTGTGACACTTGGTCTTTTAGAGTAATGCCCTATAAATAACATAACATGCCAACATGCACGTAAGACACGGTACATGGTACAGTGCAGCTAATTATTTCTATATGTTCCTCTACGCCCCCAACTCCTCAAGTCCCTTGCTGGGTCCTTCTCCCCACACTGAGGAGAAATGGAGTTAAGTCATTAAGGCCCGATAAGATGAGCACCACACATCAGCTCATCCCATTATCCACTCCATTCTCGAAAAGAGAAACTGGAATAACCCGCAGTTACTGGAAATTAAGGCACCTGCCAGCTAGCAATCAGCCCATATGGCTACCATGGTGGATAACTCTGCCTTATCAGTACTACAGAGTTCAAGCAAAGGCAGGGAGCAAATTTTTTTTTTTTTGAGAAAGTTGATAATAATAAATGAAAGATAATGAAACTGAATTGCATACAAACAAACTAAATTAGTACATCTTCTTTTTCACACAAAATTGTTTCGGGCTGAATCGCCAGTCAAAGTCTTAATGTGATGTGTATGGTATTATCTATTTAGTATTACAATTGTGGAAATGTGAGCAGCTTTGCAAAGCTTTGCCCTTCTCCATTTATCTCTCTGTATAACCCCTCTCTAACCTCATGTTTTTGTCTGCACTTTGCAATGATTTATGAATTATTTATAGGTTATATTGCATGATGGGTTCTCTTTGTGATAGCACTGCCTTTATGATCAAACCATGGTTTAGAGAAATGCTTTCCTATAGGAAAATTATTGCCATTATCACATTCATTTTCAGGATATATCCATTTAGAGACCCCTAATCAAGTGCAGTAGAATGACCGATAATGCTACCCTCAAGAAATGTATCTCATTTTGAAAGAAAATGTGATGAATCACATTGCAATGATCAAGCAGATTAAGGCCAATCCAGAGATGAATCATTTAAAAAAAAATGTCAGCATAAATATTTACAAAGTAGCAAAAAGTATTTTATTGGATTTTTAATTAGTCAGCAGTCCTCTCATCTGTTCAGAGTTTCTGCCATTGCGAAAAAAGGCAAGCTATGGAAGTGTGTGTGTGTGTGTGTGTGTGTGTGTGTGTGTGTGTGTGTGTGTGTGTGTTTGGCCACATATGTTTCAGAATTATGACAATTTTACCATGCATAGAATACAAAAAAAATTATACAGACATGCCTCTGCTGGTGTCAATTTTTATATTTTTGTTTGCTTAATTGGTGGAAGCAGCCCAAAAAATCCTCTGGAGTGGAACTCTAATGACCTACTTGGTGTGGAGGTTCCAGTGAGACCCCTTTTTGGGCATGGCTGACTGGCACTAGAGTTTAATGAGTCAGCACTTTTCAAAGTGAGGCTTGTCTACTGAGGCAGCGACTATGTGTGACTTTGCCCCTGTGGTCCTGTGACAGTCTTCAGGCAACCCCATCACCCCCTCCCCCCCCCATCCCCCCACCATCCGATCCGGTTCCATCTGTTCCTTCTCTTCTTCAGTAACTCTCAGTACTTAGCTCAGTTTAAATGTCTTTGGAAGCCATCACAGAAACTCAGGCTCTAGTGGACACAGAAAACCTGGTTTTATGGAGGGGCAGGAGTATGGCACACTTTCAGATGGCACGCACACTTCAAAGTTACCAACTGCCCACTCTGCTTCCCCCATAAACATATAAAAGTGAATCTCTGTCACCTCACTAACACTCTCAATAGCCCACGGCACTCGACTTTAATAATAATGTGCACACACCAAAATGTTTTTTTCCTCTAGCAGACTCTGTAATATGTATATGCCAGATGTGCACTGTGTGATTAGGCATTTGCACTTTGTCTAATAAGCACACACACAAATCGGAAATATTTGCAAAAGCAATGATTCAATAAACGTATGTACCCTCACTTATATGTGATACTATGTGCTAAAAAGCACCTAATGGAATTCAAAGCAAGAGCTCAAATTATGGCGAGGGCTTGCATGAGCTGGAAAAAGAAAGAAAGAGGGAGTGAAGCAGATGGCAATTTATCTCTGCTCACAAAAGTGGCATCACATTACCTCTTTCCTGAATTTAATCTAATCTCACCAAAACAGCAGCAGATGTGCATGGATATAACTGGGCTGAGAGAAGTTTCCAGCCAGAGTGTCCTCTTATCATTCTAGTGGGACACTGCATTCATCTTCTGTACATTGCTGTTCTTGATATGGGATGGAACTAAGACATGCAGACTTTTCAAATGATCTCAAAGGAAAAAGTTGTATCACTGATGGCGGGTGTTGAGAGATAGCAGGTCTTGTCAATCATGTGTTTGCCATTGCATTTGTAGAGCAGAGGGGTGCAATGAGAGATTTGCATGTAAAACACCCAACAGAAATCTGTGGGTTTATCTGTCTTGACACCACTTCCCAACACTGTATTGAATTAAATTAGATATTAAATCTGTAAAGATACAAACACATTTGCTTTCGTCAAAGTAAGTTCTGGAGCTGACTACCCACTGCAGGGAACAACCCCTATACATGTTGTGCCAAAATGAATGTGCAGTTGTGGAGGGATGGATGTTGAGCAAGACTTCCTTTGTACCAAGTTGCAAATCTGTCATGATATGCTCCATTTCACACATGGATGGTGCACATCTAAGTCAAGCTGCAGTTAACCATGAACACCTCTCAACTCCATTTAAAGAATGGAATGCTGTGAGTGTGTGTGTGTGTGTGTGTGTGTGTGTGTGTGTGTGTGTGTGTGTGTGTGTGTGTGTGTGTGTGTGTGTGTGTGTGTGTGTGTGTCTGTGTGTGTGTGTGTCTGTGTGTGTCTGTGTGTGTGTGTGTGCTTGGAAAATTGTTCACAATTCAATTTTTTTCTCTGTATTTGCACTGACGTGGGGTGTGCTGAGTTGTAATGCAGTCTATCAGGAACTGTGTCATAATAGTTCTGAGGCATTTTACAATTCAGAAGGAAAAAACACCTCATTCTATCCAATGTGATGTGATGCATATCCATTTGTGCATGGCACACTGTCTTGTGGCATTTTCTCAGAGCAGACTAGAAGAGACTAATGGAGTTTGGCAGTCCTCCTTGACAGAAAGGTCATAGAGTGTTGGTTATAAAACTAGTGTTCAATTTTCTTGACTCCCAACCACTGGGAAGCACTTATTTATGACAAAACCAGCTTTTCAGCCATAGTGAGAGGGAGGATAATAATGATCATTAAGTGTAGGATCCTGCAATGCTTCAAGATGGTACAACCATCTGGGGAGGAGGCACCAGGATGAATGAGACAATGTCATGGAGCATTGCATACCTTAATGATATCATTGCCAGGTCACTAAACACATCTAGTCATCTGACCATGCTGAGGGTGGACCACATGTTCCACAGCGGCATGTTGGGTTGTGCACATACTAGGGATCTACCTGAATTCAAATCTGCAATTCAGGACAGCACAAATAAGGCAATTGAAACAAATATTTTTTTTACTTGAATTTGCTCATTAGTATCAGGGGAAAATGTCCATCTTTACACAGAGAAAGTTGTGAAAATGTCTACAACAAAAAAGGGTGTCCCTGTACTTGGATGCCACAGAGGGGTTGTGGCTGCGATTCCTGGCCAAAACGATAAAGTGCTGTATTACAGCTGAACATTGCCCAGAATGTGAACGCATGCTCTAAAACCAGTCACTGAGGTGCTGAGTAGCAGACATGTCATCCCAACAATTTCATTTCGAATGATGAAGTCTATTCTTTGCGTTTCCAAATGCACAAGAACATGTATTCACAGAGTGGAGGTGGACTTCAGCTGGACCACCCTGATGTAAGGCATGTTATCAGGCTTTAACAAAGAAAACATCAATAACTACCTTAACAGAGCTGACCAGCTGATGGCAGGTGTTTAAGTCTCAACTGACTTCGCAATTGTCCACATATGTGCTGCTCCTGCTGTAAAGGCAGTCGGCCAAGCCCCTCACTCGCCAATGTGAGCACAAAGGCATGGTGGAATTTGCCATGTTTTGCTTCTGACTTTTGCTAAAAAAAAACAGCTTTTGATGTTGCCAAGTCATTTTCCACCACATGTGCGTTTGAATCAAAAAAGGAAACAGCTCCATTGGAGGAGAGCCTACAAGAGCTGACCAGGTGTATAAGAAGAGCTGACCATGTGTATAAGAATAATGTCTGGAAAGCAAGGTAGCCTTGAACGTTGCATTAGCGCTAATGAATAAGACATCTTGGCAGACAACAGCAGGGGCATCACTAAGCAGTCTCCAATTACAGCAGCATTTAGAACGGTTCAGCCTGCAAATTGCTGAAGAAAGTGCTGAAGCATGTCCTGTAGGCTTACTTTGGCTCTCAGGTCATGAATACTCTTTTAAAATCACACCTGGGCATTTTCCCTCTTTGCAGTGGAATTGATCTAGGAGACCTATCAAGGTACACTGAAAATTCAGTCCATGCTGGGGAAAATCAAGAGATTCAAACTGCCATGTCAAGGTCTGGTCTGGCAGTGTGAAAAAGAACATTTTTCAGCACAATAGAAACATTCGGCCAGCGGAATTTGTCAGACAAAAATCCTCCTCCCTAAAGGGTCGTTCTAGGGAACACATCCTGAGGCCTTCCCTGTGTGACTCAATAAAGTCAATTCGACCCACCAAGACATTGTTGGACACTTCAAAAGAGGAGTGGTCTAAAGAGAGACCACCCCTAAACCAAAACATTTCAGTTGACTTACTATTCCAGTATTCCATTATTTCATCTCCTCACAAAACAGCTGAAGGGGCTGACAGCAATGCTGTGCAGGTCCCAAAAGTTTTATTAATATGTGCAAAAGTATTCTGTCATATTTAAAACCTTTTCATACAGCTTCTGACAAACCACAGAAATCCTCAATGCCTCAAATCAAGCCTGTGACAAAGCACAGGATAATCTGGTGTCTTGTCCAATATGTTACAAATGGCAGTTTCCCAGACACATATTAGATACAATACTGCCAATATCGGTGTGCTACACACTAGAAAACACTCCAATGTAGTGTCTGTTCCTCTGTTTTCAGCCATCAACCAAATCCAGTGGCAAAGATTGAACATAAAGTGCTGGGAAAACAGAATGTGGCCATGATCAAGGTGAAGAGTCAGAATGTGGCCATGATCAAGGTAAAGAGTCAGAATGTGGCCATGATCAAGGTGAAGAGTCTTTGTTGTATTGTGGCCTGACTGTGGAATACTGGCCATGTAGTGAAGCTACAGGCATGGGAACATTGTAATGTATTTTTGCCCAAGTCCAACAGGTCACACTTCATTTGGATGGTCCCCTATAGACTATGTGCAGATAGTCAGATTATAAACAAACTACCTGTTAAAACTGTACACTACAATCTGTGGTTAAGATTAAGGGTAGGGTTTGGGTTTGGTTAAGGTGAAAAATTTGAATGACTGAATTTTAATTTCTACAAATCAGCTGTAAAAGTCACTGTAGGCGGACTATCCAAATAAAGTGTTACAACACAACAGATAAACAAAATAATTTTCTCTACAAGAGTTCTTTCAGGCTAAGCCGAATAAGTCTGTGGTGTGAGTTCAATCGCGACCTCACAGACTCAACAGCCTCTGCTCTAAATCTAACTCATCAACCACATAAATGGCTTGTGGGAGAGGTTGGTAGAGTTTAAGAAATATAAATACTGTGAAATTAAATCGTAATTCACTACCTGCAGTCTTCATTTTACAGACCATTGAACACTACCTGCACATTCATATAAAAAAAGAGTGCGATGGGGCACAAAGTCTACATTGTGAATACGTATAGCACTGGAGTTATTAAGACAGAAAGACAGAAGTTCTGTTGTGCCACATGGCCGTTCCTAGGTATAACTGAAGGCTACATGTCATTATAGTTAAACACACTTGAACATGCGCAATACCATCTCATTTTACACTGTTGCAATGACAAATGGTAACTGACTATTGAGAATATTAATGTGTTGTGACATCTTTTTCACATAGGTAACTTCAGCAGCTCTGAAGGACTGATTGCTGTGTGAAATGCAGGCTGTCACTGGGTTTAGGTGGTGACTGGCATTTCATCCATAATAACTTTTTATAAACTGCAGGAGCTACAATGTCTCTTTGTCCTAGCTTACCACTTACCAGTCTTTGTAAATAAATTACCTACATGCAATTATGTGTAAAAATTTAATACAATGGGTGCAATGCAATGAGAAGTGCAACTCAAAGGGCACTACAAAATAATGCTTTGATTATCTCATTTTGTTTACCTGTCCACATCCAAAGTCCACATACTGTATCTATAATTATCTACAATACTTTCCCACAGGTAGTTGCCAACAACCTGAGGTTGTTTTCAGAAGTTCCTGCACACAGTATCATCTCTTCTGAGAAGAAGGCTATTACTGAGCTAGTTAGAGATTGGCATAATACATAATACTTGGTAAGGTCAGAATTAATTGTTATTGCATATTGTAATCACTAAGTCTTTCAATATGTTTCTTTCTGACTTGTTTTATCTCCGAGTTTTCATACGTGTGGACAGATGTCCTATCCCAAGAAAACTGACTTGTTACACTTACCAGATGGTATTTTCACTCTACCAGTTGCTTCTTCTGTTCTATGAATGTACTCTAATTAACTGAATACAAATAGCACATTACAAGGACAGACATACTGAAACATCCCTCATGTGGTAAATACAGATGATGAGCATGAGCCTTACACAGATACTCTGTGACAGCTGGGAAGCTTGTTTTCACCTGAAATTCCTGCAATAGAATGACTCCAACAAACTTGAAAGTTCAACAACAGTTGGAACTGACACTGAAATGTGGATTTTAGAATCTATTCACAAATTCTTGACAGCCATCAAAACCTGTTTTTTTGGTATGTTTTATGGAACTATAACAACTGTACCTACACGATAAATGTACCTTCAGTTATTTGATACAGATTGTTGCACCTTTCAAATAAAAAACATTTCTAATTCATGACAACTTTTCACAACTGTATTCATGTGTTTATTTCATCAATACTGGGGTGTTATTGACATATAAGAGGAAATTAAATGGCTTTGTATGTAAGACCTGGTGAAGGATTAGCTTCGTCTGTGAGCTTGAAGGCATGAGCAACAGCAGCTGTTATTCTTCCCTTCCCGAGCTGGTTCCAAAGCAAACAGTCTGACTACCCAATGGTGACCTAACTTACATAATCTGCCTGGTCCAGACTGATGGTTGGCTTTACCGAACAGTCATCAACTGAAGCTGATTCACTGAGGCCACCAGTAATAGCTGGTATGAACTTGTTCATGTTGCTAAGCTTCTTTAAATGCTTCACATGTGTTTGTCAGTGGTGTGAGCATAAACTATTCTTTCTGCTATTTAAAGTAAAGCAAATCTGTGTTTCTTCCTGTGTTTTAAATCAAATTACTGACAGGAAAGCAATGAGAATGCACTATTTTGTGATTTTTTTTCTTAATATGTTCTCCCGGGTAGCATACCAGTGAATGATTAGGCCTACACCTTCACTATGCACCACTGCGTTGCTAATGATCCTCTGCTGTAACCTCCGTGCCACTCTTGGATGTTTGTCCCAGCACTGACCCTGCATCAAAATGAAGCTTGTTTTTAATGGGAATTTCATCCATTTCAGATGTGATGTGCTGTAAATTACTGTTGCAGAGTATTAACTTGTGTTTTTTCTAGCAAACTTCAGTAACTGTAACACATCAGGAAATGTAAATTTAAGATTCCCTTCAGCTGAGGGATGTTTTCACTCTAAATCGTTTCTATTTCTAATGCAAAACAGAATCTTTCAGTAGATAGTACCATGACAGTGTTTCCATGAAGTGGTAGGGGGTAAGTGGCTTCGTTAATCAGCACCATGGACAGCAGCTGAGGGAATCACATGGACACACACTTGCATGCTCAAAGGAGATTGTGTCTTTTAACTTCAACTTCATTGCTCACTGATTGGACAATGTAAGTAAGTAAAACAATAATATTTAGGCTTGTCTATTGGACAGCAAATACATCAAATGGAAACAAATTTCCAGCATGACTGAAACAGGTTAGATTATTGTGTAAGTATTGGCCTAAAACTAACAAGCTAGCTAGTGACTACCAACAACAGCACAGTTTGTGCATATGCATTAGGACAATATGTTTTGAAATGTCATGCTGTTTAAACTATTCTTACATTTTCACAGAGTTTCCAACTTCACATTTTGTGGGAATTGGAGGAATTGCCTAGGCAGCTAATGGTGAATGTTGTGTTTATCTCTCCTTTTACATAATAATAATAATACATTTTATTTGTATTGCACTTTACATCATACAGATCTCAAAGTGCTACATATACATATAAGACAACAACAATGAACAATAATTAGCAGAAAGCTTTTGAAAAAAGATACGTTTTCAGGCCTTTTTTAAAAACGTCAATAGACTGTGACGCCCTGAGATGGTCAGGGAGGGCATTCCACAGCCTTGGGGCAGCAGAGGAGAAAGCCCGGTCACCCATGGTGCAGAGCTTAGTTCTGGTGGCTTGAAGGGTGTTTGAACGGAGGGAGCGTGAGGAGGTCTGGGGGGAGAGGAGTTCCCTGAGGTAGGGGGGAGCATGTCCGTATAGGCATTTGTGGGTGAGGAGGGAGACCTTGAACTCTATTCTGAGTGGGACTGGGAGCCAGTGAAGTGCTTTCAGGGTGGGGGTGATGTGGTCGTGTTTACGCACCCTCATCAGGATCCTGGCAGCGCTGTTCTGGATATATTGCAGTCTCTGTATGCTCTTGCCAGGGATCCCAATGAGGAGTGCGTTACAGTAGTCCAGTCTGGAGGAGACAAAGGCATGATCATGTACAATTAAGATGAATTTCTTGATGATGTACAAAACTAGATATAACATAGCTATATATAAAGAGCTACAAAAACATACTTTGTAAAATGCAAGAACCTGAATTATGTATGAGTTATTTCCAGGGAGGGGGTGAGAAGGCAAAAAAAGAAGGAAGGACTGAAGGGGTTCCACCTATCCACATTGCATGGTGATGGAGATAGTCTGAAGATAGGGAAATAGGACATCTTTAGGAGCCACAGCTAGTAACATTTATTGTAGGTCAAAGTTAATTGTGCTCATTGAGTTTAAGGATTCAGTCTTACTTTGGGATTTTAATGGAGAATGACTTGTAGCGGCTATTTCAAATCTCAATCTGGGCTGAGAATCAGAACATTAACTTTGATGTAGGCCCCTCTTTCATTAACATCAAAGCTACGGTGCAGTCGTGTTCTGAGTGAGGAAGGATTAGGCTGATTGGAGGCTCTGGACTCTCAGATGGGTTAAGTGAAAGTGTTTCTCCCCTCACTACTGCAGGCCTCCAGGCTGGGATTTCATCTTCAGTTCTTCTTATGTGTTTGCATTTATATCGTTTTTCATGTGTCCCTTTGCGCACTACTATCTTACTGTAATGTCACTTCTTTCAGAAGGTCAGAACGTTGACGTCGTGCCCCAAAGGGAGGACTACAGTAAGGTCTTACTATGCAACATTGAACTCAACACCGATTTGGATCTATTCAGGGTCTGAGTTTTGGTTATGTGACATGTACCAGAGATTCCAGTACAAAAAGCTTTGAGGGATATTTACAAAAAGATAATGTTCCATCCCCTTTGCTTTCAATATGCATGATTCATTCTGGGAAAAATATGAAGGCAATTTAATAGTTTGGACTTCCACTGTATACATATGATGCAGCTCTGTCAGACTCCACTGTATACATATGATGCAGCTCTGTCAGACTCCACTGTATACATATGATGCAGCTCTGTCAGACTCCACTGTATATATATGATGCAGCTCTGTCAGACTGTACTCGAGTTGGACCTGCAAAATATTCTGTGTTGTCCGTGTTGGTCAGGGCCGGTTTACCAATAACGACAAATCTTAGCAGTGTCTATTTCTAAATACCATAAACTAGTTTATTAAGAATAGATTGTCGGAGGGTGTGAAGAACGTGGTGTTCTATCAGGAGTTATGTGCATAAGAATGTAAATGTTAATATATGTAAATCTAAAAAGACACAGACTCATAAAAACAAGATGTAGTTTATGTGCAGGTGACAGCTTTGCACACGTTCCTGTCATACAGCACAGGAGACTCCCGGCTGGGATTTCATCTTCTCAGACTCCCTAAGTTGCGGTTTGTTTTGTTTGTCTTATTTGGCAGGTTACGTGCTTTGCTAGGGCCCATGTTCCCATTTAAGATTTCAATTTAAAATAAATGTCTTGGTTTGTGCAGTGCAATGACGTCTGTGAATTGATTGGCCACATATTGAACAGATCTTTATCAGACAATCTCCCTTTAGTTCTATTTGAACTAAATCTTGATCACTGACATTTTTGTGATTTGTCCTGAAAACTCCTATCATTTTACCTCCTGATGGCCACATGCACATTTTCATTATGTCTTTGAGGCGGGAGCTAATGTTCTACCATTATCTTTAACTGGATGTTTTTATGAAAATACATTGCTTGAAAATAATGTTCATGATGTTATTTTTTGTCATGTTTTTCATTTTTTATTCATGGACAGGTTGCCCTGCGGGATTTGGCCACTCTTTTCATTGTAAAGTGATGGAGAGGGTTTGATTCGGAACGTTCTCTGGCTCGGTCATGACAATGGTAAGACTTTTTTGATTTTAGGAAGCTGCGCTCCAAATGTATCCTGGGCAATATTTCACTCAGACTTAACAGATATTATAATATATTATTCATTCTCTTTAAAATTTGATGCTTTACGTATTTGTCTCTGCAGATGGGCCTAAAGTTGACTCCAAACCCTCTCTATTTTATTTTTCTTATACAGACTAACTCCTCATCAATAATAAATCCCTGTGCATTTGTGCTGTTAGACTGAATACTGAAATATTAAATAAAAAGGAACCCTGAAAACTGCACCAATTTAGTGGATAAACCCATTTCTGGATGTCATCAATCAACAGTGAAAAACAGTTCTCTGAATTGTTAACTACCAGCAAACCATTTAAAAAACACTGAGGGGTTGCTTATGCACAATCTGCGGGCTGAAGGGGGAAATGGACAATTTGTCTAAAGTGAGAGCAGGTAGGACCTAACCCTCAGTGCCTCAGAGCATAACCAAAGTGAGTGTGTGTAGTAAAGAGAAGAATCTCCTGATCTCTGAAGCAGGGCAATGTATTTATTTGGTCTCTCTCTCTCTCTCTCTCTCTCTCTCTCTCTCTCTCTCCCTCTCTTCCCCTCTCTCTCTCTCTCCCTCTCTTCCACTCTCGCTGTCTCTCTCTCGCTCTCTCTCGTCTTTTAACCCCTTTTGTGCATCTGTAATTAATTGGCTATTTCATTTGTAGGTCCTGTACAAGGTTTTTCTTTACACTTTGAAACAGCAAAAGTCCACAGCAAATAAAAAGATCTTAATTTGAGATGTTTATCAGTAGAGAGCTCCTAAGATCAGACACATTGATGAAAAACAATGGAAAAAACTTTGACAACTCATTCAAAACGTTTCTTAATGCCGAGTATCACTTCAAATAAAGGGTGTTTTTTTTTCATTATTGTGGTTGGGCTGTCCTAAGGCAAAGTCGTTATGATTAATTTATCTAAATTAATCACAGATATGATTGGCCTTGAAAAGCATTTAAAAATCGGTCAGATTTGCCATTGACATGAAAGAACAAAGTAAACCAGCCTTGGTAGTGTGATGTTCACCACACATTAATGGCAAACAGATACTTCAATTAACTTTATTTCATGAAGAACACATTTTCTTTATTCCTGGTTAACTTATCTTATAGTTTGTCTGAAACAAAAAAAGAGTGCTCATTTTGTTCTGTCAAACTACACCAACACATTTTTTTAAATATATTTTTGCTTCAACTCAGTCAAATGCAATGTTTCTTTATTATATATATACCACACTATCAACCATACTATACTGTATATGGTTGAATAACAGATCCTTAGGGACCCTTCAGGTAGGCATTTCTGGCCTTGTGTTAAATCTAGCACCACTAAGTTTTCTACTATGCTTTTGTTAACTATTTTTGTTAACTATGTTATTGTATTATTATAGTTAGTTTCTAATATGTAAGCACTCTGAGATTCTACTGAATGAATAGTGTGCTAAAAATAAAACAAATTATTATCATGTCTATGTTAAAAATCAAGCGATAATATAGGCTTGAAATTGCCTTTTAGGCTTAAATCGTTTTAGAAACAGCTCATGCTATAGATAAGCAAAATACACAATGAAATACGTATCAACTATGATTTCAACACCTACTCATAAAATATTGAATTAACTGACACCAATGTTTGGAACTTCTTTTAAAAAGGAGAACTCCTTAATCTGGGCCCTATTTCCCCATCTGTTTTGGTCCATATTGTTAACTTTGGATCAAAACTGTTTCACACAATCCTGCTCAGGATCTGATCTTGGTTCATGTGTTCCCTTTGTTTTGCCTCGTCTTCAGTTACTGTTCCTTGTGTTTGCTTCCTTGGTTGGCCATGTGCTTCTTCGTTTACTTCCTGTGTTCCATGTGCTTTTAATGTCCCCTGTGCCTTTGCTCAACCCCTTTCGTTACTGCTTTCGTCTCGTTAATCCCTGCCCACCTGTGTCCTGTTTCTCATTCAGTCCAGTGTGTTAAAAACCTTGTGTTTTCCCAGTTCTTAGTCTGTCAAGGTTTGTAGTCCACTGTGCAGTTTGCTAAATATTTTCTGTTCATGTTTCTCGTCCACCGTGTAAGTAAAATCCTTATTTGTATTTATTCCTGTCTGGTCGTGCACTTAGGTTCTACTTAAAACCAAGCAGTGTTACATCAGTCCAGTATTGAGTTAGAAGGCTATAACCGGGAACCACAGAACGACTATACAATGTTATTCAATGGGCAAGCATCCGTGCCATTGACAGGCTCTGTGTGTCTGACAACATGGAAAGGATCCATACAGAGATAGAACTGTGTCTGTTTAACTCAATAATTGTGTTTTCTGTCTTTGTGGCCATGAAATAAAATTTGTATATACTACTGAAAACCAGTGACTTTCACCCTTTGAAATGGGTATTTAGTTAAAAAATGTGTATTTAGTTGCAAAGGAACAATGCATTTAAAAGTATGACACAAAGGTTGTATGAATCATTCAAGCAAATGGATTTCAAGTGGTGGCATTCTGGTTTATTTAGCCCAAGTACTGCTTTGTTCTGCAATATGATTCCTGCTGAGAAATAACAAAAGCATAGCATCTAACTGACATTGTTTATTTGATAAAACACTGAAAAGGTAGGCAGATACAAATAAAGTACCAAGTGGAGTAGTTTAATTGAACGAGCATAACTGAAATCAAGATAAATCAAATCTTGCCATCTCCAAAGGTTTATGTAAACCCATTATATTGTTGTGCAGATGTTCATACACTAGAGGAGACATTTCCTATTTAGCAAAATATGGTTATTTGTACAGGATGAAAGGAAACCCTTTGTGAGGAGATTAAGATAAGAGGCAAACGTTTGGAGGCATTCTTATGGGCACGAGCAAGACTGAAATGCACTTAATACTTAGTTAATGACAGGGCTTTGAGTAGGTAAAACACTAAACTGTTTAACAGCTATATTATGTAGACTGTACTAGTTGAACTGTCTGAAAGGCAGTAACATGAATAGAAACCATTACACCAGTTACAGTTAACCCAGATTGTGTGTGGATGGGTGAAATCATTAAAACCAATCTGATTAAAAGGCCATGCATCACACTAATGCTGTCCACAGTGAAGATACCTGATCCAGAGAGCAACAAGACAGGGAGATGGCACCATTATATGAACAATGACAGCAGCGACAGGCCATGTGTGAGGTGCTGGGCTTGGCTGATAGATGACTGCACCCAGTACATTGCTTGAGACAGCTCCTGAGTTAGAATCAAAGCTCATGAATAAGCAGATTGGCAGATGTGAATTTCTGCATTTAAAAAAAATGAATCATACCAGGGCTTCCTCAGAAACACATTTTCATAACAAAAAGTGACCTTATTAATAGCAATTATTTGCAGAGTGGGCATTCATTTTGCATTTGCAAACTGACATTTTGTCCACCAATGGTTTGAAGTGTTCAACACATTTAATTATAGAGATAAGTGTTGTTGTGCGTCATAGTGTGTCTGTGTTTATGATTAACCCTAAATGCCAGCTATCTTATTGTAAGCCAATGGTTGTGGCTCATCTGGGAGTAGTGGTCTGTGTTCAGTAGATGTTGGTGATAAAATTGTCTTCATCTTTCTGTCTTAGGAAGACAGAAATGAGGAGCTAACAGTTTATTGCAAATCTAAGTGGTTCAATTTTCTTTTCAGCTGTTTGTCCCTAACAGGTTGTGTAGTACTCATTTCACCCCAATTAGTCCTTAAAATAGCACACTAGTTTGTCACATTTTACAAAGGTCTTTCATTTTGACCTGAGGTAACAAAAGCTCAATAAAAAAGCTGTAAACATACATGGACAGTAAAGTACCTATGGAGATGCAAATTACTATCAATTAATAAGCTTGCGAAAAGAGGATAAGGCTGAAACAAAAATTATGCCTTAACTTTTCAGACAAAGCCACATAGACCCAAATGCTGTAAGATCTGAAGTCAAATAATTCAGATCAAAATGAACAGACTCTGTCAAACGTCATGGGTAATTGCTCTTGAATTAGAACAGTCAGAATGTAGTTGCTACCCATTATGACATTGAAATGAATGGAAATGTGTTTCTGTGGAAGCCATTTATATTTGACAGAATCAGTGCTCAGTGAGACACTCGGAATGGCCAAACTACTTGCATTTTCTTCACCAGAATCTCAAAAGACCCATAAACTACGTGTGGGGATATCTTCATTTCAGAGGTTCTCACAGTTATACATAGATGTTCCCTGTTTCAGCATTCTTTTTGTACTGAGTGAGGGGATGGCAGGAAGCCTGTGGGATTTGCATGCTGCACACCCCCTCGCAGTTTGCATTTTAAAGAGACTTCAAACAGAAGCCCACCTGAGGGAGAGGCACCGTAGTAAATAACTCCAAACATCGTATCCATTTAATAATGTTTAGTATAGCATCATGTTTTTTGGAGCCCTCTCAAAGCAAAAGTGGATGTCTAATTATACTACCTTTATCAGTCTCCTGGAGCTGGATGCAGCCCAGTATTGCAGAAACCCAACCACCTGGCAGCAAATCTTTCAGCACAATGGCATGTTGCCTAAAGAGATTAAGGTATGCATCCACAAGTGAATGTGGTCCATTTGAAGCAGTTTTAGCCTCTCTGCTAATGCAGTGGTAATAAGCCAATCAATAACTCCCCAGAGGTATCATCCTTGAATTGACAGTAGAGAGAGAATGTACCTCCCCCCCCCCCCCCCCCCCCCCCCCTTAAAGCCCCCAACAAAGCATTTACAGTTTTAATGGATGCGAAAGGGCAGCATTGCTAGGTAACATCCCAGCACATAAGAGAGATAAGACTATAGGCATTTAAAATTTTACTGTGGTGTGTTTACTCACCTCCTTCACAAGAGCCTGCCACTGTTGACACTTGTCTAGCTCTCTGTGAGTGCGTTCACGTCATGAGGATACATTTGCAATTGGACGATGATAACAAAGCTGATGCAATTATCTCAAATAATTGTCGATGTGCACTTCAGGGAAATCACAACCTGTCAGAGAAACAAGCAAATACATCCGACATAATATTGCACACAATGTAATCTGATCATGTCATACGAGATGGCATGTTATTCCCAGGAAGGATCGTATGTGGTCTGCAGGAGTGTCATGTCAATTGTTAAACTAAACCTTTTGACCAATTCAAATTCAGCTTTTTTTCTCTCAGTTATTTAGCCCTGAAAATTCAAAAGGCAAGAAAAAGTGAGGAACATAGCGATGCAAATGTTATAATCATTGGTTGAGCACTGCAGCAAATTAGCAATGTGCATGTGGTATAATCAGCCACTGGGCATGATTAAATACAGGCACACTTGTAACTGCATTAACTATTGCTCTGTTGCATTGCTAAATCAGGCCTGATTACTGAGAGCTCAGAGTGATTTTTGGTGCTATGCTTTTAATGGCTTATGATAGGCCTAAAACGAGTCTGAGTTTAAATCAGCTATCTTGGAATTATTTTATGATGAATAAGTGTTGAAAAGTTAATACATCACAGGAAACTAAAATCCTTCCAACCAAGACAATGCTCTCTCTTAACACCTTAAATTACAGGGTAAAAAAAACAAGTGCCAATTATGTAAGGCGTAAGTAAAAATAAGTCAAGGGTATAATTGTAGAAGAGAGTGGTTATTATAACAAACATTTTATGACTCAAACATTTATTTTCCATATAACTATGGTTTCAAATTCATTATAATTCTAAAAGTAATTATAGGTTACATTAAATTACATGGGAAATCTTGGTAGCAACATGGTCATCTACTTTCAAAAAAGGCTTTGTAACAGGATAAGTAACTGTGATATGTTGTAAGAAAAAATAAGTACAGGGTATGATTGTAGAAGCAAGTGGTAATAACCACTTGTAAAAGTAGAGGTGTTTTTTTTATCTCACTGTCTTTTGAAATGTATGCCTAATTACATTACACAGGCATTAACTTACAAGGGGCATCCTATTACAACACAATGCCTTACCTAACATGCACTTACCCTGTAATTAGCAGGCTGTAATTGTAAGTGTACCATGTTTTCATATAACTAACATATTGAGTTAGATCTGTGGTAGGCTCATGAGGGCGCATGCATAGGTAGTCAGTGAAGCTCAAGCAGATTTTCCTTATTGTCCCCCTGACTTGCCTGAAATGCGTATTGATTGCACACACAATACACACCACACGTGCTGGAGGTGGTCAGCCTGTTATACACACACATTGTTGTAAAAAAAATTCCCAGAGTAACTATCTGATTTATTCATCTAGTCAACACACCAAGGATGAACAGCTGAAGTGGCTCACATGATCAACAATGCTCCTGCTATGTGTGCTCCTTGGACACTCACCCCAAATTGTCAGATGGAAATTATTATGTTAACATGTGACTGACAGTTGGTTATGAATATTTTTTTTTCAATGTTATTCAAATGTATTGCTATTAAATGCTCACATTAACCTTGCATTATCCCAGAATCATGCAAATTGTTCATACCATAAAAGCAGCATAGGAGCAGGTCTGTAATGTAGAGATAGTGGACGTTTTCACTGCAGCTGGTGATGATAATAACTTCAATAGGAAATACCAATAGGAACAAAGCAGCAATCTTGTCACTGCTTTAGTAGGCTACAAAAAGCTGCAGACATTGTGAGAGAAATAAGTGACAAAATGTCTGAAGATGCCAACATCAACATGATTATTACTTAGTACTGCCAGGGTTTAACGGGTTATGGTTTTATATAAAGGGAACCTTATGAAAGCTGATCTTTTATTTCAGCCTTTTGGGACACACACAGATTCATCAATACACATAGTGCACCCTCACGCACAAACACATGTTCAAAGCTACTGTATGTCCTTTGAAACAGCAGGAGAGCTAGATAAAAGGAACCCCTGCTCCATTTCATTGATATGGTATGACTGCCATTCATTCATTACATTGTGATGATTCACATTTTCCTCCTCCAGTTTTTGGAATCAACTACAACAAGCATTCATCTTCTGAAAAATCAGAGAGGTGTACATGTGTTAAAAGTTGAAAAGGTTGATTTTAGACAGATCTCAACACTTTTGGCCCTAGGGGGACATTAGCCACATGGGCCTGTTCAGCTGTTCCGTGTGTGTATAAAGAAGAAGTCTGTGGATGAGAGTGACAGGATCTGTAATGTGAAGGAACAGGGGGATGACCTGAAGATTAACAGATGAGTTCTGGAGTGGAGTCATTGCCCCAGAGCAGCTTCATTCAGTAGTTATTAATTTATTTTCAGGGCACTGATGATGAGCTACAAGAAGCCCTCAGTGATACCCACTCCAGCTTGGGTTTGGATTTGTTTTGATTTAGTCGTGAGATATTACTATACCAGACCATGCACTGTCTTATAAAAATGATTCTTGTAAAAAACATGTATGGTTTTGGCAGGTGAGCCTGGTCCTTTTGGTGTAGAGAGAGAAGGTGCAGGCCTGTGCCAATAGATCATACTCACTGACTGCCTAATGACCGAGCCGTTCGTTAGTGCAGTGACTCATGGTCAGAAGTGCTCGAGGCATGTTTGTGGAACTGGGATGGGCAGACCTGGGAGAAACAGAGGAAGATGAAGACTAGCTGAAGAGGAATGGTGATGAGCCGCAGAGGTGGTGCCGTGCCCACGGTCGCATTCTTCTCTCAGGCTGGAACGGCAAGCAGTGCCCCTGAGGAGCAGCACAGAACCACAGCTCAGTGTGGAGCTATTAACTTTGCGCATCAAAAAAGGAGAAAGAAAACAAAACAAAACCAAAAAACATCACAGGAAATGTCAATATCAGAAGTAGCCCTGAGGATGACAGACCCCGCAATTGGGAGAAATGAGCAAAGGATGCTGAGTCTTTGACTTGTGGGGCCAATCTGGAGCTGTCAGTCATGTGTCACGGAAGCACAGCGCATCAGGGAGGCAGCTCAGAGAGGAAGGGCCATCTCTCAAACATCAGATGTTTATACAGAATCTGAATGAAGAGGGAAGCGGGGATGTGGAGACACTTCCTTATACTCCCCAGATACTCCCCACTCCCACACCCTCTCTCCAGCCAACCTTGACTGACATCTCCATGAAACAGAGGAACACCTGCACAGCCATTTTAAATTGAACAACAGATATGCTTCAGAAAATGCTTTTCCTTTTGAATAATGACCCTGAGTGACTTTCCTGATAAAATGCCAGGCTTTAAATGTCATACCTCACGTCTTAATATGTATTTTGCTGTCTTTCTCTTCCTGAACATTACTCAAAGCTGTATCAAAATTATGATGCCAATCTCAAGCTAAATCTCAAATGTGTTTTTTCATGTTTATATCTCAATGGCAGCCCTTTTCTTCCCTCTGAAATATATATATAGTATATCAGCTTTAAAAAATCTATATGGATTTGAATGAATGGGATCAGTAACAACTATATTCCTGAACTTGTGAAATTGTGGCATTTAACCAAATAATCAAAGTTGCAAGGGAGGGAAATGATTTCCATCACTCAGTGATGTCTAAATCACAAAATATATTACTATATTTTTTAACATAACTTTACAGTTGCATTTGCATGTGTTTATCATTAAGAAGAAACAAATGTTTCCTTTTAACCCACTCTTAACCTACCTCCTCACTGCATGGAGACTCTACTTCCATTTCATCATTGCTTCTTTTCAAACTTTTTTCAAGAGTCTGCTTTACAATGACCTCATCACTCTCAAACCAATTGAAGTCAAGGACGTTGGCTTTCACCCAGCATTACCCTGTACTGTGCAGCAACAGTACAGTATTATCACCGTACTAGTTGAATTGGAGCTATCTACAGTATAAGCAACTTAAAGCATGCCTCTTCAACACAATTTAATATAAGTCTACATATGTCCATCTAAAGTTGAAATAATAACTTATACAATGCTTTTCAGTGCTAACATCTGAATACTTTCTAGTTGATAACACAACTGCTATCTACATTCAATGTTTTTTATGTAAGTATCTCATTGTATTGAAGTGATATTCGTGCTATGCTTAACCTAAAAAGACTTATTTAGAACTCTCTTCAAACTCTCTCTCCCACACACACACACACACACGCACGCGCACACACACACACATACACACACACACACACACACACACACACACACACACACACACACACACACACACACACACACACACACACACACACACACACACACACACACACACACACACACACACACACACTCTCTCTCTCTCTCTCTCTCTTCCTCCCTCTCTTTTTTAGAGATTATATCATATTGATTTATAAAGTATTGCCTTGGAGGATGTGAGGGTCATATTCAACTAATCTCCACAAGTTAAAGTATCTCTCACGCTCAGAAAGAGTGAGGGGGCCGGTACGCCAGAAGAGGTGTCAAGTGATTACTGATACAAATGACCCTGTGTGTGTCCCTCTCGTCTGTGCCATATGGTGATGCTATTGGTTCATGACATGATAAATGAGGTGGGTAGGTTGTTAACACAACCACTCAAATGCTCATATAATAGAGCTGAGGAAAGAAGGAGGTTGGGCTGTTACTATAACTCTCTAGCCAAGGCCAGGTTATATCTGAGAGGGGAAAAAACCCTGACCTGAATAATTTGGAAGGCTTAATAAAGCCTTGTGATCACTATCCTGAGGAAATGCCAAGTCAAATTGAAATACACTGGTGCAGGCTCGCAATCAAATAAACTATCAGGCCATGTTGAATTGAAAACTGATTGGTTGAGACTTTTTTCTGGTTAAACCAGATGATGTCTCAGAAAACTGGTTGTTGGACTTTATGTTAATGAGGTTGTTTATGTTGTGTTGGCAAATTATTTGATATTATAGTACTACATAATTTAAAGATAACTTTAAAAAAAATAACAAATGATAATAATAATAAAAACAAATATTTGTAGGGTAATAAAGGTTGAGTAGTTAATGTACTGTGTCTGTCTAGTTCCAAACAAACTGTTCACTCTGAGCACATCATGTCCATTTCCTGATGTCTCGATCTGAACAGAAAGACTGCCTCCTGCTATTACATGAGTCAGGCAACTCTGAATTTCAGCTCAGCATCATTTTCATTAATTTTCCCCACAAAAACCTTTTTTCTTTGATCATATAATCTGAGTGCACACAATCAAACACACAGCAAGCCCCTTTTGATTAGCAAGATTGGTTTAGCAGAAGTCTAATGTATCCATATGACTCCACAGCTTGCCAGCCAGACTGCAAATTATGATGATGCATGCAGACATGTTTGTTTAAAAAAAAATGTTTCTGTTAAGACATGGCATCTATGTATATTAACTGCTATGCATATTTAACACCGTGCATTTAGTATATTGCTAAATGTAAACATCAAGATATGAGCACATCAGGATTATTCAAATATTTTTAGAGAAAGGTGACACCATTACTATGTTAAGTCTGTCCTTATACATCCAACTCATTCACATTTCCAAAAACCTAGAAATAAATGCATACACACACACATGTGGACTAGCAACCCACTTATTTGGATTCACACAGATTCCATAGGCAGATTTCATTTTCTTGACAAATTAGCATAACTAGAAAGTGAACACACTAAGCCATTGAAAGCCATTACATGAGACTTACCAACATTCTGGAGAGGGATCGGTAGACTTTCTCTTTCCACACTACCAACAGTCTACTGGGTCATAGAATGTCTCTGTCAGCAATAGTGAGGGTGTTGCTGGAGGAGGCCAAAGAGCTCTGTGGATTGATCTGTTCTGTTTTTTTTTCTTTGGAGGTAAGCACTTCTACAGATGTATCTCCGCCAGCATGTTTTGCTCAGGGTTGTATGAAAAGAAAACGGGACAACCGGACACAAACAGGAAACAAAAACCCAACCCTTTAAAGCTATGAAAGCAACTAAAATAAAAAATAAAATAAGGTGATGGCACAAACATGATCCTCTTAACATAAATTTGAACATTCAGTTTTGTTGCCTGAATGTGCCGTTTAACTTCAAAAGAAGATGAAGACCCACCAGGAATGATCTGACAACAATGGGCTGTGTCTTTGGTGCCACGAGAGTATCTCCTTTGTATTATTCACTCAGCATGTCACTGGTTAATGTGAGAGAAATGTAATTAGTGTCGAGACAATTTTGTTATTCAGACATCAAAGCCAAGGAACAAGATATTTGAATGCAGGCAGGAGGGTTTCATTACGATACAGCAAAGATAATAGCAAAGAGAGAACATCTTAACTTGTTCCATTATTATCACTTGATTGAGACATTAAACGAGGACATTATTTTATATAAAAAAAGACCATTGTTTCAGCTGATTTGCTGTTTAAATGTAAATCAGGGGAAATTATTTTTGGTGTTCCAATTTCACATACAATTGATTTTAAAGGCATTTGGCTTCGGAGTTCAATTGTCCTCTGAGCTTAAATTCAATTTTAAAGTATGAATATGAAGTATGATAAAATGGTGAATTATATTGGGTTCATGTTATGTGATCGATGCCCATCAAATGTATTTTGTTGAAACACTTACGAGAGCCTGTTCAACTTGGGTATAATGTCCACCCCTTTGCCCGCTTGCACAGTGGGACCATGAAATAGATGCTCACTTGGCAGGCCATGCACTGCCTGCTGACTACAGAATAATAAAGATGCCCTCCTGAGCGCGGTCCACTCAGAAGGCTAGGGAACATATCCACCCGCAATCCCTTTCTATCCAGGGATAATAGGATACAAAATGATTACAGCAGTAAATACATTTCTAATCTCCCATGAATGACACAGAGATGTAACATTTGCCAATTTCCCTCCAAGCCAAATCCTTAAATCAATTCATGAAAGGTCCTTCTCCAATCTTAAAGTCACACAGATTATAAAACACATCTAAAGAACTCTGTTTTTTAATTTGCTGCAGTTTTTTTAAGATGTGGTCTAATACCAAAAACTGGTAGATCACTTATTTCCGCCATTGAAAGTTTTGTTTTTGAAAAAAAAAAATGCAAATGAAGAGCAAAACATACTGTATCTAAAAAATGAAGAAGAAGAGATATGTATGCATAACATGTGCTTGTGTGTATAAGAGAGAGTGTGTGTGTCTGTTACGAGTGTGTGTGGGAGAGAGATTGATTGCCAGGTGTGAAATCAATGCAGAGGACTTTCTTCACTTAACTTACAGATTTGCAAATTTGCCAGTTTTTTAAGAACACAACTGCAGTTGTTAACAAAGGCTTCTGATCCTCACCTACTTCTGTTTGAGGGGGCAGAAACCTTTACTTACTCGGACGCAATTGTTTTTGGTTGTACTCAAAGAAATAGTTTTCCATTATCTGTCTACCATCAATGTAGATGTTATTGTGAAGTATGGCCTGCCCTCCTTTCATTCCATTGGTGTGTATAATTCCGGCATGCTATAATAAAAGGCTTCCAGCCAAATTGAAAGCAACGCTGGCGACTCAATACTTCAGAAGAACCCTAAGAAGCTACAATATAATAGGTTATTGTTAGGATACATGCGTCATCCTATTGTAAAAATAATAATACTGCGGTCAGCGCCTACCTGACAAACAGAAGGTGCTCCGTGGGGCCTCGTTATTCATTATGGATGAGAGATGTGTGAAAAGCTCTGACTCCTGTAAACACAAAAGCATGCAGCTGCTGAGAATTAAAAAAATATAAAAGGCTATGCTTAGGATGTATGCATCAGCCTATTGCAAAAAGTCTGTAGCGATAATACTATGACATACAATGACAGATGGCTCTGACACGTATTTGAATCAAATAAATTGTATTGAACAAAAAACAGCTGTGTTATGGAGACACAGAGAATGCACATTGACCTGAAATGTGTGCACCCCAGCCCTGCAAAGAACACGCTGACTGATGTTGAGTGGCTCTGGTAATGGAATGACAACAGATGTCTATTCATCAATATGTATGTTCTTGTTTAGGTTCTTCAACACAATTTTGACAAAATGTCCTGTGCAGTGTTTTCATTCCCATGTCTGATTTGTTGCATTAATGATGCTGATCTTCTGCTGCTATAGTGTAATCACATTGCACCTTTTCCTGCAGAGATGGACCTCTACTTTAAGGTTTTCAGTTGCACTCTAAATTGATAGACAAAGAAAAACCCAATTTCCTTATATGTTAAAAAAAAGTCTAATTTAGGACCCTAATTTGAGAGGGCAAGAAGCTGTGCGTTACATGTTACAAAGAGACTTGCATGAAAATATATGTCTATAGGCCTAATAAACATGCAAGATACCTAAGCTATTAGGGAAACTATTTGTCTACAGTGGAAAGACAGGTAAAGAGGTTAACAGGGCTGGGTAGTCTTCTGGGGGGGGGGGCATTACTGTAGAAGAATTATTATTATATAGTGTATGCAGAGGCTTGTGTAACTCTATCTCAATCCGTGTGTGTGTAATGAGATTTGTAAAAGAATCTCTACATGCGTTTTGAGATTTGTGAATGTGTACAGGAATCTGCAAATGTAGAATCCGTGTGTGCGTACTCAGATTTGTAAAAAAAAAAAAATCTCTAAACGTGTATTGAGCTACATCTAATCTATAAATGCGTGCATAGCTCTGTGAATGTGCAGACAAATCTTTAAATGCGTACATACATATTAATAGCTGAGAGTTGAAGTATTTTGCTGTATAGATGTATATGGTCTATATGTGCATTTCACCAGCAAAAGTGGTGGCTAATACTTCTTCATAATCTACAAGCCATCAGTCTGTTGATGTTTTAATCACAGTTGATCCTAGCTGCCATCATTTAATTAAATTAGTGTTGAGCTGTCTATTAGACAGTCATCCACTTGATCAAAAGGGTGGCATGGCCATCCTTCCCATAATGCCTCATCTCACAATGTCAACTCAGACATGAAGTCTGATGGAAGCAAAGGCGGATGTTAATGTAATGATCTCATCTCACATCAGTCAGCCTCTCGTGGTGCAAAGCTGCATCCAAAGGCAGATTAAAAGCCTTCATTCGCCTGATGCTCTTTATTCTCTGGGCGCCAGCCAGGGCAGGTTTTTCAGTCTGAGGGCTCAGGAGAGGGGGCGGGATGAGAATGCACATAGAAAGCAAAACAACGCTGTGTGGCGTTTGGCTCTGAGGTGGGCACACCTGCCTACGGAGAGGCCTTTGAAGCCTTCGGCCTTCGAATAGCTGACGATGAGGGGAGAAGTCTGTGCAGGTCAGATGGAGAAACAAGGCAGACCATTTCTATCATGTGACAATTTCATTACAAATGAGCTTGCAGAGCATTTACTTCTCTGGCATATGAAAGTCTCTTACATATTTCTCCCCTGGGAGACACAATAAATTGACTTAAATTGACTTGAAACGGTCTAGGTTTGAAAGTCTCTTACTAGTGCACCCAAACATTTCACATCAGGAAACGGTCCAGGAGGTCAACGTGATGCTCTGGATGTGGAATGTTTGTGAGGGTAATTTCACCTTTTATAAGGAGGAACGGGAGTAGACTCAGACGTGTGAAAGATTTTACTGTTTCTCCCTTTGCATTTCATGAGAGCCATTATAACCTGACTTTCATAGCAGTTCATTCAGGACACCACCATCTCTTTAGAATTGTCTCCATCTCAGCTGTTATGGTGGTGTTGCCTGATGTCCTCTCCTCCGGCACAAACACAGATGAGTGAAGTGAACTAGGTTTCTGTGTTCAGCGCCCCAATTAACGGCACACTTCACTGTTCCCGTTTCATTTTCAATCCTGTCGCGTACATGTACTGGCAAAAAAGCTGATCTCTCAGCTGCATTTCAGCCACAGCTGTTTTTTTTTTCTCTTTTTACAAAATATTCAGAAGTGCAGATTCTCTTTTTGAGGTAACCCAGAGGACCCACCACTTACCTCATTTTAATGTGAATATTTATTCCCCAGTTTCTCTCTCGCTCGCCTTCGTTCTACTATATTTACATTCTTCTCCTCTCCTTTGAGTTGCAGCTACTCATGCATGTGTTCAACATCTGGAGGAGCAGGTGGTTCGCTCTCCCTCGCTAATGAGGGACTCGGTCTGTAATTGGAGGCCTGGAGAGAAGTAGGGTGCACACACTCATGAGCCTGGGTCACAACCAGAGGCCAATGTTAAGACACGTCCATCCCATTAGTACTACTGCGGTGGCACTGAGGGCGAGGGTTGAGGGTGGTAGTGATGACAAAATGTTGATCCATGCCTATTTGAGTTTATTTGGAAGAGCATATTATTTCTGAGCTCAAACAGAAACAGCTCAAACCTTGTTGTGTCAGCAAATCCCAAGTGACAAAACAGATGTCACTCCAAACATCAACACCTTAGGTCCACAGCACATATGTACACTTACAATGTTTACTTTTGTGCACGCACACACAGTAAGCTCACGTGCGTCCACACATACACAGTATGCTCACGTGGCCACACACACACAAAAACTTAACACTACAAAGGGGTCATGTCCACTCACCCTGTTTGCTGTTATATAGCTTAACACTGGCGGCCAACACATACACGTAATTAACACTACAAAAGCTTACGTGGAGGGTGATTGTTAGGATTAATCACAAACTTAAACTAGAGAGAGAGAGACTGATTATTAGACACCCTGGCTTGACACTGACTACATAGACATTGAAGTGGATGACATTAGCACTGGTATTGATCGCGAGTGAAAGAGGACCATAGTGGTGTGAGAGTGGTTTCCTTTTGTTCGATTCTCTCAATAGAGAGGGATTGATTCACTCAGTGACACCATTAATGACAGTGTGTCTACACTATTCGGTTCTTCTGCCTTTGTGCTATTTTTACTGGCCTGTCAGGGCTGGGATCTAGACAACTGCAAAGGGCTGGCTGTAAAACATCTCCTAAAAGAGCCCTTAGTATGAGTCATTGCACACAGGACTGCGTTTTAACAACCCAATCAGAAATGGAAAAAGACAAACCCAGAGGAAGTTAAATTAAAAAAAAAACATAGTTGTCGGAGAGCACTTTGTCATTCCCTTGAAAGTGCCATGGCTACCAAAAAAATGCATCATTCTTTGATTGCATTTTGAATTTTGCACTTGTGATTTTGCAGAAGAGTTCTTAAAAGAAAGTTGGCATGAAATTGGAATCAGAATTGGCCCACTCAACCAAACTAAACAATGTTTAATTTCTGGAAAAGATCATGCAGATTGCTTCAGTGGCCTGTCTGTCTTAATATCACTAATTGATGATCAGTGTTAGATTAACTGCAGTGTGAGCAAGTGTGAGCATGTCACAGTTGAGTGGAACAATAATCTGTAAAATGATCGTCACAATGCTCTGTACCACAAAGGTCTGCATTTACCTATTAGGTTTTTAAGAAACCCATCATAGAAGGAACCACTATTAACTATGTGTCCCCAACACAAGATGCCACAATCATTTAGAGGTCCCTAATCAGGTGCCTAATTTCTTTTCTCACCCCATGATTGTACAGGTTACTTATTCTCTGGGTAGATACATATTTAATATAACATATTTCAGATATTTTCATTTTCATTTTTTTTAAATGACAAAATTCAACCTACTGGAACACTTTGCTAGGCCAAATACAAAAGGATACTGTGGGGTCTGGGTGTTTTCCTGGGAAACCACATAAACTGCCGAGCCAGCAGTTTTGCTTTTGCTTAAGAAAAACAATATATCCACGAGAGACAAGCTCATATCTTTGCCTTGAAGTGCACATTTTTGACCTGTCACAATCCAACTCGCTGACAGAGAACTACTGTCCTGTTTTTTGTTGTTGTTGACGAATATATGTTTGTGTGTGTGTGTGTGTGTGTGTGTGTGTGTGTGTGTGTGTCTGTGCATGTGTTGATGATGTGGCATCCAGAAAGTGTCTGTAGTGCCTCCACATGCTGTTATGTTTCCCAAGGCTCCAAACATCCAAGGGAGAATTTCTATGATTAACATCTACCACATCTAAATGCAAAGAATAAGAAAAGAAGATCTGTAACTTCATTCTTTTAAGCCAGTAATCACATTCACATTGTCCATGGACTGTTTTTAACATCCCTAGCCATATTTATTTGTTGTCCCCATGGCCCCAGTTTAGACCTATTCAGATGTACTTTCTTTGATGACCTCCACACACAGCTTTAATCAAGATTACCCAGACAGTCTGGCTGCTGTCATCATACAATCAAACTCTCGGATCTGATAAGCTCAGCTCTTTTGAAGACAACACAAAACTCCACAGCCACGGTTGTAGAAAAAGGGCAAATTTATTTAAAGCACTTTGTACCCTACATAAAAAAATATGATTGATTTAAGTCAACAATAATAAATATAGTGCCTGTGGTCTTGCAGGCCCCATCGTTGCGTACAGGCGTACAATCAATATCCAGTTTCACAATACAGCAAAGGCACTAGCATTTACCGCAAATCTGCACAGTCCACTGGGAGGAATATATGTGGTGTTGAAAGGGTTAACTGAGGCTGAGATGGAAGCCATATACATATTCAGTGGTAAATAAGGAATATCATATCAGTGTTTACACAATAGTCCTTGGGCTGTACATTAGTGTTGTCCCACTACATAGGAGATACTGAGATCTGTCCCTTATAAGACATCTTTGACACGTTAAAATTAAGATTGTATAGAATAATTGAATGGTTTTGCATTGTTGAGAGACAGCGTGTGTTTGAACGGAGACTTGCTGGAGTATATGGCACACTCAGATTTGAACTTGCCACATAACAGGCCATCGGGGAGGTTGGTACTTTTAAGATCCTTCTGGATTGTAAATTACAATGAGAGATGAATTAATTCTCAGAATTCAGTGGTCCCAAATAAAATCTCTAAATCCATCGAAAACAGATCAACATTTTTTATCTCTCTGGTGACAGAAAATCCTGTGGTGTTAGAAGTGTGCCAGACATTGACCTCCACAGAGAGGAAGGACAAGCGGATGAAAGCAACTATGAGAGACATAAGCGTAGTCAGTAGCACTATGATATTGGGTAGGGGGGGAGGCATGCCTTGATATGCAACGCAGCAGTGCCAGCAGCGGTAAGTAAATGACAATAATATTAAATGTCCCCAGATGATTAGACATGCCAGTTTAACTGAATAGAAGAGTGTACCACCAGCAGTCTTTAGTGTCTATCAGGGAACCTCAACCAGCATTGATTCTCTTCAGGAGAAAAATTATTCTTTCCTGCAACGAGCTTAAAATGTTGAAAGAAAACTGTGATTTTCGAACACCTTAATCAAAACATATATTTCTTTTTTTTTCAATGATCATGTTCACCCAAAACAAAAACAAAAGCTGCTTTAAATATTTTAAATATTGAGAAAATAAGGCTTAATCATTTCTTCTGTCCTACTGGCCCCCTTCACTGTAGGTCAATCAGTAGAATCCGAGGAGACTTTAGTTCATTTGTCCACAGCTTCATACCTAAGAACCAATATATTGCCTAATACTGGTCTTCACCATCAGATCTAGCTGGGTCTTCACCATCAGATCCAGCCCGGCCTCGACCATCAGATCTAGCTGGGTCTTCACCCTTAGATCCAGCCTGGTCTCGACCATCAGATCTAGCTGGGTCTTCACCATCAGATCTAAATGGGTTGGAGCCACATTTCAATGGAAAAAGCCCTGATTGATTGTCAACGATGTCTTGTCTTGATTTAATTAATTGTTTCCTTCTTTAATAGAATGTGGTTGGCCACACATAGTGTTTATCTTCTCTTGTTTATATAACTCTTTGACCACTGCTTTAAAAATAAAAGCATATAATTGTCCTTTTATGAGTTCAATCCATAAATGTGAATTTAGGGCATGTTAAGGTTCTTTAAACTCTTTAAACTCTTTCAAAACTCAACATAAATAACACCTACAACCTGCACCGTCATTCGCTTGATCACTCAGTCGATGGGGTGACTCCAGTCAGCAATGTCCCATGACTGGACACCAATCTGTCTCGGAGCAGCATTTGAACCAAGGGGCCTTCTGGGACTGGCTTGTGTCCCTTTACATGGTGAGGTACATAAGGGGCCGATTTCAGATGTTTCTCTGGGCTGTGAGGTACTTAAGCGCAGCAGAGCCATACTTTCTTGAAAGGTCTTGGTGGAACTCGTCCTTGAGCGTGTTCAGACAGTACCGGTAACTTGGACTGGATCGGAACTTTGAAATGTCAAAACTTGGAGCGTGGGGCATGTGGATCATGTAGGCATTTGGTAATACGACCAAGTCATATTCCTGGGGGGGGGGAGAAATGATCACATAAAGGAGAAGGTCATTCATAAACATTAACTAATGACACCAGTTTATAATATCAAACTGATATAAAGAGTGTTTCAAGAATGAGTCTTCATTACCTGGGCATCAAGTTCCATTATGTGGGACACTTTGTTCCAGCCAAAGCCCACAAATCTCTGATCATACTCTGGACAGTCTTTTCGGACGACCACATAGGGCTCAAAATCTGGTTCCCAGTCAACCTTGTAAGGTGTGGTGGCGGTCCGCCATTTGGCATAGTTAGTTGGAGCATGGCCTTTGGTCCAAACGTGGTACCTGCAATGGTGAAAGAGCAGGCAAGTCAGCTTCTAATGTATTCACATGTTATAATAAAATGGAACACTCCAAGATAATGTACAGCTGATTCATTGACCACATAGGATTATAATCAAGCTTTTGACTGTATGGGTAATTCATTTTAAATAGCAATGAATTAAATTGAGAGAGAGAATTTTATCCGTGCAATATAACGGTAAAAACCATCTGGAACGACTTAACAACATTCTTCAAAACTAGACCAAAGTGTGAGAGAACAGAGAAATTAAGTACAATTAAAAAATGAATAAGAGTGTCCCCAGTTAAATGAGAAAGGTCAATTGCTATACCTGAAGGTGTAAAGGGTCCCCATGTCCAGCATGGAGAGAAGCTCAGCTTTGGATTTGGGATAGGAGAGGCGATACCGCAGCGTCTCAAAGGCCGGCACCACCAGAGCCTTCTTAGTGTTGGCCATGTCCAACTGAACAATAGACTTTCTGTAGATGAGGACACAGTTGTGTTACAGTCAATGTCCTGAATGACATTCATCCTCATGATGGTGTTTTTACATACCTTACTCTAATAGATACATACTTTGTAGATGAATGTTAACATAAGCATGGACATATAACCTCCCAAAAAATATGAGCCACTCACCTGAGGTATTCATAGAGGCCATACATAGGTAGGAAGTCCACATCAGTCAAGAACACATACGGTGTGTTGGCATTGCGCAGGGCAACATTGCGGACCAGGTTAACCGGGTAGAACTGGCCCTCTTTATAGACGATGTGGTAGCCAACGTTCTTGCGGTTCTTGAGCACCTCGGAGGCCTGGGCGTAGCGTAAGAACTGCTGCGCCTCAGCGTCAGACATGTAGAGAGCCAAGCTAATGGGACCCTCCCAGTGCTTACAAATCGCCTCAAGCATTTGAAGTCTGCAACAAACGGAGCCAACAGAGATGACAGGGCTTTAATGCGCTTCATGCCCGCGGTGACTTGGTGGGTTTCTTTGATACTCCACTAAATTATGCATCCCACACAAACTTAAATTACAGCTTGTTACACCAACAAAAGACCTTTTGCAACCGGAAAACAAAAGGTAAAATGGAAGTATTCATTACCTGTCCATGGAAAGCTGGGCAACCAGAGTCACATCAGTGTTATCATTGGTTGGTGTGTATTCATACTGCAGGAAGTAGAGGTGAACTCGGTGCAATGTGATTCGCTCTCGTCGGAACTCGTAGCACTGGTCGTCTTCATCAAGCTCTTCTAAAGCTCCTTGAAGCTGAGGACAAAAACAAAGACCAGTGAAGCAAAAATCATGGAGAAATCATGGTGCCATGGTTTTAAAAAGTGCAGAACACTACCATCTATATACTATAATGTGTGACTGCACTGTTAAACATTTTCTGTAAAAAGTACATTAGCCTTCTGGCAGCTATTGGTCCCACATAGTGTGACAAATTACTCAGTCAACAATTCGGCACTGTAATCATTTTTTAAGCACAGTAGGAAAAGGCTTACAGTCAACAAAAAAAAAACAAGCAGTAACTTACTGGCAGCAATTGGTTGATTAGCGTGATTTACTCTTTAACATATTAAAGTACCAATAAGCTGCTGTTTTATACAGAAAGGCTGCAATTATGAGACTTGCGACCATTTGACTTTCACTTAGGGACAGGGCACTTGTAGTGTGGAGGTTTCGGCATCCCAATTGTTTGGTTTACAAATCATTTGTAAAAAAAAGTGTATTTTTACTATTCAAAAAATGCCTTTAACGAGACTTAAATCCTATCATTGAGCGTGTCTGTTTTCAAGTCAGCCATCCTTATCATTCAGCTAGACACACTTTAGGCGATTTCACATTGCTATAGTGGGATTCATATTAATAAATGCAGGACATCAGTTCTACCGTGAGATACTACTTTCTTTGCAATTGTGATTTACAGAAATGCACTACAAAGCAGTTCTACAATAACTTACTATACAGATCACAGTAAAAAAAAAATGCAGATTTCACACAAATTGCTAACAGTCTGCATTACTTTGAAATCAGGTTCAGTGTAAGTCATAACAAATGTATCCTACCTGTGTGATCTCCGAGGTGGCCTGGCTGGGGCAGCCAAACAGCTCCCGTCGAAGAAGATTCCCATCGTACTCCAGGAACGTCAGGTAAAGGTTACGGAAAAATTCAACGTGTTTGTTCTTCACTCGCAGCTTCTTGGGGGAGTTCCAGTGGATCACCTGACCAAAATATATTTATTTTATTTATTTATTGACTGAGGCCTACCAGAGGATAAATCATGAATGATTCCAAAACATATATTTTTTTTTAAATCAATAAATAATTTAGTAATGTTTACCCTTCTGAAAACACAAACAGAATAGAGCGTCTCAAAAGAGATCTTTGATCTAAACGGGTTTTCCACCGAGTTTGTTTCTGCTCCTACCTTCAGATCAGACACCTCGGTGTAGCACTGCTCCGACCGCGTGTGGTCTGACAGCTGAACGTTCCAGAAGCAGGGCAGCTGGTGCACCAGGACGGGGTTCTGCTTTATGAAGGCATTAAAGATGTCCTGTGGGAGATTTAAAAACAGAATAAAACACTTCTTAGATACCGTTACAGGCTGACACCAGGCATTAATGCATGCAGATGTTTCAGGTGCACACCAGCTATGCTAAATATAAATATAATGATCATTTTTGTCTCTGCTCTGTCCTTTATTAAAATGGATTTGCCTTCAAAAAACAGGCCATATGAGACAGATCAGTGAGCGTAATCCAGGATTAATCACAGTGGTTCAGTCTTGTCGCTAACCTGGTCGGCCAGCGAGGTGGAGAGCATGTTCATTAGCTCTCGCTCGGCTGTCAGACGCCACATCTGCTCCCAGCCCATCCGACGGAGCTTTTCCAAATATAGCAGAATTACTCCTATGGCAACAAAACAGAAAATAAGTCACACTTATTGTCACTTTATTCAGTCCATATGAATAACAGGGGTAATATAACTCTGACATACTGCTTTCCACAAACAGTCATTGTATTCAGTGGGTCTTGTGACAAGTGGGTTACCACTGCAATTGCAGCCCTGTATGTCAGCATTCCTTTGTATCCAGTCCCACACTTTGTGGCCAAATGTACACTATGGAATGAGTGGCCAATGAGTGTCAAAAGCTCTTTTTCGTCTTCAAGGCCATCGTGAGTGCTTTCTATTCTGAGAGCCACTGACCTGTGTTGAAGCCTCTCCCTAGCGCAGGCCAAGGCTTGTGGTTTTTCCACAGGTTGCCCAGGTACCAATCACTCTGGTTCTCCACTAGTCCAATCACTTGCTTCTCTGAAATCAGAATGTCAGTGGGCATACCAAGGTTACGAGAAACAAAAGCAGGAATTTATACTGGCCTATGCAATGCAAGTTACAAGCAGAGACTGCTTAACTACTGCTGAATAGGTCAGCATGAAAGATTTAACTACGTGGAAGTGGTTTGGCTTGAGCTGCAGACCTGTGAACCTCCTGAAGATGGACCACAGTTCTGCTATATCAGTGGCGAAGGTGATGTCCGTATCCAAGACAATGACCTTGGAGAGGTCGGAGGGCAGGGCTTTGGTAAGGGTCAGCTTCATCAGGCCATAAATTCCTGAATAGTGTTTGTTTGGTATCCAGGATACCTCAGACTACAAAGAAGGGAAGGGGAGAAGGCAGGCAGCAGGAAAGAAAGAAAGAGAGACCAAATGAAGAAGATAAATTAACTCTAAATTAACTAACTATTGCAATTCTGGTGTAAGACAACCTATCTGAAAATTATGACTTAAAAAAGGGACTTATTTCTCTCAACTTTGCATACTACAATAAACAGAAAACAGCAGTCTTTGGCTCGTGTGTAAACTGAGACTGTAAAATGCTAATGATTGGAGTAGGCATGCAGCCAACAGATATCACAGTCAGTGGTAGAACCTGGCAGCTGAGCCAAAATACATAACGCTTATATGGAGCCATGTAATTAAACAGTAAGACCACCAGTTAAATCTTTCAGCTATATATTGGAGTAAACATTTTACAGGTGCTGTGGATACTGGCCTTATAATATGAAAAGAGTAGTTAAACACTCATCTTCTGATACACAGTTCCTTATGGACCACTACCTATCAACTGTTACACCAAAGTGACCTTGTTTGTGAACCTATGCTATGTCTAGTTTACTGGATGGAAACTGTGTTTATGTTTCCTTCCTCTCTTCACAGAGACGTGAAGAATGCATGCCTGTGGCCTAACAGCAGGAGTGTTGGGGGCTCAGTGACAGTGACACATGCCGGTCAGTCGTATGCTTTGAAACGGGAGGTCATAAGCCAGCGCAATAATGTGTGTGTGCATGTGAGAATGTTTTCACCTTGAGTTCATCTGCATCATAAAAGCTAACTTGCACGGACGGAACCATCCAGGATTGGAACAAGGCGCTCAGGATCTGTTTGGCTATTGTATCTGTGATAAAATGAAAGTGCAGAGGGTTCCTCCTACAAAAGGGAAAAAGTACCACAGAGCCATGAGCAGGATGAAGTGAATCTTATGATGAGTAGGTATGTGATGAAATATGTAGAGGATGTATGCAATATGTAGGAAGTCTGCCAAGGACCATGTACCCATCTCACCTATGGAACAGGATAGATTTGACAAGGGTGACAACATCCCGGCTAGCATTGTGTCCTGCACACACACACGCCACATGGATCAGCTGCAGGTCGGAAAAGAATCAGGAAAAGAAAATTAGCAATACCACTACAACATTAAACAATTCAATTTAAGTATGATTAATGTTGCCCTTTCAAAAGAAAATTCACTAAGCATAATTCACATAATTTATACATTACTGATATGATTCTGACTTATTTCCCCTAGTATGAACACAGAACTACAACCCGCAAAAGAACTCACCTCACACTTCTCCACCGTGGGTGATCGGGAGCAGTCGCTATGATTAGCTCTCTCCTCGGCCGTGCTCTCCACGTCCTCCGGACCCGTGTCAGCTGACGCCACCCACTGCTGGTTCCCATAGTTACCCTCGGGTGGCTGCGCGGCCAGGCCTTGCGATTGGCTGAGCTGGAGACGGATCTTCCGGTTCTCCTCCTCCACTTCTCGGACGCGTGACTCCAGATCCTCCCGCTCCAGCAGCCGGGCCTCGGTAGACTCCACCAGGCAGGGCGAGAGCAGCAGGGAACGCCCGTCTGGACAAGCGACAAGAGGCCTAGTTTAACCCTGAGGTTTGGATTTTGGTCTTTGTGTTTGTGTTGTCTTCCTGTTTTCTTTTTCCCTTATGTGTTTTGAGTGCACACACACACACACACACACACACACACACGCACAGCCGCTCATACTCGCTCACACGTGCACACTCAAACACATATGCCACAGCACCTGCCAAGGACCAGTGCATTCTATCACGTCAAGTGTGAAATTCAGAGGATGTTCACACCTAACTCCAACGGAAGCTCAAGTGTGAGTGTGTGTTTGTGTGTGTTGGGGTGCATATACTGTAAATACAAAATGGATTTGACTAATCTTGATTTCTAATCTTTTAACCTAGTTAAAATGTAAAAATAAAGTATTTGGATAATTACACACTCCATTTGAAAAATTGTGTCAATTCCATGCTAGATGGAATCTTACATATAATCATTGTAGATTTTTCAGCAATGCATTCAGTAAAATAATGATCTATTTCATTCCTAAGTAAATCAAATAATTTGGTCATGTCATGTTTTCAATTTCAGTATTTCACATAATATACGGTCATTACATTCGTTCTTTCTAATAACAAACATCATAATAATTACAGGAAGGCAGTACATTGAATGAGCACTGTTGCAACATGTCTTTTGCTGAGGTGGAGGTATTACAGGTATTCAAAAAATGCCAATTTTACTCTCGTGTTAAGAAAACATTTCACACCAACATCTGTTTAACCAGAAGTTTATGGAGGGGGATCAGCTTCAACACAATACTCTCCATCCCTGCGGTCTGCATGCTAAAATTACGTCACATATTACCTTATGTTCAGCAGTAAAAAAAGATTGATTTTTTTCACACTAGCATCACCAATCCGCTTACAGAGGTGTGGCAGCATTCTGTTGTGATGGGATGAAGTGTGCGTGGGGCTGGGTGAGTGCTGAGGTTGGGGCATCACCACCACTCCACAGCACTAACTGCTTCACTACAGCTGACTGAGTTGCGTAAAAGAAGACTAAGAATAATAGTGCGGATTATCAAACGGTGGATGTCCCTGCCATCCACCACAGTAAAGCCATGATTAGGAGGGGATAAGACAAGCCTGGCAGATTACAAAGGAATGATTATGTCCTGATATTCTATGGTTTAGTTGTTCACTGTTGTAATAATTCAGCAAAGAGAAAATGGGTCTACTGAGTTTAAAATATATGCAGATTTTTTTTAAACAATTCACAGCAATTAACTGTTTCTTTCATATTTGGATTAACACCTTTTTATTTATTTTAATATATTTTGGGTGGGATTGGGCTTTTGAGACACGAGCAAGCAGACACGTGTGTCTGACACGTGTGTGAGCAGAGGTTAACAAGCGACGAGAGATCCAATCTGCACTCACTCTCCAGGTTGCCCACCAGCAGGTACAGCCATGTCAGCAGAATCACAGAGCTCAGAGACAACACCAGGAGCTTCAGCTTCCCTCGGCACGGGCAGTGCATGCTGGGACGGTGGGGGGAGGGGGGAGTACGTGAGGCGGACGGGTGGAAGGTGGAGGAAGGGGGGGAGGAGGGGAGGGGGGTCAGCGTTCACGTCGGGTTTGGTCTCACGCTGGCTCTCTGCAGCATCGTCTCATCTGAAGAACAAACAAACAAACACACACACACACACACACACACACACACACACACACACAGACACACACACACACACACACACACACACACACACACACACACACACACACACACACACACACACACAAGCATACAGAAAATCACAAACAAATCGTTAAACCAACTCTCCAGAAACACTTGCACAGCTTACACTTGCTATTCCAATAATACTCCAGGTCCACACACGGAGACCTCACAGGTAGCACCACCAGGACAGAGAGAGGTATGTGCACCACTTGTCCCTCCCTCTGGCCACTGTAGCCAAGCCTATATGGCAGGGACTGCTGTGTACACCCTGTCTTTAATTAAAAAGTCAGCAAAGAGAGGCTTTACATCATTCAAGCAGCTGGCTAAGAGAGGAAGGGAGAGAGGGGGGGTGGGGGAGGAAAAAATACACTAGTCCATCTTTGTTTTATTATGAGCTTAATTAATCATGCTTCACTTTAATTAGACATCCGCCTGCTGGCAACAAGATTGGATGCTGCCAATAAAAAAATGAAATAAATTAATTTAAGAATTTGAGTTTATTAAGGAGGGGACCTGCTTCAGCGAGTGGGCACAGGAGAGAGTAAAGGGAAGGGGGGGGGGGGGGGGGGGTCCCTGGACGGATGTTGTGCTACAACCAACGAAGTGTGGGCTGATGTGTTGATATTAATTAGTACTCACCTCATAATCAAGCCAGCCATAATGAAAACACCCCTCTTTTCTTTGAGACACTGCTTAAGATGCTCCATTTTCCTTTACTATGCGGTGTGACTAGTTTTATCCCTGAATTCTAGGCTTTTCTGTGTGGATGTGCGCTGTGCTGCTGGGGTTGTTGTTCAGCTGGGGAGTGATGAACACCCTGGCCTTCGCTCTCTCCTCCACCCTGCCACTGCTGACTCCAGCTTTTGTTAGTTTATTCATCTGTTTGCTTAGAGTGAGCTCTCAAGGCCTCTTAGCACAGTCCACTTTTCATCACCTCGCCACGTCCTCTGCCCCTCCTCCACACACACGCACACACTCACAAAGACATACAAACACACACCGACACACCCACACACATGCACACACAGCCAACTTCACATTCTCTCTCTCTCTGCAGGGACAAGTGCCAGGGGTGGCAATGGCAGAGGGAGATAAACATTTAAAAAAAATTGAGGAATTTCATAAACATTCTCTGCCAAAAACAGTGTCCTTGAAATTAAGAAAAGTAGCCCTTCTGGAACCAGAATGTTTATTTGAACTTCAAACCAAACAGTAGGAAACTAAAAAAAAAAACAGGTATACTTTTAATTTAGAGAGACTGCCTTGACAGCAATGCATTCTCATCATTGGGTGTCTTTTCACTCAATGAGACTTCATTAACAGCCCTATGAATGCAATATGCAATCTCCTACATTGCACTCAGCAGGGTGACAGTGGAGATTTTCTTCCCTAACCCAGCAATCTCACATTTAAGACCAACTGCTAGCCCTCTTTTTGCTTCTCTGCACACTGTACAGTGATGAAACCAGACAGTTTATCCGGTAGTACACTCTTAATTGCTGTCCAGGCATCCCTCTACTCCTCCCTTTCTCACAGCGTTCCCCCCTCTCTCTCTCTCCCTCTCTCTCCCTCTCTCTCTCTCTCTCTCTCTCTCTCTCTCTCTCTCACCCTCTTTTGCACCCCTCACTTCACAGGACCTCGAGCGGCTGGCGCCCAGATGAGAGGGCAGTCGGTCAGGGTACCAAATGGTCAGGTGCCCAGTACGTGCCCTCTGTCTCAGCCGGGGGCACGCTTTCAACTCCTGCCAGCCTCTCGACTTCTAGAGCCCTTCTGAGTAACTGCCCTTGGCTTGGCTCGTTAAGCCCGTTTGACTACTAACGAGGTGGACATAACGAAGAGGGTCAGGTACTGCCTCAGTCACATGCCTTCCACTGAAGTAAACCTGGAGTAAGTTGAACTCATCACACACGTACAAACTTAAATCCAGTACTTTAGATAGCAATAATAACATTCTTTGCAGACGCCATGTGATAGGCTGGCTTTAAAGGGAGCTGTGGGTGTTGATCAAGGGGTTTGTATTTATACAAAAATATGTTCTCCTTTGTCTCGATCTGCTGGAGCGAGCATGGCTTCATGCTGAGAACAGTTCAGACGTGCCTTTCTTTCCTGGCTGCTCGAGCTGCACCTGGCTGACAAAGATCAACATTACAGATTCTATTTGTCTGGAAGGATCTTTTTTGTGTGTGTCTGCCATTTATTAAATGAGCCTTCAGAGGAGGGAGTGCAAGGTGAGCAGAGAATGTTTTCCCTCAGGGATAATCTCTGTGTCATGAAGGGAAAATTACTGCACTGCCAGAGAGGTGAGGTCACATGTATGAACAGAGACCTTTGTTTTCCCTTGGCTATCTTTCTCTCACTCTCCTTCTCTTGCTGACAGAAGCACACACACACACACTCTCACACACACACACACACACACACATGCATGCACACATTCACACACATGCATGCGCACAGCCACATACACGTACACACACACAAAAGGTATTTAGTCTGAGAAGTACAGCTGTAATTCAACCTTCCCCAATGTCATAGCCACCTCTTAAATCCCCCTTTTCTGCTCTGGATGCTTTGAATTCCTGCCACCGCGATGCACACAGTTAGGAGGATGTAAGGGATGATGGGCCTTAGCACATAGCACTCGTAAAGGGAACCAGGTTATGAGATATATGGAGGGCTCGAACTGGGAGTTTAATGAGGATCTTTTGTCGAACAAGCAACAAAACAAAATGCTTACGCTCCACTGGGGTAATAAAATAAAAAAACGAAAGAAAAAAAAGACTGAAAGGATGAGAGAGCGAAGGAGGGATGAGTGAATGATAGCCATGAAAATTAAATATACGGACAATGATTGCACCTTTACAGTTGAGTTGCTCCTGTCATCTCCAGGGGAAGGACATAAAATGGCTCAGTTCTAACATGTTCTGCTGCATTGGATTTATGTGACAGGCCAGCGGAGGGAGAGTTAAATAAAGGTGAGACAAAAAAACCTGCAATGAAATGTGAGGAAAATAGGCCTAGAGATCCGTACATCTCTCTCTCTTTTACACACACACAAACAAACACACAGAGAGAGAGAGAGAGAGAGACAGAGAAAGAGAGAGCAGCCAGGTACTGGAGGGGTAATACGAAGGAGTCTGCCCTTGATGTCAATCAAGCAGTGCTGAAAGTATGATAATGTGGTTCAAGGGGAAGGGAGAGCGTTTGATGCCATGGCCAAGCCCCCTGCTCCAGGAGGCTCGGGCTGAAATGAGTGGCCTTTCACTTTGTGCATTAATCAGCCTGAAGGTCTCTCTGATTAAGGTCCAATCAATCTGGTCCTCACATATGCATACGCTCTCAGACACTCAGAAGCCCACACACACACACACACACGCACGCACGCACACACACACACACACACACACACACACACACACACACACACACACACACACACACACACACACACACACACACACACACACACACACACAATCTCACACACACACACACAATCTTACAGCCACACACTCACACACACACACACACACACACACACACACACACACACACACACACACACACACACACACACACACACACACACACACACACACACACACACACACACACACACACACAAACACAGAGACACACACAATCTCACAGCCACACACTCACACACATAAAGACACAGACACGCACACACACAAACCCCCACTAAAATGCAACCATCTCTTCTTCATCATACATAATAGTGTATGACTAACTGTTCTACGTTCTATCTATCTATCAACCTCCCGGTCATCTTGCAGTGGCTGAGTTTATATGTCAATAGAGGAACATTTAATTTCCAATCTGTAACAGAAGAAACAGCCATGCGATATTGAACACTCTCCTTTCATTGAGAGCAGAAAAAGTGTGTTAAATGGCAGCCAATAGACATTCCATTCATCCACATCAAGCACACACAAGCACTCAGATCAATCAAGTCCCCATGCGACCCTGCCCCTGTGCTTGTCAGGGGAGTGGGGGAAGAGTTGCACCCTTCTCTCCCTCGCCTCCAGCCCTCTGGACCCCCTGAGCCTTGGCCCATCACTCCACTCTGTGAATCCTCAAAATAACCACAGGAGTTTTCAGATCAACACAGAACATTTCAGCAGGGCCCAAAGAGCCCTTTTCAGTCCATGCCTGCAAACCTCAAGACCATCAGAGGGAACGGGGCATGTCGTCGTCGTCCTTGTTCCCCCCCGTCAAAAAAAACTGCTTTCCAGCCACAGATCACGATGCATCGCTTGGAGGAGTTGGCTTTTTAAGTCTGTTTCCTGGGTCTGATACTCCGAGCTTTATAGTGGTAATCTTCAAAAACACTGCACTCTGTCCTTCTCTCTCTCCCTCAATCTCTCTTTTCTTAACATCCCTTCACATGGTCTGCTTGTTCCTTTGAGGCCTAAACCCAGCTAATCTCCTTTCTCTCCCTCACTCCAACACCGCCAATAAGCTTCTATCTCTCAGGCGTCTGAAGTCTCTCGACCCGTCCACCAGAGCTACTCTATGGCACAACAGAGAGAGAGAGGTAGACAGAGTTCAAGCGAGAGCAAGATAGAAATAAATGAAATACAAAATTATAGAGAGAGAATGGCAGCTCTTCATAAGAGTTACATTCAGCTGCACGTTATTAAAAACCCCAAAGCCCTTTTTAAATAAAAAAACTTAAGAACATAGCCCACTCACCAGTGGAAACTCCCATGTGAAGGCGGCTTTTGCGGGCACATCTCCAAGAGGCTTAGACCAAAAGCATATATATCCATACACATCCAGATGGCAAAGCAATCAGTCAGGCAGCCCAACATGAAAATGTCTCATTTTTATAAAACACACGCACACACACACACACACACACACACACACACACACACACACACACACACACACACACACACACACACACACACACACACACACACACACACACACACACACACACACACACACACACACACACACACACACACACACACACACACACACACACACACTCCCCCCATTGCAGGCACCATACATGTCCCATCGGGTCAACAAAGATTTAAGGCCAGTCAACTGTTGGTGCTTTATATCTGCAATACCTCCATAAGACCACCAGTACACTGGAGACCAAACCCACTAAACCAGGGATAACACACACAACAATATTTTAAACAGTTCCTTCAAAATGACTCCGTGTTGGGAGACTTCCTGTGCCCCTACTCGAGTCACTCCACAAGTGCTTCACCAAATGTAATTAGCTGTTTGGTAATGGATAATCAGACAAGGAACACTTGTCATTTTGTTTTGTTTTGTTTGCGCTAGTTAATCAGTGAGGAAATGCATTGAAGGTTCATTGGCTCTAAAAGCCTACCTTTAATTAGTAAGAGCTTAAATTACTGTTCACACACACAGTCACACGCATGCATTCACAATGCACTTTGCTCCGAGTAGCCTTCGAAGATCACCTGCCTGTCATACACAGTATAAGGATGAACTATGGTCAGTTTCAGTTCAGAGAGAATCTGTCTACTAGATCTTAAGACACAATCTGCTAGAGTCAACCAGACGACAAAAAAATCAATGAAAAGGAGAGCAAACAAGACAGAGTGGAGGGGGGGTCTCTCTGTTTTGCAAAGCACTTCTCTCATTTAAAGACTGAACACAAGAGTAAGACGACTTAATTCATTACGTTCATGGACAAACTCAGTTTTATGTGTTAGATCTTCCACCACATCTTGCTGAAGAAGGATTGAAGTGTCCTGTTGTAGGTGCTCAATAACCTATTGAGTGTCATGCTTTCTAAATGTATTTAACATAACCTAAACCTGTTATTACTTTGATGCCTACTTGAAGCCTTCCTGGTGGTACTGTGCAACAACCGGACTGGGAAAGACCTAGGAACCGAACTTAACCTTAACTAAAATACACAGCTGTATTTCGATGTAAGCACACCTGGGTGAAATGACCGCGCACACACACACACACACACACACACACACACACACACACACACACACACACACACACACACACAGACACACACCTATTCATGCAAGCTATAATGATTTCATATCGGCATTCAGGAGCACAAGCAAAGCCTTTCAGTGGTTCTGTGCGTGTGAGGGAGACAATGATAATAATAGCATGAGTCAGAAGTAATACTCGATCAAAGCGAACCAGAGATCACAGTATAAAACTGCGTACGGACACAAAGGCTGCATTGAGAGCAGAGGAGAAAGGAAGGTACATACTTATCTGTGCCTCTGTGACGAGGGCCAGAGCGCTGTCTCTTGTGTCCAACCTGGGAGCGCGGTTAGTTTGACGTGAGCTTTGATTGCTGAATGGAACTACTCAGGCTGACTTGCCTGGGACCTCAGAGTCGATAAAATCCTGCGGCAGCGAACTTTGAACTTCTCTCTACCTGTGTGTGTGTGTGTGTGTGTGGGTGTGTTTGTGAGTTTGTGTAACTGAACCAAAGCCAGAGACAGAAAGCCAGCTCCTCCCCCTTTCCCTACGCTTTTAGTGGAGCATGCCTTGGCAGGTTGGAGTCCAGAAAAAGGATCAAAGCCTGCACCCTCTTTCTGTGTACCTCACTCATTCCCTTTCTCTCTCTCTCTCCACTCACTCTCTTTTCTCCCTTTCTTTTTTCTATTTACTTCCCTTCCCTCTTCACCAAACGAAGCTGTTCGGTTTTTTTCCCTGAGGGAGCTATGCTCTACTGTGGCTGACTTTGCCCTGACTGACATGACTGCTCAAGTCCGTTCTTTGTGAAAATACCCTCTACCTTCCATCCTGCAAGAGAAAAGCACTGATTTCAGCTCTTTTTATTAGATCTAAAGGTTCCCCTCTTCAGCCCCCTCTCTCTCTCTCTCTCTATCTATCTCTCTCTCTCTTTCCCTCTCTCTCTCTCTCTCTCTTTCTCTCTCTCTCTCTCTCTCTCTCGATTTTCTTTTTTTCCCCTTCCGACACAATGTTTCTTGGACCTGTATTGGATGTCCTCAATCCTCTTGTGTGATGACAGGCGTGGGGTACAGAGAGAAATAAGAGGAGCGGTACAGGGGGGGAGAGTCAGGGGTGGGGCCGGGTGGGGTGGGGGGATTGCGGGTATTACCTTTCAGGTCTCAATCACTGCATGACAAAAGCCAGAAGAACAGGAGGAATGCAGAGGCTCAGAGCTGTGCTTTGGCTGGGTTTGAACAAGAAACACTATCCAGTGTGTGAGATCATTAACAGGGACAGTGTGTGCCTGAGTCTCTCTTTCTCTCATTCTTTCTCGCTCTCTCTCGCTTTCTGTGTGTGCGCCTTTGGCATTGTTTTTAAACTGAGCCTTCACCAAACAAAAGAATCCGGTCTTTATCAATGACGGGTGTTGTTGGCTGCGTGCATACCTGTCCATAACGGTGGCTACAGCGACTGCCTGATGAGTTAACACCTCTGGCTCCTGCCTCGTTACAGGGTCAAAGTTCACACTGTTGCCTCTCAGTGTTAAACCCTGATGGCAACACTGGATGGGGGGTGGAAGGGAGGGAGGGTAGGACAGAACGGGGGGTTCCCTTCTGGCCTCTTGGGAATGAGACGGCCTACTTCCACCAAGAGGGAGGGTGAGAGGGGGGTGAGAGGGATTGGGTTTCTCGTCACCTGTTCCTTTTCCCTCCATTCCCTCCCACACTGGGCTGGTGCAGATTTATCCCCCCGCCACTCACTGCCCGTGCTAGATTTACACTTTTAATTGACTTTGTAGAGCTTTACCGAGCACCAGGGGCATGTACACACACACACACACACACACACACACACACCCCTCCCCATGAAAAAAAAAACAGAGCAGATTGTGACCTACAATGTGACACAGGCTAGCCGTTAACAGTAGGTAAACACAGTAATCCTGTGTCTCTCTCTCGCACGAGCATGCCTGGCGGACCTGCACAGACCAATTACCAGGGGGACAGGTCACCATAGTGACGTGATTTAACAACTCTAGCTGGGCAATTTAGCATGCGGTGAGGTGAGCACAAGGAGTAACGCTTTGCAGACAGTTGTGGCGTCAGCCAAGGATGGGAGCCAGAGTGATAAGTGACCACTCGGGAACAGAGGCACGCAGGCGGAGAGCGACACAGGGCTAATGCAGACTGACTACTGGTTTAGTTTTGACAAGTGTTTCAGGAGCGCCAGCAAAGGTGGGTCCACCGATGAACGACAGCGATAATCCTGCCAGCCTGCACATCTCAAACTCCAGATGAGTTATATGAGCCGAGCTTGCACCATTCCCCTACTGCATCCGGGAGAAAGAGTTACCTAATGGCCAGCCTTTGAGTGCCTGCAGATATGAGTACACCAGCTGTCCTCTGGACGCAGTACCCCTAAGTGGTACAGTAACGCCAAGAGGACCTGGAATTTATGCAGCCATATGAAAAACAGGGATGGGTGTACAAGGGAATATTTTATTTTCACACACTTCATGTAGCCTATGGCGACTGTGAGTGAAATGGAAGAATGATATATAACATATATTTAAAGTTAAGTGTTAAAGTTTCACTGTGGCCACAAAAGGGACAAGGTTACAATGCAGCATATAACTGGTCTGCACTTAAACAGAAGCTATCTTAAACACTCCTCGAGAACTAATGCTATTTTAAACACTCCTCGAGAACTAATTAGGTTTATCACTTGTATCACCTCTTCTCCTGTTTAACATGCTGGTCTGTTTTTGGTCTGTGGGTCAGAGGTTGTGCTGATATTTAGCAAATTGGTGATAAGGCCAAGGCCACACACACACACACACACACACACACACACACACACACACACACACACACCCACACACACAGAGTAGCAGGCAGCTGGTGTTGCTGATACAGGCCGTTGTGTGTGTGCAGGGTGCTGGGAAAGACAGGTGGGCTTCTGGGCCAGATTTGTCAGGAGTTAAAGAGTTTCAGGGAGGTGGTGCTTGTTGTTGTAGTGAGTGGGGGTTGGGGGGTACACTGCTGCTAGAGGTGGTGGTGGTTGTGAGGTAGTGAGTGGGGGTTGGGGGGTACACTGCTGCTAGAGGTGGTGGTGGTTGTGAGGTAGTGAGTGGGGGTTAGGGGGTACACTGTCTCACCCTCCCTCGAATTCTATCACTATGGGGTCAAGGGCTACTTGTATGACAACAGGAGAGAATGTGTCCCTATTAGCTCACACTGTCGCTTTCCAATAGAACCACACTTTCCATTTGTATTGAGCCCCGCAGGCCAGGGTGATGGCCCATTGGCCCATTATTCTCCACAATGTCCTGTGCAGGGGCAGAGGAGTCAGGGTAGTCTCCACAGGTCTGAGCCCTCAGGACGCACTGCTCTTCTGTTTCTGAGTAGCTTTGTGGACACATCACACGTCATTTAAGAGCTATGCATGGCATCCTGGGTGTAATTGTGAGAACATGCATGTGATATGCTCTCACAGGTTATACTCTGTCATAGATCTCTAGTTATCTGTGGATCTACTCACACACTGACTTTCTGTGTCTGTGTGAAGTAACAGTTTATGCATATAGACATTTGTTCAGGTTTTATATAAGGTAATTAAAATATATTTGGGAAAACTATCTGAATAATTCGTTTTCTTTCTATTTTTTTTGTGACAGATTTAGTAATAGACTGACAGCCAAATTCCCACAGTTTCCTTTGCATTGTCATCTCCTCTGACGTGGTGTCCTATGCACACCAGTGACTAATAACAGTAAGCAGACGTGGTGTTTTTATGCACTATGGGTGGGCCACTTTTAAACTTTTCAAAGACACATCTTGACATTCCAGTCGCCCCCTAAAGAGACTGGGCCTGATAGGACCAGACTTGTGAAAGGTTGCTTACATAAACAAGGCATTTTGTCCTTAAAGGTCAGAACTGTTTTTTAAGACAGAATAGACTTAAGTACATATATAAATCAAATACTTTGACTATTTACAAACCATTCGACCTCAAATTGAGTATTCGCCATCTCCTAGATATAATCAATTACTGCAAATAGGCCAGAAAATTCCATGTCAAACACATATACATCCTTGGCAACAAGAGTGCTCTTCCCCCACCACTTATAAGAGAACAATTTGTATTACCCATATTTTTACCAATGCAAATTCATCTACTAACAGTAATGATTTACAAGTTTGATAAAACAACTAAGCTTAGGACTGGCAGCAAAGAATATTGCTGATAGTGCATATGTGCATGACGAGCCTGCAAGATAATTTCCCCCAAAACATTTGTTACAGTGATTAATGATGACACCTTATTTGCACCTAAGAAATCTATGTCATCAGGTCTAGTGTGCAGTGAGTATCCAGACGAGTCTCTTAAGAGATGAAAATATATATTAATTTTATATTTGATATTATATACAGTCATTTTGGAACGAGAAATATGGATAATAAAACAGGTATACCACAAAAAAGTGAAGCCAAGTGTTCAAACGTAAAATGAGTCAAGTGAAGCTGTCAGTTTTATCTTCCTTGCAATTGATATAAGCTGCATTCCAGGCCACCGGATTCCGGAAAAGTACATCTGAGACCGACTCCTAAAGGCGAGCAGGGGTGATTCTATTTGGGAAGTGGTTCAGGATAAAAGCATAGGAAGAGTGCACTGCATTCCACTGAAGCGCCCAGTTCAGATCGTAGAACACTTTGCCAGGCTACTCTAACACACTCAAAGAAAGTACATCACCGTTCCCATCCCCCTCTTCTCTTCCCTCCCACAAATCCTCACCTTCAAGCACAGCCAAGATGCGGGGACATTTGTCTCAAGAAGCACGAATGGAAAAAATAAAGCAATCTGTAGCACCAAGAGGCCTCCATTGAAAGACAAAGATTTTTGATTCCACTTCCCTGCTCTTCAGTGCACTGTGATTTCCTTCATATTATTCCAAACAAGGCGCCACCACCATCCCTCCTTATCTGGAGCAGCTCTCAGAGGTGGTGCCTGTACAGCCTTGGGACAGGCTTATAAACCATCAATCCTTCCCTCTATTCACACCATATGAAATGCAATCGGTTGCTTCTAGTACAGAGGAATATCCCCAAATCCAAAGCATAGGTACAGTGGAGAAGAGGGTTACGATGAAGCTGGCCCTAAAGAGCACAGACTACTGGTGGGGACACAGCTGTTGCTTGGTGGCAGACATGGTTAAAATAATACTGAGGATGGGTTTAACTTTGTTTTGACATTTGTTGGAGTCCTCTGAATTAATAAATGTTAACTTTGCGCAAAGTCCCACAATTGCCCTAGGGGTATGGTCAGCTGCTCTCTCTCTCTCTCTCTCTCTGTCTCTATACCTCACGAACACACACACACACACACACACACACACACACACACACACACACACACGCTAATCTCTGTGGGAGAGCCAATCAGCTGGCTGGCTGACGGGTCAAGGGTGTAGGGTCGGAGGCTCGGAGGCTCGGAGGTTGGCGCTGTAATGGCACTGGAGAGCCCAGTGGAGTGAGGGGCCAGAGGCCCAGTCTGACCTGCGTTGCCTGGTCCTCCTGGGGGCTTCACACCCTGCTCTGCCTCCCTGACCCCTGACCCCTGTCCCCTAGTCAGGTCACTGCAATCCAAACTTTCCCCACCACCTCTGGCCAGCTCTCAGCCACACTGGAGCCAAGGGTGCGGCAAGTGCCAGGAGTATAATAGCCCTCACACAGGGTTACGTTTGATTAACGGAGTTCGATTGGGCGAATAACTGCATAGTTCAAATTCTGTGCCTAATAAAGTAGGAATTCAGAGGACAACAGATACATCATCTCCCTTTACAGTCCATAAAAGAGGAGTAATGAGAGGTATGGACCAGTTAGGGTCAAGCTAATAAATGAAAGTGGCAAACGCATTTATGGGAATTTTCCTTCAGAATTACTACCTCATAATGATTGTTATGTGATAAGAAGCGTGTTGGTTTCCAGGCAGATATTTTCATTTGTTAGCAGTGATAATTTAGTCTATAAGTTAGTGTTTAGCACACATAACTACTATCATTACTGTTACTCTTCTACGTTACTCCTGATACAGCAAATGCTCCGTAAAACCTGCTTACAAAATGTATGACTGTGTTATCACAGCAATATATTTGCATGATAAGACAAAAGTAAATAAAAAAACGTGAAACCATTACTTACCAGGACGCCTCCTGAAAGTCAGCAGATGAAAGAAGGGAAGGCAGGGGAAAAGTAATTTGTTCGGATCTCGGTTGAAGGTGGAAGGTCAGTGATAAGCCCCTGTGCCCTCTAAGCCTGCAGTGGGGAGAGAGAGAAACACAGAGAGAACATTCAACGCAGGATCAGCGAAGGACAAGGAGAATGAAGGCACTGCGTGTTACCGGGGAACCAAGGTGACATTCGGAGCAGCTCCCCACGTACGTCGTGAAACCACATGCCGTCACTCACTCAAGTACACTCTAAAGCCCCTTTTACAGGGCGAGCTTTGGACCAAAGAAGTGAAAAGCAGAATCCTGCAGCTTCCACCCTCTGTGAGGCCTTTGAAAACACTGGATGGACTGCAGTTAGCTGATATGACTGTCAGTGGCACTCAGAGCTGGGGTATTGTCAGAGCCCGGTCCAGAGCTTGGATATTGTCAGAGCCCACTCCATCACTTAGCGCTGGGGTATTGTCAGAGCCCGGCCCATTAAGGGCTGTGGAACCTCCAGCCACCTCAGCAGCAGCCACCTGCTGGTGTGCTGACTCGGATGTCCACTACAGCACATGGAGGCGGCGGCCTTGAATGGTGTAGTCATGAGCCCATTCCGTTTGTCCACCCTGATTTATCTTGCATTACGGAGGATTGTAATTAAGGTCAACCGCACGGCAGGCTGAAACGGGGCGTTGTGTGTCGCAGGTTTTTTTTTCTTTGAGGTTTGACCCCCCAAACCACCACTACCATCACCACTGCCCAGCGTGCTCAAAGAGCTACCGCAAATTAACTCTTGGAGCAAAACTTTCTGGTTGTAGCAACCTTTCTTAAGATAAGTACGAAACCTGCTTCAGCGGAGATGCTCTACACCCTTAGATAAAGTCGGATCTTATCTAAATTTCTGTATGTTTCTCTGTTGGTGGAAATTACATTACACACAGCGCAACAAAAAAAAGAGCAGAGCTAAACACTTAAAAACAGCAATTAACGACCCTGGGAAAATCCATCAGCTGAGGGAGGAGGCTGATTCCCAGCAGACACAGACATTAACTGGAACTACGGACTACAGGACTGCTGGGGGGGAGGGGGGCTTTTGTTGTCCACCCCCATTCCTCAGCTCTTAATTGTTGTGCTGACACCTCTGTTTGTGTCCAAACAGCTGAAGCGTTGTGTGATTACAGGGGCAGACTGGGGTATAATGGACCAGCCTGAAAGCCCAGGGGAGAATAGGACTTCTGGGGAGGTGGGTGTCGGTGCTACTGGAGAGGACACTCTGTCTAATTCCCTGAGGACGCATCCTAGAGGAATGTGTCAGTCTGCTTGCCTGTGCATGTGAGCTTGTGTGTGTCTGTGTGTGTGTGTGTGTGTGTGTATTGATGTGAGAAGTGAACATTGCTTGATTAGAAATCTCTACAAATTGTCTCGTCATTGATGAGTTAGTCAATAATGTCAATGAGCTAGTTCCAACCTTCCATTACATTCATCCATCCATCACCCACTGTGTGAGCAAACAGCCATTAGCTTTCAGTCCCCTCCCTGACACAGACACAGGCACAGACACAGACACAGACACAGAGCTCTCCCGGTGCTTGTGTGCTCTCAGGTGTATGTGGCTGCTTTGACCCAAGCATAACAGCTATATGCCTGAGCACGCTCCCCGTCTTAGCAACCGCACAATGGAATACGTTAGAGAAAAAATAGGTCATGTAAACATGACTTATAATCAGATAAGCAGCACTGCCCCCAGAATGAGGTGGAGAAATAACGCTGAGGAAATATAACATATTACTTCAGACCCAGAGTTTGTGATTCGCAGCTCACCTCTGCAGAAAAATGGTTAATGTGTGTTGGAAATTGACTCAGAGAGAGGAATTGGCCACACAAATACACACAGACACAGACACACACGCAGTTAATACACACGCGTGCTTGAATGTGTAATGCAACACAACAAACAATAGACACACCCTTCGAGTAGAACATCCACATAATTTAATAATATTATTATTCTGTCAGGAGTGACTGCAGGGTTAATATCAGAACTGTGTTCCTTTCTGCACCATTAACTTACATCTTCAATTCCAGATAAAACACACAGGACAGATATGATTAGAATCTGGTTTGATTCTGCGCTAATGCAGTTGATGGCGGTCAACAACTTAGAAATATTGGATTATTGCTCTCTCTCTCTCTCTCTCTCTCTCTCTCTCTCTCTCTCTCTCTCTCTTTCTCCATATCTTTCTCTCACACAAACACACATAGTATTGTTATCTGTCAAGATAGCACTTTAAATGGACAGAAGAACTGGATGTGATTCAGAAGACCTTGACATTCATCACAAGTGACGTAAGCATGCTTGTATCGCTTTGTTGTGGACGTCGCACATTCTAGCGTTGTTGCAGGGGTGGGCGGGCCGGGTGATGGGGGGGGGGGGGGGGCTGCACCAGGGACAGCACCAGGCAGACTCAGAGTGCTGAATGAACACACCCAGGAGGCATCACCGAGGCAGGTGTTATGTCTGAGGAATGCCTGACAGGTGTCACTATGGCCACACTGTTTGAGACAGAGATGGTGTGTTTAATCAGTAGTCACACTCACACAAACCCAGAGTAAATCAGCAAAGTGTAGCTGTCAAGCTGTATCATGTTGCCCTAAACTATTTACGCTACAATGCTATCTGAAATCAACTAATTCAGTTAACGTCACTTTAAT